>NC_043700.1:138243391-138297339 GCF_006229205.1 Suricata suricatta
ATAATTATTTTTATATGCTGTTGAATTCGATTTGCTAGTATCTTGTTGAGTAATTTTGCATCTGTATTCATTAAGGATATTGGTCTGTAGTTCTCTTTTTTGGCTGGGTCTCTGGTTTGGGTATCAAGGTGATGCTGGCTTCATAGAATGAGTTTGGAAGTTTTCCTTCTATTTCTATTTTTTGGAATAGTTTGAGAAGAATGGGTATGAGCTCTGCTTTAAATGTCTGGTAGAAATCCCCTGGGAAGCCATCTAACCCTGGGCTCTTATTCATTGGGAGATTTTTGATAATGGATTCGATTTCTTCACTGGTTATCAGTCTATTCATGCTTTCTATCTCTTCCCATTCGAATTTTGACAGTGCATGTGCATTTAGGAATTTGTCCATATCTTCTAGGTTGTCCAGTTTGTTGGCATGTAATTTTTCATAGTAATCTCTGATGATTGCTTGTATTTCTAATGGATTGGTTGTAATAGATCCTTTTTCATTCATGATTTTGTCTGTCTGGGTGCTCTCTCTTTTCTTTCTGAGGAGCCTGGCTAGAGGTTTATCAATTTTGTTTATTTTTTCAAAGAACCAACTCTTGGTTTCATTGATCTGCTCGACTGTTTTTTTGGATTCTATATTGTTTATATCTGCCCTGATCTTTATTATTTTTTTTCTCCTGCTGGGTTTGGGGTGCTCTTGCTGCTCCCCTTCTAGTTCCAGTAGGTGCTCCATTAGATTTTGAATTTGCGCTTAAAAAAACCCAACTTGTTAAATAGTCTGTGCTCTGTTAGCAGCATGGAGCATTCTCAGAAGCTTTGAAATGACAGTTTTTCCTTTATCTGCGGCCAGCTCACATTCTTGGGCGTGGCTTTCTCCTCTGTAGGAAGGTAGAAGGCTATAGTTAGTATCATTTGTTTTTGTTAATGTACCATTCTTATCCCCCCAGTTTCTTGTTTCTAGGCAAAGGGACATTGATTAGTCTACCACGTTTGGCCTCTCCTTGTCCTTCTGTTCTGCCCTTGGGCGAATCTGGGACAAAAGAGTGGGCACGTGTGTCCCATATCCACCCTGCTCCTGTGTCTTGGTGTGTGACTGTCTCAAGGGAGTGCACGTTATGCTCTGCTATTCTTTTTTTTTTATTATTATTAATTAAATTTATTAACTTCACACACAGACTGAGTCATACATTCAAATCCACTCTATTACAATTGTACAAAATCTAGAATACAAGCCTTCAGAAAGTATTTGTTGATAAAACGATGTGGGAATAGACTTCCATAATTTCCAGGCCTGACGTCATTCATTAAAAATGTGTATTTATAGGGGCACCTGAGTGGCTCAGTCAGTTATGCATCTGACCTCAGCTTATGAGTTGGAGCCCCAAATCATGATCTGTGCTGACAGCTCAGAGCCTGGCGCCTTCTTTGGATTCTGTGTCTCTCTCTGTCCCTCCCCCACTCACACTCTATCTTTCTGTCTCTCAATGTAAGTAAGTTTTTAGAAAATGTTTAAAATGTGTATGTGTGATTATATGAATGCTCTGCTATTCTTGATATTAATTTTAAGGGGCAGGCTCTCCCATCTCACCTTTTTCTTTTTTTCTTTTTCTTCTTCTTTTTTTTTTTTTATACTCTACTCATCTGTGGTATGTTCACACTTAGCTCTCAAAGTGATAAAGGGAACACTCAGATCTCAGTTTGACTTTTACATGTCAATATGTCCGTTATTTTCAGTCCTATGTGGAGAAAGGTGAGGCTATTTGTTGGTTCCCTCAACCCCCATCTGTTTTAATGTTTATTTATTTATTTTGACATAGAGGGAGAGAGCACAAGTGGGCAAGGAGCAGCGAGAGACAAAGAGAGAGGATCCTAATCAGGATCCCCACTCTCAGTGCAGAGCCTGACATGGGGCTTAAACTCATGAACTGTGAGATCATGACCTGAGCAGAAATCAAGAGTTGGATGCTTAACCAACTGAGTTACCCAGGCACCTCTAAATCCCATCTGTATTAAAAAATGTATTGCCCCTCAACACCAATATCATGTTTCCATTTTAACCAATATTTTAAATCCCTAATGCCTGACCCTTGCACCTATCAGTCTCAGAACCTCCTGCTTCATAGGGAAAATTAAGCCAGCTATCTGTTCCTTTGCCTGAATCATGAACCTTCTTCCTGCCTTTCCTTTAGTCTCCAAAGAAGGAGATGTTTCACTCTTGGAGTAACCACTTTACATCACTATTTTTTTTAAGTTTATTTATTTATTTTGAGAGAGAGAGTGCACACATGAGCAGGGAAGGGCAGAGAGAGAATCCCAAGCAGCCTCCAAGCCATCAGTGCAGAGCCCAGTGTGGAGCTTGAACTCCACATGGGACTCAAACTCATCAACCACGAGATCATGATCGGAGCTGAAACCAAGAGTTGGATGCTTAACCGAGTGAGCCACCCAGGCATCCTACGTGGCTCGTCATCTCATGCTTTCAAGGTACACATAGGGTGTTGCTCCATGTGTCAGCACCTTCTCTATTGAGTCATCTGCTTCCTTTCCTGCTGCCCTCCTTCTACCCTTAAGCACACTTGGGTGTCCTCATCTTGGAAACCTTTCTCATTACACTGTCTTCATCATTTGCCATTCATTATCCCTCTTTTCTTCTCTTCACAAAGAGGTATCTTTGAAGACTAGTCTCTACTCACTGATTACTTTCGCAGTTCCATTTTTCCTTAACTCCTTATGGTCAGGCTTCCATCCCACCAGTTAAATGGATTCGTTCTGATAAAGATCTCTGTTGAATTCTGAATTATGAAATCCAGTGAATCTTGTTCATTTATCATTCACGTTTCCTCCCTGTATTACTTAAAAGGTTAATTGACTCTAGTTCTACCTTCTGCCTTATAACAAAATGTTTCAAATGATCAAAATAGTTCACTAATAAGATTCAGCTAAGAATGAAGATCTGTCCTGAGCGTCCGTAGCTCAGTCAGTTGAGCATCTGGCTCTTGATTTCAGCTTATGATCAGGTCATGATCTTGTGGTTTGTGGAATTGAGCCCCACGCCAGGTTCTGTGATGGCAGTGCAGAGCCTTCTTGAGATTCTGTCTCTAACCTCGCTCTCTGCCCTTCCCCCCTCTCAAAAATAGATGAATAAACATAAAAAGAAGAATGAAGAGCTGTTCAAAGTTGATGCCAGTCACCATCACTGAGAGACTTCCAAGCAGCTTGCAACTTTAAAATGTCAGCCTCTTAAGGTGTCTGGGAGGCTCAGTCAGTTAAGCGTCCAACTTCAGCTCAGGTCATGATCTCGCAGTTAGTGAGTTTGAACCTCCTGTTGGGCTCTGTGCCGGTAGCTCAGAGCCTGGAGTCCATTTTGGATTCTGTGTCTCCCTCCTTTCTGCACATCCCCGCCCCACGCTCTGTCTCTCTCTCTCCTTCAAAAATAAACAATAAAATAAAATAAAATAAAATAAAATAAAATAAAATAAAAAAGTTGCTTCTTGAGGTTATGCACACACACACACATTATTTACACATACATTCATTTGTATAAGCATAGAACTATGGAACGTTATTCTTCAAGTGATAATTATAAAAGCTGTTTGTTTTCAAGCCAAACTAAAGAATTAAAAAAAATCATTCTGGTTACATTTTCATCAACAACCATATTTTGAGTACCAGCTGTGTGCCAAGCATCATGTAACTACCTTTTAAAATAACATAAGCAATAAAATGTTGTAATCAAAAAAGTTGGAATTTTTTCTGTAGTTTGTAGATCTCTGACCAAATTCACCGCACATTTATTCTTCTCCCAAAGAACATCATGCTCCCTTTTAGTATAGCATGCATCACCCCATATGACAGCTATCTGCTTCCATTTTTACTGCTTCTGTCAAATTGTGATCTCCTTGAGGGGAAACTCCATCTTTTCATCTTTATAATGCCATCTACTGGCCCAGTGCCTGGCTTATAATAGGTATGCTAATTTTTTTTCTCTTGATGCTAGTTTTTTTTTTTAAACTTTTCCTTAAATAAGTCAATTTAGAGCTAAAATAATTGAGTGAAGTTGAAATCTGTGTAGAATGACTTCAATGGCAGGCTAAGAAAAAAGATAGTTACAGAAGTGCTTCCTAAGTGAACCGAGTTAAAAATAAACTTCCAGACCTTGATGTGAAACTGGCTTTAGAGAATGCTGTGTACTTTCAGAATGACTATTGGTTCCAGCCAACTTAACAGTGGGCATATGATGAATTTTAAGTTTATTTTGGATAAGAATACTATCTTATCATATTGGTTTAGTCCCTCTAGATAGTACCTTAAAGTAGGTGTTAAATAATGCTCATAGAATGAATGGGTCTACATTTATCATAGAATTTGAATTAAATGTTTTCCTAGAAGTAGTATTCATTTTGATGTTTAATATTTATATAACAAGGAAAGCTGTTACTGATTATTAAAAAAACCATTTGCTTAGGTGTTAGTATTTCCTTATTAGCAGAGTAATTATTAAGTGCTCAAAAATATTTGGCAAAATAATAAAATCAAATGACCATAGTTTCTTCCTCTGTGACTGGTTTAGCAAAATTGGGCATCTTTTCTACTGTCATTTCTTATTCTATGTCTATTGTAGTTCTTAGTTTTATGTTTCTATTACTTTAGTTGTTTCTTATTGGTTTTACTCAATAGAGAATCTTTAAGTAGCCAGTGTTTGGCAGCCTGGGATTGTGCCATGGCCATATCCGGGCTCTCTGCCCTTTGATTCATTGCTCAAAGTCTGAGCATCTCAGTTTTCTCACCTATAAAGTGGAGAAAATAATACCTTCCCTTTCAAGAGTGTTGTAAAGATCAAATGATATAGTGTTTGAATAAGATGCTTGTCAACCTAGTTTTCCAGATATTTGGAGTCATCCCTTCCCTTAATAATCAAATAAAAATCCCTTAAACTTGTATCAGATAAAGTGGGAAACTCAATGTCTTCCTAATATTTCTGTGGATTCCTAAAGAAGGTTTTGGAGGAGCTTAGCTTCTTCTCCTGTCTGATAATTGAAATCACTTCACCAAGCTTTACCCGCATTTTCACTTTAGCTACTGTTTTTTCTCTACCCTTGTTCCCAAAGTTGCTGCGTTTTCTCTCTCTATTGTAAACTTCCCCCCTTTCCTCCAAAGCATCATTCACACATCAGTGTTATGAATAATAGATTAGCAATTGTTTTGCTGGGGGCTTTGGGGTATGGGGCTGGAGTGTTAATTGCCATGCAGAACAGGAAATAGCAAATTTAGTCTCAGTCCTTACTTCCTAGACATTCATCACTTTGCCCCTCCTATAGAGTTTCTGATAGCTGTGCATGCCTCCCTTTAGGTTCTGATCTTCACCTAAATTCACCGTCAGAAGTGGTGTGTTACTGTGTGCATGTGTGCATGTACATGCCCTGGAGTGCAATGGAAGGAATGAATGACCTGTAATCTTTGAATGGCCTCCACCTTGGAATTTTACTGTGGTTTGCATGACTTCAAATGCAAATGATTCTTCTTGGATGTGTAGTCTCATATATTTCTTTAATCTTCCTAGGTCTTCTGTGAGTTCTTGATGTCTGTTTACAAAAATACTTTACAGAGCTTAATTTACGTTCAGTACAATTTACACATTTAAATTCTCAGTTGATGAATTTGACAACTCCATTTCTTTGTGTAGAGGTCACCACAGTCAAAATATAGAATAGTTCCATCACTCCCACAGGTTCCCTAGCGCCCCTTTGCAGACAGCCCCAACCCCAAGTAACCACCAATCTGCTTTCTGTCATTATAGATTAGATTTCCCTTTTCTAGATATTTATGTGAATGGATTGTCCTGTCTCCATTCTCTCATCATATTGTTTTTGATATTCATGCTGTTGCATGTATCAGGAGATCATTCATTACATTACATTGTTTGTAATACTAAGTTTTGTCTATTCATTCACTTGCTGATGGACATTTGAGTTGTTTCCAGTTTTGGACTATTATGAACAAAGCTGTTATAAACATAAATATACAAGTCTTTGCATAGTGATACATTTTATTTCTGTTTGTTAAATATCTATGAGTAGACTTACAGAGCTATATGATAAGTATATATTAAACTTTATGAGAAACAAACAATTTTCCACATTGTGGAACCATTTTGAATCCCCACTAACAATATCTGGGAGTACTGGTTGCTCTATATTCTGAACAAATCTCTGATATTGTTAGGTTTTCAAATTTTATACATTCCAGTGGGTGTGTAGTGGTATCTCATTTTCTAGTCTGAATTTGCTTTACCCTGACAACCAATGATGTTAGCACCTTTTCATGTGGTTATTTGCAACTCATGTCTTTTGTGGTGAAGACTATAAAATTTCTATAAATACCATTTGGGTCCTTTATATATCTCTGTATTTGTCCTTATCCTATTTATGCTCCCCTCTATCTTCTTGGACATATGGAGCATATTTAAAATAGCTGTTAAAATGTTCTTGTCTTCTAATTCCATTAACTTTGTTATTCCTGGATTTGTTTCTATTGATTGGTCTTTTTCTTGCTGATGGGTCATATTTTCCTGTTTCTTTTCATGCCTGTTAATTTTTGATTTGATGCCAGGTAGTGTGAATTTTCTGTTGTTTGTTGTTGTATTTTGTTGTATTCTTTTAACTATTTTTGGCCTTTGTTCTGGCAGGCAAGTAAGCTACTTGGAATCTATTTGACCGAGTTGAGCTTGCATTTAAGCGTTGTTTGGGCATGTCGAGAGTAGTCTTTAGGCTGAGGGTATGTAAGTGTACTTCTGAGGACTCTATCTACCATCTCCTAGGTTGTGAAATCTTTTCAATCTAGCTTGTGGGACAGAAACTGTTCATAGTGCTGAGTGAACTCTGAATTGTTTGTTCGGTGCACTGCTGTTTGGTGGTTCTTAATCCCACCTTGTGGAGTATGACCCCTTGCAAGCTCAGATCAGTATTGAGTGAAATATTCTAAAGGAATATTTCTGTCTTACTGTCCAGTGAGAGGACAGTGCTCTGTGCTCCCTCTTCCTGCCTGTTTTCCAGGTAGAAAACTAGGGTTTACTATTCATTTTCTTATTATGAGTGTAGACCTGTACTATCTGCTCTCTGATGTCTGAAAGCAGCTGTTGATATGTTTTGTCTGGTTTTCTACTTGTTTATGTGGGAAGATAAATCCAGTCTCTGTTACTTCTTCATGGCTCAAAAACAGAGGTTCATATACTAGTATCATTAAAATTTAAAAATTTGATGGCTGTAGGATTTAAATCAAATTTAAAAATTTGATGGCTGTAATAGGATTAAGAACATTTAATTTGCTCATTAACAAAAGACAAATGTATACTATGACCTACATTTCATAGAAGAAAGGCTATTTAACAAGAAAAATTTAAGAAATATCTACTCTCAGTATAAAGGATAATCCCTTCTATTAAATAAATGTAGTTCCTTAAAAATTTACACTATTCATTTTCCCCTTGTCACATATGAGTAGAGTTTACTTATGAACCAGCTTTAATCTATTGGTTTTTGGTCAGAAGCCACTGATCCAGGCCGTGCCTTTTTTTCCCTATTTAACAGAAAAAGCACAGAGATTCAGAGAAATTAATGAGAAAGTGATAAATGGTTAGCAATATGGCCAAGGCAAAGACTTAGATCTTTTGGCTCTTGGTAAAGTCCTATATCACAATGAGGTTTTCCATGTGTGTGAATAGTCAGCTGAGCTACTAGACACATAGCATTAAATCTCACAAAGTTATTTTGGCCCTTTGTCACTAGTGTCTAATCTAAGTATAATTTCTTTGATAAAAATGCTGACTAACATTAGCTTCAAGATATTAGGAACTAAGCTCAATGTAGCACTTAAATAAGAAAATTCAAATCTGCTCATGTGACTTGTGTGAGAGAGAGATGCTCACCAAAGCTTCCATCTGTTCCCTAATATTTACCATCCCCCTGCAGTAGGCAGGCCACATGGCCAATTCTGGCCAATTGACTGTGGGTAGAAGTGACATGTGTTGGTCTTATGCAGAAGTATAGAAAAACTGGAGTTTGATTCACCAAATGCCTTTCCTCTGCTGTGAAGACTGTGGTATTTGCATATCCCAGATGGTAAAGCTATGAAACAGTATGATTTCTTTTAGCCTGGATTTTTGAGCGACTTTGTGGAGAAGAGTCCCCATCAACTCACATTGGACATATAGCATGAATTATAGGTATACCTGGTTTTTTTTTTTCTTTAAGCCATTGGGATTTGGGAGTTACCTCAGCATAATTAAGTCTGTGCTATATTCTCATTGGTTGAGGGATGCCATCCTAAATTACTGATGAATGATTTTGAACATACCTGCCACTCTCCATCTTCATCACAGTTCAGTTACATGGATTTTTAACCATATTAAATGTTCTTTTCTCCTTAAGCTGCTGCATACCTTGGCAGCTTTGAGGGTAACCGAGTGTCATCTTTTGTATACTGATAGTCACTATGATTGTGCTAATGGATTGGGGTAATTATAGCATGTCAGCAAATATTGGGTGAAATTTTTATCAAATCATATATTTTTCTTAACTGCTTTAGAAATGGCTTTGTGAGGCCATGAACTTACATAAATAGTTCATAGGGGTGGATGGGAAACACAGTATAACATGAATTTTTAATGAATAAAGACAATTTGAGATAGTCTAAAAAATCAACAACATCAAGAGAAAGAATGTATTGGAAAGATATTTTTCTATCTCATAGAACCCAAGAACATCTGAGCCTCTGGCTTACTGGAGCAGGAATTGAAAAGAATCTTGAATCCAGGCAACACTCTTTCTCTTTAGTCTCTGGTCTCTGATCTGCTCATTATTCTGCTTTATTCTTTTCTGTTAACTGGAATTATCTGCTTCTTTCTGTGCATGGGGTAGATGGCTGCACACCATTCTCAGGTTTGCATTATCCTGGTCGTAATCATATGGCAGAAGTTAATTAACCATATCTGAGCCTTTATTCCAAACTCCTAAAGAAAAGTATGATTAGACTAGGGTCAGAAGAGTGTGTGTGTGTGTGTGTGTGTGTGTGTGTGTGTGTGTGTGCACGCGCGTGCGCATAGTGGATTTCTTAAAGAAATTGAATCACTGTGAAGTGAGCAGAGACCCTGAAGTTATTTTCAGCCATTTGAGATATGAGAAACAGTCTCAATGGCAAATCACAGAGTTGGAGGAGCGCTTGGATGACTCAGTTGGTTGAGCTTCCAACTCTTGATTTTGGCTTAGGTCATGATCTCGTGGTTCATGGGTTTGAGCCCTGCATTGGGCTCTGCACTGACAGTGTAGAATCTGCTTGAGATTCTGTCTTTCTCTATGCCCCTCTCCTGCTCTCTCTCTCTCTCAAAATAAATAAACTAAAAAAAGAAAAAAAAGACACAGAGAAAATTAAGGAGTTGATAGGCAAAATTCACCAAAAGCTTATCTAGAAAAAAGGAAAAATCTTAAATCCAGGAACAGTTTAATTAAGAATCAAGGGAATTGAATTACTGTTTATTAAATATAGGAGCAGATGGTGAGATACATCATGAATTTTGCTTATAGAAGCTTATTTTTATTGGCTAAATGCTTATTAATTTAATGAGCTAGAGTAAACAAATGCATGTCACAGAGAAAGCATTCCTTAGTTTTACTTCTCCTCTCACACTCTGACTTGACTAGACTTAAGGGAAATGCATAAATGCTATAAGGGTTATTGATTATATGGGGAAAAAGAAAGAGAATTAAAAGGCTTCAGAGTTCCCAAGAAAGGAATTCAAGGAATCTCAAAGGCAGCAAGAGTGTTGTGAAGATGAAGATGAACTTGATTTCTTAGCGAGGAGACCCGCAAATGGGTGCAGAGCCTAAAGGATAAAATGCTGGGATAGAGAGAAAATACTTAATTTCTATTTATACTTATTATTTACCTAAAATTTTAGAAATAAATGAAGCTGTGCTGATATGTAGATCAAAACTTGTAGTCTGACCTGTATGGCATGTTAGACTTCAGCTACCATGTCTGATACATGAGGGAGAAGGCAATGTGCGTCATGGTTAGGATCACTGTCTCTGTGACCTCATGTCTGGATTTTAGTCCCTCTATTAGGCCAACTATTTATGTGACCTTACATGAAACCTGCAACTCTCTGTGTTTGTTTTGCCTCACCTATGAAAAAGGAATACAAATAATAGTATTTGTTTCATGGAATTGTTCTGAAAGTAAATGAGCAGATCCATGTAAAATACAGTAAAACCTTGGTTGTTCCAGAAACATGCTTGTAATCCAAAGCATTTGTATATCAAAGCAAATTTCCTCATAAGAAATAATGGAAACTTGGACGATTCATTCTATAACCCAAAAATATTCATATAAAGTTATTATAATACTGTAATATAAAATAAAAAAAAAGAAAATACAAAACAAAGAAAAATAGACAAATTAACCAGCATTTATCTTTGAAAACTTTCGTGGCTGGTGTGAGGGAGACAAGACAGAGGAGGGTTATTGTGTAGTATGATTTTCACTATCACTAACGGATGTTGACTACAGGACAGAATTAATAAACTCTTGTCATATACTGTATTTAATGTAACCGGCAATAAGGCAGCAGAGGAAATGGTCTCTATCCGCAGGCAGCCTGACCTAGAATGAGGCAAAGCATCCCTAAGCCTACTCTTGTGTGGAAAAGCAAAGGACTGTCCTTAGGTGCTTTGAAGTGACCAAAAACACACTAGTGCCAGTTGTGGGTACTTTCCAATGTTCTGAAAAATCACTGATTTCTGTCAAGCTCTGCAGCCTGAGATGGAGCATCTGAGCAGGGGAGATGATCACCCACAATCCCGCAGTGAGATAGAGATAGAGAGAGAGAGAAGAACCATTGGCTTAGATGTGATCATGCACCACTCAGCATCATGCACTAGTCCTAATGCAAGACATGGCTCATTTATCAAGTTAAAATTTATTAGAAATGTTTGCTTGTCTTGCAGAACAAGTTACTCTCAATCTGAGGTTTGACTGTATTGGAAGAGTTGCTGATATATAAAAGCATGATGTGAGAGTTAGAAACAACTTTGATCCTGAGAAGCAAGGGAATTCAACAGCACAGAGGAGTTGATGGTAATACTTTCCCTCATTTGTTCACTGCCAGCATTATGTAATATATTGCCATTCAGATGCACTTCATTAAATGCAATAATATGGATTATATCATTTAGTTTTAGTGAGGGCAGAAAGGATTTATAGTACCATTAATATATAGAAATAAGTAACAAATTATTTTTTTAATGTAAACAGGATAAGATCTCTTGATTTTGGTTCTTAACAATTTTTTTCTAAATTATTTTTCTGTTTGTTATTCATATTCTCTTTATTTGAGGTATATTTTAAGGCATTTCACCTAATGCAAGGAAACAGGAAAAGAATGCGACCTCATTAATCTCTGAATCAGATGTATCAGGCGTCAGCACTCTGATGGAATCTTCAATTTGGTGCCTTGAAAAATGAAAACAGACCTGAAAGATAGAACGTGTGCACATAATTACAATTATTAGGAGGACTGGAATGGGTTGGATTGTTCAGAGTTTGTTCTGTCTGGTTGGGAACTGGAGCAGGTAATTCCCAGGCAAGTAAGGGAACCCTGTGCGTGCAAAACCCCCTGGGTGTCTGTCCACTGTGGCACAGAGAGGTAGGCAAGGAAACATTTCATGTTTTACAGAAAAGGCAAAAGCTCAGCAGAACTGATATTGAGAATTTTGGAAAACGGTAGCAAGTGTTTTTCCATGATTTCCTAAGATTAAGGATCCAGAAGACAATCCTGGGATGTTGTCCTTGGGTCCCTCATTTTCCTTCACGTGCAGAACACCAGAATTTGATTCTTGGGAAAAATAGCCAAACTGAAGGAGGTACTCAAAATTGTAATGGTCAATTTGTGTGTCAACTTGATTGAGCCACAGGCTGCCCATATATTTGGTCAAACATTATTCTGAGTATGTCTGAAAGGACATTTTTGATGAGATTAACAGTGGAATCATTAGACTGAGTAAAGCAGGTTGCCTTTCCTAGTCTGGGTGGCTCTCATCCAATCTGAAGATCTGAATAGAACAAAAGATTAGTCTTCCCAAGAATAATATGGAACTCCTCCTGCCTGACTGTTGAGCTGGGACATTAGTCTTTTTCCTACCTTTGAACTTAAATTGAAAAATAAGCTCTTCTTTGGTCTCAAGTCTACCAGCTTTCAGACTGGAACCAACGCCATCAGCTGTCTTGGGTGTATAGCTGACTGCTGGGTCCTGGGACTTCTTAGTCTCCATAATCATGTGAGTCAATTACTTATAATAAGTCTCTTCATATAATAAAACATACATATTTAAGATATATGTATATATTCTATTAGTTTTGTTTCTATTAAAAAACCTAACTGAAGCAAACGTCAACAGTATTAAGAACGATTATTCTAAAAAAACCCATTATTTTCATTCTGATACATTCTGATAGTATTAGGATGAAGAAAAATGGCCCACATACTGGCTTCAGCAAGATGCACTTAAGAAATTTAACTTAGTGGGGCACCTGGGTGGCTCGGTCAGTTAAGCGTCCGGCTTCGGCTCAGGTTGTGATCTCACGGTTCGTGGGTTCGAGCCCCGCGTCAGGCTC
Organism: Suricata suricatta; assembly: GCF_006229205.1. Classification (NCBI taxonomy): domain Eukaryota; kingdom Metazoa; phylum Chordata; class Mammalia; order Carnivora; family Herpestidae; genus Suricata; species Suricata suricatta. The sequence continues at coordinate 138,256,046 of NC_043700.1, forward strand.
TGTGCTGACAGCTAGCTCAGAGCCTGGAGCCTGCTTTGGATTCCGTGTCTCCCTCTCTCTCTGATCCTCCCCTGCTTGTGCTGTCTCTCTCTGTCTCTCAAAAAAATAAACAAAAAACATTAAAAAATTAAAAAAAAAGAAATTTAACTTAGTGTAGGGAGCTGAAAAACAAATAGAAATAGGTATGAATCAAGAATACAAGACATTCCAAAACACTACTTTTTATGCTAAATAATACGTCTTGGTGTTAAAAACCGCATATGACTGCTAAAATCATTATATAGCATATTTATAAATAGAGGAAAGAAATGTAAGTCAAGCTTAAATGGAATCTGTATGTATATAAAAAGGGAATAACTTCATCTTTTAATAAGACAGACTACTCTTCAGAATCACACCTTATCTTTTTAATGCATTTTATGGAGTTGAACATTAAGAATAATATTATTGAGAGTATTTTTTATTTGACTTTGTCTTTTGACCATTAATTAATATGGAGTTCACTATTCACTCAACGATATGGCACTGTGATTTGGCAGTGCAGGAAATAAACATTTATAGCATGTCTGGTATTATTCCCTAGGCAGCCATGAAACAAAATAAAGCAAAGATGAGACCCAGTGTTTTGAATTTTACCTCTTTTCCTATGTGCAAAATGGTCTGGGTTTAGTGAAAAAATGTTCCTCTGAAACCTCAGACAATGTTTGCTTGGACTGAACCTCAAGAACATTTAAAGTTGAGAGAGAAGAAAAAAGATGCATTTTAATAATTTGAGTGAAAAAAAAGCATAGATTTAATAAGCTCACAAAAGGAGCATTCTGCATATTTCCTGTTATTGTAGCCTTTGAAATAATTTGGGTAGGTGCCTTCATAAGTAGCCAGACAATGGTATTAGCGAAATTGATCATGTGGGCGCTAAACCCAACTCAAGTTTTACCAGTACTTGCCTGGCTTTTCCACCATCTCAGGTATGCTTGTAATAGCTGGAGATTCTGGGATCGATTTCCTACGCCTCACATAGCCAAAAGCCAAATAGCGTTCATACTTCATTCCCAGCTTTACCACAAGTCCAAGCCCTTGCCAACTATCCCCATACTGGATCCAGAGTATATTCCTTATGGACTTTCTTTCTCATAAGGTGTTATTTATGTGACTGTCTTAGGGTTGGATAATATGACTTTTAATGTAACCAAAAGGCCATAGCAATGCACTAGATGCTACTTGTGAGACAGTAGTATCTATATGAGAACAGTGGTCTCTTGAGGAAGAATTAGACACGCATGTGTAGGAACAGGCTGCCTGACAATAAACTTGTTATTCCTAACAATCAAGTCAGACTTCTTGGCAAATGAGTTCTGGGTAATATGTAGCTTACAATGTATTTTTACTTATAGATTGGCAGGGTCCAGCTGATCTGATTGCTGATACATTACATTCCTCTTGAATAATAAGGAAAATATATCCAGGGAAGTGGAGTGTGGGAGAGACTGTTGCTATTTTCCCCCGAATAGGCGACTACAAAGTACCCGTGCCCATGGGAATGCACAGCCCTGGGAGCGACTCTGGTTTCTTGTAGGGGCTAAGAAAGGAAGGTCAGGTAATACTTTTTACGTCAGAGACTGAAGTTTCATAGAGTTAGACTGACCCTCACGGGGAAGGAGAAGCTAGGGCTCGCAATTTCATTTGTCGCAGAATTTCTACCCTGTTTTTAAAGACATAATGATAATTATATGGAACAAGGAATAATTAAAATCATGGGTAAAGTAGTGAATTGATCCAGTAATTTTCCCAAGCTTCTTTCTTCTTTTACAAAGTTCTCTTCTTTCTTGTTCCCAGAGGCTTTATCTTTCATCATAATTACTCTTTCTGTTTCATTTCCCCTGAGGCTCTTTCAGACTCTAATGATAAAACTAAAAATTCTATTTTGGTGAAAGTGTCAGTGATCAATTATTATTCAACGTGTTGCCCTTCCTACGTAATATCTGCAGTTTAAACAATGGTTTTCTGCACCCTCCCTATCCAAGATAAGCAGTTTGGGCTCATTTTTTAGTGTTATCTAAATATCACACCTTGACCCTGAAAAGCAGACAGATTAAACTATTTCTGGGTTTTAGAATTAATTCAACACATATTTAATAAACCTACTATTTGCCAGAGACTGTTCTAGTCATACGGAAACAAAGATGAATAAAATACAACCCTTGCCCTCAGTGAGCCACCGAAGATTTTACTAGAAAGCAGTGTTATGGTCTTCTGTCCGTGGTCTTAGAGTCCACTAGTTGGGAGGAAGTCATTAGCAGTGAGAAGACCAAGCACCTAAGTGAGAGGTGAGAGTTGTGAGACGGAGTGGGACGTGCTAATCACTCCTGTGGTTACTGTTGCACCCCTACACCTCGTCCTCCACGTTATACCGAGGAGTCCTTGTTCAGGAAACAAGTCTTACTCGGACTCACTCTTTTGATACTTGCAGTCAGACAGCCAATCTGACAGTTCAAACCTTGGCTATACCACTGACCAACTATAACCTTGAGCACATTTGTTTACCTCCGCAAGCCTCAATTTCCTCACCTGTGAAGATGAGGAAATAAAAACCTCTAAATTGCTTATGTTGGGGGGAGGATTTAATTGGATAATTCATGCAAAGCACTTAAGGCAGTTCCTGGCACAAAATAAGCTCTCAAAGAATGTTGGCAAATGTAATGTAAATAAAAATTGATGTACCACGTGCCTCAATCTTTATGTGGAATTAAATCAAAGGCAATAGAAATCCAACTCCAGAAGCCTTGATGAATAATGGAGGAATTTGGTGTCATTTTCTGAAAGAAGCAGTCCCAGGGATTTTAGAGGGTCTAACACATAAAGAAGCTTCTAAGAAATACTCCAGAGTCTTTCCAGTCATTTGTTCCATTGTCTCTCCAAATTTCATGCCATTCATGACAGCTGCTAAGAACCTCTCACTCTCTCAGGTAAATTTGTCTTCCCACTTCCCTAAATAGCCGCCCCACTGGCCATGTGATCATGTTGGTGCTCACACTTCCTACGCTCAGGCACTGCCCACACCCCAAAGTGCGACCATCTCTACTAAGTACGGCCTCTGAGAAGCTTAGGTTTTCTCTTAGATTTATTTTCTGATGAGTGTTATTTCCCTTGAAATTTTGATGAATGAAATGTGATCTTATTGCATAGTAGTAATAACATTATTATTAAATGAATAATCAGTGCATGACTCTGCTATTGTGGCAAAAGGAGCCCTAGACAATATGTAAATAAATGGGTTATGGCTGTGTCAAAAAAAAAAAAAAAGCAGGTGGATTCTAATTTTCTGACCCCCGAGATAGCCATTGCAGGGATCTTGGCTTTTACTCTGTGTACAAAAGATGCTATTAGAAGTTTCAGGAAAGAAGGGTGACATGATATTACATTTGAAAAGGATTCTTCTGAGACTGTGTTGACAATGTTCTGTGTAAGAAAACAAAGAGAGAAGGGGAAGAATGGGTGGGGGATCATTGCAACAGAGAATGATAGCATGAAAGTGAGAAACACGTTGAAGATAAACATGTACAGGATTTGTTTATGGATTGCATGTGGGGTTACAAGTGGTAAAAGTCTGGGAGCAGGACTGCCAGTTAGAAGGCAGTTAGGTATTCCAGATGAGGGGTGATGCAGGACTGAACCAAGGTGTGGCTTATGGGTTTTATGCAAAAAGCTGTATGTGTAGTTGTAAAAGGGTTTGTGGATGGCAGGGAGGTATTCCCAATACTCTTACAGGGTAAATCTATTGATCTGTCTCATTTCATACCTATGCTTTCTCCTGGGCTGCTAAGGTGCCTTGAAGAAACTAAAGAGAGAATGTGAGGGGTTGCTAGTAACATCCCTTGCCTCTGTGCCTCCAAGTTCTAGTTGGGGTGAAGGCGATCTTCTTAGCCTGCAGGGGGTGATGCTTGCCTGCCCAATGAAGGAGTGAGCTGATGTTGACTTGGTTTCTTGTCTCTGTTCCTCAGTTTAGTGTATGGAGATCTGAACCTAAGTTACATTCCCAAGATATTATCTAAATATTTTACCAAATTTGTGATCCTTTGATTAAATGTCAGCTTTATTTTTTCCCCACTACAAAAGAAAAATAAAAACACTGCTAACTGAAACACAATGCTTCCTCTCACCTCAGTTGTGAGACACATCCTGATGTTAGAACTGTGAAAATGTTAAAAAGCATGAATCTTAAAAATCAATAAAATACAGCATGCTAAAACAACAACAGCAACAAAACAACAACTGTGTAAACTGACAACCAAATAAAAATAAGGGGCTTCGTACTGAGTGCCTATGTATTACATCAGAGTGCCCTTTGGAAACTCCAGTATTGACCATATATGCATTTTCAAAATAACTGGGATAACTTATGAAGCCTATATAAATTATATTTTAGTGGATATATTATTAAAATGTATTATGCATTTCAATTAATCCTACCACTATATCTTAAAATGGGCATACTGAATAACATTCTATCTTTTTTATCAATGGCTTCAAGTCATGATTATAAATAACATTGGTTTCCAAGACACCACTGTCTTTGCTTTACTCCTAAAGCAGTGGCTTTTCTTGTCTCCTCTAAGGGTTCCCTCTCATTTCCCCAGGGTCCTAAACTTTCAGGTGCCCCAGGCCCAGTCCTTCTGTGTCATTTTCTTCTGGTGCTCGGGTGAGCTCCCTAAGTTCAATGTATTTGACCACCACCCGCCAGAACCTCCCTCTGAACTCTTACACCCAGGTACACGGTTGTCTCTTTCACTTGGATGCCTGATGATACCTCCTACCTGACCTCTTCAGCTGAGCCCCTCACTTTCCTTCGAAAAGCTTTTCCTCCTGAAATCATTTTTATTTCAGCAGTGGCGTTTCTGTTCTTCCAGTAGTCATCGTTGACACCACTGTGTTTCTCACCCCTCATATCCAGCCATCAGTGAGTTCTTTTCATGCTACCTGCAAAATATACTCAGAACCCCACCACTTCTCACCACCTCCACCAGGACCAGCATTCTCTCTTAGCTGAAGCTCAGCAGCCTCTCCCTGCTGCCACCCTTGCCTCGCTAGCATCCATTCTCTACATTTTTATATGGATCCTTTAACAATGTCATCTGACCATGCCACCTTTGTGGTCAAAACCCTGCAGTGGCTTTACAGCTGTTGCAGAGTACCATCCAAAGTCCTTACATGATCTACATGGTTCTGCATGGCCTTGGCCTCTGCCTCCTCTCTGACTTCTTCCACTGGCTTCCTCTGTGTGCTTTTAACACAAGGTTTCTCAGTCTTGGCTCTATTAGCATATGCTTTGATCTGGAGGATTTGTCCTGTACATTGTAAGATGTTTGCTAGCGTTCCAGCCTCTGTTCAGTAGATGACGGCAATACCCCTGCATTGTAACAAGAAAACACACTTGCAGACCTTACTGAATGTCCTCCGGGGGTCGAGGGGGAAATGGATCCTGATGGAGAACCACTGCTCTAATGTATCAAACATGCTTCTTCCTATCTTCCTCAAGACCTTCGCATTGTCTGTTCTCTCTGCCTTCTGCCAGATACCACAGTTTGCCCCCTACTTGGCCAGGTCTCTGTTTCAAGTGCCATGTTAACATAAACTAGCCACCCCATTCGCATTCCTTGCCAAGCTTACATGGTTTATTCTCCTCTGTTCCTTTTACTGTTGCCTTGTTTTAGCCACTTACTCTGTCCAGGTGTTTCCTTTAATGTGGAGGGAGCACAAATAGGGCAAAACTCTTGTCCTCTGCGTTCGCCCCACTCCAGGGAAGCAGGAGGACTTAACTGATTGGCATATTTGATAAGAACAAGTGGCGTTTTTGGCTCAGTTCTCATTTTCTTTTTCTCTTGGAGGTGTGTTTCTCTCCAGGAGCAGCTGAGGGGACCTGCTCTATTTAATGCTGTCTGCGACTGCATGGGTAAGTTTGCCTCAATCTGAGGTTTCATGACTTTTTTGCCTTCTTAGCCACACCCTCTTATTTAGCCTTTATCAGTAACAAAGGTGCTATTTTGAGCACTGTATACTTTATCATCAGAATTTAGGGAAAAGGAGTGATATTTACCAGACCCTTTGAGACTCTAATATCTGAGGCATTGAGAAATAAAGGGGGCACCTGAGTGGTTCAGTTGGTTAAGCATCTGAATCTTGATTTTGGATCAGGTCATGAGCTCATAGTTTGTAAGTTCAAGCCCCACATTGGGCTCTGTGCTGATAGTGTAAAGCCTGCTTGGGATTCTCTCTTTGCCTCTCTCTGTCTCTCTCTCTCTCTGTCTCTTAAAAATAAATAAAATAAAGTAAAAAAGAAGAGAGAGAAAAATAAAGGACTGGATGCTGGGGGAAGCACCATAACATGTGAACAGTTGAAGATTCTGGTGTGGTGAAAGTAGTGTGTAGCTTTCATTGGGGATTTTGTGTTGCTAGAGCACACTGACCTTTGCTACTCATAGAGGATTGTACTTGGGCAGTTTTTAACTACTGTGACTGAGGCCAGAGGCTTTCAGCCTTGGGCGATGTAATATTTTACCTTTGGTGGATGACTGCATTGTAGAGAGTTATTTCCAGAGTCCACTCTCTTTCTACAGAGTCGAGACTGTGGGTTCTAGGTGCCTAAAAGCCAGGGCTGCCTGGGCCTCAGCAAGGGCACAGGGGTCTCACAGACCATGGCCCTTGCTGACTGGGAGTGCAGCCGTCACAAAAGCAGCAAGCAAAAGTGCAGGGGGTGCAGGCTCTCCTCACACGCAGGCCTCAGCAAGTGTGAGGACGTGAGCAGATCTGTGGGACTCTGAGGGAGGCTGCTGCCGCCTCCCTCACAGGTGCAGCTCGGCCTTGCATATCGCTGAGGTGGGGCTCTGACAAAAGGCTGAAGTGGGTTTCCACGTGGCAGTCCTTTATGACATTAGAGGAAGGAAGCATATTCACTACCTTTAAAGAGCAAAAAAACCAAGTCCCATGGACACCACAGACCATCACTAGAGGAGAGGAGGAGGGAGTTGGGTGTAGTTTTAATTGTTAGTGCCAGGCCTGGCAGACAGCACTACACTCGTGGCCCCAAATTCCATTCAGGGTCCCAAGGGAGGGATGTGGTGAAGAATTCCCTCGCACCATGTGGTCTCAAGTTGGTTCTTGATTGGTTAATTTTTTCTAAGGGAGAACTACTCTACAGAAGGCAGCTTTTTCAGACCCAACAGCTCCTTGAGGAGAAGTAGAGGAAATGATGTGGTGGATTAGGGCCACAGATATCTGATTTTGGGGGAGTGTGAACAATATGATCCTGGATAGAGCCCACACTCCCTTTACTAACGGGGTACACAATTGGAGGTTCCACAGGAAATGGAAATTAGGTAAATACAAAGAAAAAGTAAGGCTCTTTGCCAAAGAACTGGTGATTGGTGCCCTCACTCATGTAAAATTCCAGCCTTTTTAGGAGACAATAACTTCTCAATGTACATACCTAGAAAAGAGACAAAATACACAAGCGAGTCTCTCCTTCTTCCTCTTCATGCTAAGGGTTTAAAGCCAAAATTAACCGAAATTCAGTTCTCCCAACTTCAGGTAAGTTTCCACATCTTGAGCTTTGGGCACCAGGTTTAGACTGACAAACATTCTGGCAAAACTATCCTCATTTTTTAAAGATAACATTGCGTCTTCGCAACACTAAATATTTAGTTTCAGAGATATAATTTTTTTCTAAGATAACAGTTTTGGGGGTGGGGTGGAGATTTGTTTATTTTCGAATTTAGTGGGTGCTGGCTGGTGCTGTGATATACTTATGTGTCCAATTAACTTTTTGGACTCTATAATAAGGGAAGTCCATCAAAGACTTGGCATGGCACTGCCTAGCCTGAGGCAGCCGCTCTCTTCCCGTAAGAGACAACACACACTGCAGCTGATTAAAGGACCCCCCACTTCAGCCAGGCAACAAGAGCCCCTTGAAAGCAGAGTAAGAAACTTTGGAAGAAAAATTTTGGATCTGAATTTTGTTGACCTTTAACTTACATGGGCAAGAGTATTTGATTCCATGGAATTTTAATACTTTGGGACATGAAATCACAGAGATTTAATCTCTGAACTTTGCATTTTTCTCTGAAATTACATAACAGAAGAGAGTTTCTATCTAATTGCGGGGCATCTCTGTGTTGGCAGATTATTATAGAGAGCCTTACACTGTTTCTTTTACCAAAAAATCTCTGCTAAGCTTTCTTGGATAGTGTGGCTTATCACAGTTGGGTATGAGAGAACAGGGAGTGAGATACCAACGTTGGGAAAGAGTGACCCTGGAATTGGTTTAAGTATTATATTGTTGTAACTAATTTTAGGATTTTCCAGGAGAAAATTCTAAACCTCCCAAAACTATCCTCAAAAAAGAAGTTGGCTGGTATGGGAGCTGTTGCCTCAAGACAAATTCCTTTTCTCTGCTGAGAGAGCAAACCCAGGGCTGACCGTACACTTACTGGTTGAGCTCACTTCAAAGATAAAAAAGCTGACAACTACTGAAGAAAAAGGTAGAAGTGCTTCTTCTTTAAATGTTGGTGTCCCCTTCCATGTTGAGGGAGTTAAATCAGATAGTACTTACAGTGTGTCTCCAATCCTTTGCTCAGAGCACAGCTAAGGAAGAAGAAATGACGTATCTAATTTGAACATTTGGAAAGAATAAACTGCATGGTTGGGGGTCACTTCTCTACATCTTTCTTGGGACAGAGATTCCTAAAAAGCAGTCAGCTTCCTCCTGGCTCTACACACCTTGAGTCTTAGCCTCGGCAGTTCCTGGTAAGAGCACGCCTTCCCTTGTCTAGACTTGCCTGTGACGGGGTGGGAAAGCCTATGCAATCTGGGGGCTCAGTGTTACTGGGCTACTTAGTTGACCAGTCGTATCCTTCAACTTAGTTTTTGTCCATAATAAAAGTGATATTTGACCTATTGTCAATCTCTCACTTTTGTTTTATTTTTCCAATTTCTCAAAACTAGAGGAGAGGGAAATACCCATGCTTGAAAATATCTACACTTACCACTTTCTGACCTATTCTTTCTTTATGTAATGTCTCTCTTTGGTAGAATATGAGTTCCAAGGTAGGAACGTGTTTTCTTCTCTGTTATATCCACAGTGCCCAGGCTGTCAAAAAATATTTTTTAATGGGGACCTCAATTATGATGCCTTACAAACTAGCGTGGTGATGTCAGGGACTGAGTTTTTCCTGTATTAAATATCTCCATGCAAATTGTGGATTGTTAATTTCCTATCTCTGCTTTTTCCTATGAGTATTATAAAGGTGCATTCTTTTACTCCCTTCCCACCACCTTATTTTCTAATCTTCTGTGCACTTAGGCTAAACATTTTGAAATAAGAACCCAAGAATCTTTCTTAGTAAAGTACAGAACTTGTATGTTTATTGAGGCTGTTCTGTAGTATTTCTCTTTCTCGTGTTTAGTTGAGTTTCAGTGACTTCAGGTTGCGGGATCCATGACATCTGTAGAAGTGCGGTAGGTGACGTAAGTATTGTGATATGGTGTTAAGTTGCTCCTGGCCTTCTGACTCTTTGAGAAGATGGGTCCTTTCTTCTGGACTGTGATTTCAGTTTTGTTCCCTTTGGTTTCAGTTATCCATTTAGTTATCTCAGTCCAGAAGCAGATGATCCTTCTTCTGATTTATTGCCAGAAGCCTAACACTGTGCCACAATATAGGTCATTCATCTTACATTATCCAATCACGTAGGTATTTTATCATCTCACGTCATCACAAGAAGGGACAATACCATAAGATTTTGATAGAGTGAGACCACATTTACATAAGAGTATATAATATATTGTTACAGTATGCTGTTCTTATTGTATATTTTATTAGTTGTTATTCATCTCTTACTGTGCCTAATTTATAAATTAAATTGTATTATAGGTATGTATGTACAGATAAAAACCCAGTATTTACATGGTTTGGTACTCTCTGTGGTTTTAGGCATCCTCTGGGGGGGTCTTGGAATGTATCCCCCGTGAATGAGGGGAACGACTGTACAAATTTAGGCACATAAGTATGCTCAGGCACTTTTGTGTCTCCAGTTTTCTTTCTTCCTACATGGCCAGCTCTTTGTAATGTTAAGGTTTTGAGTTAGGAATTATTTAGAGGCAAAACTGTAAGCTTAGACTTACAAGAAAGAGAGAGAGAGAGAGAGAGAGAGAGAGAGAGTGTGTGTGTGTGTGTGTGTGTGTGTCTGTGTCTGTGTCTGTGTAGGAGTTTCCAATTCAAGTTCAGTTCAGAAAAAATTTTACATTGCCTTTGTGTTATTTTTATTATTGTCCCTGAAGCTAAAAATTCCATTTGGGTAGCTCTGTTAGAATCTGGTATTTCTGCATTTCAGTGGTCATGATGCCAACTTTATATCATCAAAACGCCACAGCAAACTAAATTAGACCTATTTTGTTGTTATTGTTAACAGTAACAGAAACCAATCTGTGGTAGGCAGCTTTTAAAGTGTCCCACTGACTCCCACCTCCCAGCATTCACACCTTGTGTGGTCCCTTTCTCTCGAGTGCAGGCTGAACATTGTGACTTGCTTCTAGTGAATGGAATGACAAAAGTAATGTGGATCACTTCTGAGATTAGGTTATAAAAGACTGCGACTTCCATCTGGCACTTCCCCACTCTGTTGCCTGCTCACTCTGATGAAGCCTATTGCCGTGCTAAGAGCTGTCCTCTAAAGGGGCTGATGTGGCAAGGAGCTATGGCAGCCTCTGGCCAATAGCCAGGGAGGAACAGAGGCCCTTAGTGCTACAGCCTCCAAGGAACTAAATCCTGCCAACAACCACTCAATGAGTACAAAAGTGGATTCTGCCCCAGTTGACTCTTGAAATGACTTTAGCATTGCTGACACCTTGATTGCAGCCTCTGGAGATGCCCTCAGCTGGAGGACCTAGCTAAGCCGTGCTTGGACTCGAGATCCAAGGAAACTCTGAGCTACTGTGTGCTGTCTCAAGCCACTATGTTTTGGGGGAATATATAACTAGTATACATCCTAAATCTATCATGAAAAATTATATTTAATAATTTATTAGCTGACATCTCTTTCAACTTTAGTTAAAAGCAAAGAATAAGGAATCATTTGACTGACTAAAGGACTTGTTACCCAATCATTAGAATCATTTACTTTTCTCAGTTTCTGGGAGTCATACTGCAAAAGGCTCTACCAGGATTTAACAAATAATTATCAGTAATACATGCTGGCTTCTAAATTAGAAGCTCCTTGTTTAACTCAATACACTAAAAAGGTGGGAGGTTTACATACATTACAAAATGCTCACCACACTGAGTATAGTTAATATCTCTCTCCATAGTATATTACAATATATTGAGCATAGTCCCTGTGCTGGACTTATCATCCCTGTGACTTCTTTATTTTATAACTAGAAGTTGCACCTCTTCATCCCCTTTACCTATTTAGCTCATTCTCCTACCCACTTTCCTCTGGCAATCTCAAGTTCGTTCTCTGTATTTGAGCCCATTTCTTTTTTTCCTTGTTTTTTTTTTAATGTTTATTTTCGAGACGGAGTATGAGCAGGGGAGGGGCAGAGAGAGGGAGACACAGAGTCTGAAACAGGCTCCAGGGTCCAAGCTGTCAGCACAGAGCCAATTGCATGGCTTGAACTCACAAACCATGAGATCATGACCTGAGCCAAAGTTGGACAATTAACTGACTGAGCCACCCACGCATGCCTATGAATCTATTTCTATTCTGTTTGTTCATTTGTCTTGTTTTTTAGATTCTGCCATATAAGTGGAATTAAACAGTATCTCTCTTTTTCTGTCTCACTTATTTCACTTAGCATAATATCCTTTCTGTGTGCCCATTTTGTTGCAAATGGCAAGATTTCATTCTTTTTTATGGCTGAGTAATATTCAGTTTGATAGATCTAGATATGTCTACATGAAGATGGGATTGATATATCTACCTATCTATATCTATATATGGATATATATGGATCTATATATATGAATATATAGATAGATAGATGTAGATAGGTAAGTATATCAATCCCATCTTCATCTAACAATGGACACTTGGGTTGCTTCTATATTATGGCTATTATAAATAATGCTGCAATAAAAATAGGGATGCATACATCATTTTGAATCAGTGCTTTCATCTTCTTTGGGAAATACTCAGTAGTGAAATTGGTGGATCATATGTTGTTTCTATTTTTAATTTTTTAAGGAACCTCCATATTGTTTTCCACAGTGGCTGCACCAACTTCTGTTCCTACCAACAATGCATGAGGGTTCCTTTTTCTCCACATCCTTGCCAACATTTGTTATTTCTTATATTTTTGATATTAGCCATTCTGATTTGTGTGATGGGTTATTTGATTGGGGTTTTGATATGCATTTTCCTGATTATTAGTGAGGTTGAGCATCTTTTCCCATGTATATTCGCCATATATGTCTTTGGAAAAATGACTATTCAGGTTCTCTGTCCACATTTTAATTGGATTATTTGTGGGTTTTTTGGTGTTGAGTTGTGTAAGTTCTTTATATATTTTGAATATTAACCCCTCATCAGATATACCATTCAGTAGGTTGCCTATTTGGTTTGTTGATGGTTTCCTTCACTGTGTAAAAACTTTTTATTTTGATGTAATCTTAATAGTTTATCTTTGCTTTTGTTTCCTTTGCCTGAGGAGACATATCTAGAAAAATATTGCTAAGGCTGATGTCCAAGAGATTACTGCCTATGTTTTCTTTTAGGAGTTTTATGGTTTTAGGACTTGATATAATATTTTAATTTTTTCACGTTGCCTTAAATATATTCTCCCCCAAATATTAAAGTTGCAAATTTAGCTCATTTAATTTATAGGACAAATTTGCCAAAATCCTAATTTGCAAGGTCATCCTTATGTTCAAATTAATTAAACAAATTGGATTTACTGTCTGTCGGAAAAAGCCTGACTTTAGTTTAAAAATTTAAATATTAAATTAAAAATGTGTTTAAAATATACATTTAAAGAACATTACATAAATCACTGAGAAGTAAATTGTGGTGCACATCTCATAAGATACTATTCAAGAACAAAGTAGAGAGTGCTGGGTTTATTTTTGCCTCAAATAGCAAAAAGATAGATTGGTCTCTGATGGAAGAAGGAGAGGAAAGTGTTTTTCCAGGCATGTACCTGGGAAAATGAGCTCCAGGAAGAATCTCTCGGTTGGGTAATAGAGAATATCAAGTTTCCTTTCTTATCACCAGTGTCACAATGTATAACTTTTCATAGTGACTTGCAAATCTCTTTGACATTTCTGTCTTTGGGGAAAATGAAGTTGCTGTGTAAAAAATAATGCTACTAATCTTATTCATAAAAGTAAATTATTATGCTTATTTCATAGAAAAAGATATCCCTTGTGGAATAGGAAGACACCCGCCAAAGCACCTATATAATAATATTTTTTCTCATTAGGTTGTATGAATTAAGTGGGATGCTCTATGTGAAAATGCCTAGTGTAAGACCTAAAACTTTGTAGGCACCAGTTTTTAAAAAATTAAGTTTCTAATTTTAATTCCAGTATCATTAACATATGGTGTTATATTAGTTTCAGGTGTTCAATATAGTAATCCACAATTCTGTACATTACTCAGTGCTCATCATGATTAATGTACTCTTTAATCCCCATCGCCTGTTTCACCCATCACCCTCACCTACCTCCCCTCTGGTAACCATCAGTTTGTTTTCTATAATTAAGAGTATTTTGCTTGGTTTGCCTCTCTCTCTCCTCTCTTTTTTCCCCCTTTGCTCATTTTCCCCCCTAAATTCCACATATTACTACAATCGTATGGTATATGTCTTTCTCTTACTGGCTTATATCATTTAGATTATACTCTCTAGATCCATCCATGTTGCAAATGGCAAGATTTCATTCTTTTTTTTTATAGCTGAATAGTATTTCATTGTATATATATACTACATCTTCTTTTATCCATTTATCTGTTGATTGACATTTGGGCTGCTTTCATAATTTGGCTGTTGTAAGTAATACTGCAATAAATATAGGGATACCTGTATGCTTTGAATTGGTGTTTTTGTATTTTGGGGGGTCAATCTCAGTAGTGTGATTATGTTGTTTTCTTTTTAATGCATTGGTTTAAGCCCATTAGTCTGTGTTGTGCAGGTAAAGGTGACGGCAGCAAGGAGTTAGGGTGTCTGGGGACCAAAGGTTTTGAGTGAAACTTAGAGATTTCTAAGGATATTTCAACCTCCATAGTTTATAACCATATATATATGTATATATGTGTATGTATATTATATATATGATGTGCAACCTCCATAGTATATAACCAAATATATGTACACATATACATATATATGTATATGAGAGATGTACAAGAGCCTAGACTTTTCTTCTCTAGAAAGAACAAAACACTGGCCCCTAAAATAAACATGGGAGAGAAAAGTGGCTGACCCAATAGACTGTTAAACTTTAGAGTGAGCCACTGAGGTTATGAAATCCCATCTTCTGGCTGCCTAAAGAAGTAGAATATTTTCTCATCTGTCTGGTATGTTAAAACAGAGATGGGATGAGGACAATAGAGATGACCTCTCAAGGTCTATCCAACCCTAAAATTGACTAATTTTTGCAGAAGAATGCATAGTGTTGAGTAATAGGGCAATAAAAACTTCTATCTAGAAGGCATTTTATGAATTAGAATTTGTAATTCTTGGGAATTTTTTCAGGAACTGATCAGTAAAATATCTATAATGTATTATTGCCTTTATTTGTAATCTTAATTTTAAAATGACAGTGCCTATTTACACTTTGTACATTTTGTATTTGTACATAACTTGCATAGTGCATCTTATTGCCATTATGTATACACAGATCTTTTTTCTCTACTAGCCTGTGTGTTCTTCTAGGTAGGCACCATGTCTTCTTTATTTTTAAATTTCAAGAACCTAACATAAATCCTGGGATGTAATTGGGACCGAATGAACTTTTGATAGACCAAACTGATCTGAGCCTGCCTTGTAACACTCTGTACCTTTTTTGTAGCATTTATTTTACTCATTTTTTCATAGTCATTTCTATTTAATTTATCTTCAACAATAAGTTTTGCTCTTCTTTCGTCTATGAGAATCAGTGTATTTTAGTGGCAAACGCACATACTCTGTCAGACTAAAAATCTGCTTGGGTAATCTGCTGCATAACTTTTTGCAAATTACTTCATCTCTCTATGCCTCCATGTCTTTATCTGTGAAATGGGGGTATCGATGGTACTCGTTTCATAGGGTTTCATGGTGGAATAAATTGATAAAGTATCTAACAATTTAGCACAAAACTTTGAAGAAGGCAAGTGCTGAACAAATGATATCTATTTTTAGTTTCCCCTCTAGCATCACAAGCACCTGACACCCTACTTCCCTCCCTGTGGATGGGAGGCAAGTAATACAGGTTGAACTCCAATAAGTCAGAAATAGGAAGAGAAATACCCAATGGTTATAGTAGTTAGAGATTTGTAAGAGAAGATCACTAAATTAACATTTGACTTAGTATTCAATGTATTTTAACTAAATACATTTTAATTATCATCATAATTATTACTTTAAAAAATGTTGCTCTTACCTAAATCTTCATCAATCCTTTTTACATTCTGCAAGATATATACAACCTCACTTAATACCATGTGTTTCCATGTGAGTTTTATGAAGTTAGTACCTAATGGTTTCATAGGCAATACATTCTCCCAGGCTATTATGGAATGCAAGGATTTCATTTCAGAGAAACATAATTGCTATAACATATGGGTACATTTATGATCCTATATAAATAAAAAAATGCTAGGGTATATTTTCCCATGGCTATACTCTAGGAGTAGCTTTAAAACTGTTTTTGTTTCTAAGATAGGAATAGTTGATATATGAGAACTGGTGATTCATTCATTAATCTTTAAAAGTTAAATTACAGCTCTATGTATCCCATTGCATTTTAATATCCCCCAAAGAGTCAAAAACAAAAGCTAGGATGGTAAGTGAGATGACTGATACCACGGGAGTGTTATCAATAATGAGCTGCTCAATGTGGCCTATTAGTTCTCAGATCCCTTTTCCGTATATATCTTTTTTTCTTGCAGACACTTTCTGGCTAGTTTTGGTCAATGGAAGATTCTGGTGAGAGATTGGAGGACAAGGTATTTCCACAGCCCTCGTTTGTTTGAGATGGGGAGAGCCCTCTCTGGCAGTGGTTGTGTCTCATCATGGTTATAGGTTTTGCAGGATGGTCCTTGATCATTGTTCCGACTAATCCTGGGAAGTCAACTGGTGGAACTAACTCTTACTGCACAGTTTGACTTTTAGAATGGTCCCCTCATCTCTTCCTCTACTAGTCCTTCTAGACCTAAAAGTGATAACAGACTCCTTCTCCTACTAATTTCTGGTTTGTCTCAAGGACCCATCTTTGGTTTTTTAGCTCTTCCAAACACTTCATGTCTTTCTGTTGGTTTATGATATTTTCATATCATAGATATGAAAGGTCTTTCTCCTTCTGCTCTGATCTTCTCTTTCACAAGGAGAAATATTAAAATTATTGATTTATTCCATAGGAATGTTACCAATCATGAATTGCTCACAGTGTATGGATATATGTACTAATTTTAAGCCATGAAAGTGCCAGAAAGAATGTTCAAGAACACCAGGTTACTGCTTGGCCAAATAATCTCCTTATTTACTATTGTTTGATGTAATCTCATGGATTGGATTGAGACCATGCCAGGCTCTACTTTTGATTGCTTCTAATTTCCTTATGCTCCTTTGAAAGAACATGAAGATAGGTAACTAGGCAATGGTGATTCCAAGTAGAAGAGAATTAATTTCTTCCATTTAATAGTATCATTCTTTATAAAACAGGATACTATTTTGGAGATAAAGGACCAGAGAGATGCATCTATTAATTTCCAAGATGCTCAAGATTCATAGTCCAGCACATAATTTTTGTGTAAAGAGAAACTCACAACAACTATGACAACAAAATTCTCCTTTCAGTGAGAGGATATTTCCTGCCAGTAATTTCATGACCCTCACATAACTTAAATTTATGGTTTCAGATAATTTTTTTTGAAGGGAAGAATAAATTGATACTAAATTCTGGCATTGGCTTCATGTTTCTTGGACATAGTCTGTAAACATTCTTACCAAGATTATTTGGAAAAGTTCTTCACAACTTTATATATATATTTCTTACTAGTTTCATTGCCAAAATAAGCTAACCCAGGGTCAATAGCTGTCTTTCAGTCCCTCTCTCACTCTCACTCTCTCTTTTTTTTTTTTTTTTTTAACATTTGGGAATCTTTTCTGGGGAAGTTACTGAGGAGAATAGTGATGTTTCTATTGAGTTAGAGGCTTGTAAGCTAAAGTTCAGTTTAGTAAACATTTGGAATATAAGATGAATAAAGCAAGTTCTTAGGACAGTAGGTTATCAATTTTTAGTGTTTATCAAAATCACCTGGAGAGCTTGCTGAGCTCCATCCCCAGAGTTTCTGATTCAGTAGCTCTAAGGTGGAAACCCAAAATTTGCATATCTAAAAAGTTCCCTAGTGATGCTGATGTTGTTGATTTACAAATCACAAAAGGAACAGAAAAACAAATGATTAGAATGATTAGAATTTCTCCCTAGAGGGGGAAATCCAAGCTCCTTGAAAAATCACAAAGATACACAAGGTGGGATAAATGAAAGAAAAATTAAATCCATTGTAGGAGAGGGGTGTTGATCAGGAAAAGCTTCAGGAAAGGATGATTCAAAGAGGAACACTAGAGGATAGAGAATTTTTGTTAAATACCAACATATAGAAATGTACAGAGGTATGTCAGAGCATGATTTATTCATTCATTTAATACATTTTAGTAGTAGCGATTACATCTTAAGAATAAATAGTGAAAAACAATGTGTTTATAAAAATACTCATTAATAGATCACTTGGCTGAGGTATTTGTAGCAGAGTGCCATAACATATTTGGGCCTTGGAAAGTGGTCAAGAGCCATTAGTGACTCATGGATAATATATACTATGCTAAGGAGCTTGGATTTCCCCCTCTAGGTAGTGAGGAGTATTTTGGGAAGATCATTCTGGCAGCAGTGGAGAATGGATTGGAGGGAAACAGAATAAGACCAGAGTAACAGAGATCAGTAGGATGTTTATTGACGTAATCTGATCAAGAGATGATGAAGGACCCAGCAAAATTTTATTTCATTTTTGAGTCATATGACGTATAAACATAGTTTTGTGCATTTTTCTTTCTTCATAAACCTATCACCTAGCTCCTGCTCCCATTAGAATGTTAACTGCTTAGGGGCTAGGTGATTAGGTTTTTATCAAAGCCTGTATAATTACATATGTGTTCAATTAGGATGAAGGAAAGCGTATTCTTGCATAAGAACCTAAGCAAGTAATGGGGAGTAATTTAGATAATAAGGGAAATGAAATTGACTAGCAATTTTTTGGAATATTTTAAAAACCACCTTTAAATAAGTTATTTCCAGTTAAGTTTTTGTCTCTAAGTTTAGGCAATAAATCTATTACCATTCTAAATTTAAAACTGTCTTCAGATTTATGGACTAGCTGGTTGAAATAGTATGTAAAGCATAGAACACAGAGCCTGTCTTTCCTTCTGCTAACTCCAAAAAATATCCAATCAAAGTCATGAAAACCACATGATGATAGTCCTCATGCCCAAATTCTTTTAGGTCAATTCATGTCTGATTATATTTTCAATTCTTACCATGCCGCAATGTCCTGTTTGATGAAAACATAGCTGCAATACTTGAGATGAGCAGAATTCATAAAATGATTTTCCAAAGATGTGCTGCTCTAATCCCTGGCATTTGTGCCTAGAAATTGTCAACTCCATGACTGTCTTATCTATGTGGCCTAGTTGATGTTAAGATAGGAAGAGTATCTTTTTTGGACCTGATCTAATCACATAAAGCCTTAAAAGCAGAGTCTTCTCCAGCTGATAGCAGAAGGAAAGCCAGGGGAATTTGATGCATGAGAGGTATTCAAGGACCCATAGCTGTTTCAAGATAAAGGAACTACATAAGAAGAAATGTGAGTGGCCCCTAGAAGCATGAGTTGCCTCCTGTTTACAGCTACCAAGGAAAAGGGAGCCTCACACATACAACTACAAAGAACTGGATTCTACCAGTGACTGAATTAGCTTTGCTATGGCCTGAATTATGTCCCCCAAGAGTATATGCTGAAGTCCCATTTCCTGCCATCAGAATGTGACTGTATTTAGAGATGGGGTCTTTAAAAAAGTAATTAAAATGAGATCATTAGAGTAGGCCCTAATCAAATATGGTGTTCTTGTAAGTGGAAATTAGGACACTGACATGCACACAGGAAAGACCAAATGAAGATAGTAGAAGGTGGCCATCTGTAAGCCACCTCTGACAGCACTGTGATGTTGGACTTCCAGCTTCCAGAACAGTGTGAAAATAAATTTCTGTTGTTTAAGCCGCTTGGTCTGTAGAGCTTTGTTATTGCAGCTCTACTAAATTTGGAAATGGATTTTCTCCCACCATAATTTTGGTCTTGGGAGACCATGAAAAGAGAACTTAGAGGAGACCATCTGGATTTCTGACCTATAGAATTGTGGGATAATAAACAGATATTTTTAAGTCACTCAATTTATGGTAACTTGTTATGCAGCAATAGAAAACCAATATAATATTCTAAGCTATGAATTCATGAATGTGCCATTAAAAATTTTAGAACTGTACTGTAAGATTTTTAAATCTTGAAAATATCAAGATTTATCTACTTCAGGTAGAAACTTAGCTGATTTTAGACTTGTTCAAGTTCAAAAAAATGTGTTGACATTTTTTTCTCTATGGTAAGAACAAAGAGAATACCCATAGCAATCTTCATTGCTATAAAACAAGTTTATGCTCAGGCTTCTTATAGAGGGTGGTGATGCTGAGCCTGAATCCAGCTTAAAATGAAGTAAGTGTGGAGTTAAGAGAGAAAGAGTCAGTGGCTACAGTTGGTAGAGATTGGTACCAGATGATTGCTAAATTAATGTTTAACTCTCTGTAATTCAACATATTTTAATTCTTCTCATAATCATTAGTTTTTTAATATGTGACTTAGAAAATCACATATTACTGGCTAAATTAAAAATGCATACTGGGGTGTCTTTCCCAGGGCCCATGAATCCGAATCCCAGGACTAGGTGGGCAGGCCTCCCGGGAGGTGTACTACCTATCAGCTGTAGCTTTTCAAGCATTTCCTTCTATAATATATGACAGCTGTGAGGATTAAGTTGGCCCCTCCTAAGTAAGTGGTTGACTGACAATACCAAGTTAAATTTGGAGTTTTAGAAATGAAAACCAATGATCAAGGAACACTTTTATTTCTGGTATAAATCACTACTACAGAGGAGATAGATGGGGTCAAAGGCAAAATTTGCAGGACTGTGGGGACTATTTGAGTTTTTGTCACATACTGCAATTTCCTCTGAATAATTTTGGAGTCTGAGTAGGCAAGTCATAGACATTTATCAAAATAACATGTATGTCTCATTTTTCCTAGAGAATGACTTATTTTTTGACTTATATTTTGGAGTAACTGATTTTTTCACTTCCTGATCATTGTTCACTTACTCATAAAGCTGATAAATTTCTGTTAACTATTCCCATATGTTTATCTACTTTGTGGATTATTATGCATAATTGCCCATTTTTCATACTCTGCATTTGAGTACTTTCCTAAAAATAAGCATTTCTCACCAGATTTCAGGCAAGAATAAAAAAATGAGAGTAAAAAATGAAACTATTATGGGAATTAATGACAACTCTAGGAGAGGTTTGGGATAGCAGAGTGATATTAATGGCTTACCTTTGCTCACTGATATTTTATTATTACCTAACATAGCACATAAAGGCACATGGTATTTATTACACAAATGAATGGGAACTCTGGGTTACTTTTAGGCTTTTTTTCATTACTGAGCTTGAATAGTTTCTCAGATATATATTGGCTTATATGTATATTTTCTTTTTGTGTGTGTGTGAATTTTCTATTAACATCTTTTGTCATGTTACTGATTGAGGTTTTTCTATTAACCTGTAAAACACAGCAAGGCGCAATTAAGATGGTGGAGTAGGAAGACCAGACTTCCCTCCTCCTTCAGACACAGCAGTATTGAGGTCAGATCACTTGGAACACCCAGGAAATCCATCTGCCGGGTGGCAGAAGGCTCTTCACAGGTGGAGGGAGACAGGTTGGCAGGATGGAGGTCTGTGTATATGAATTCAGGGAGATAAAACAATGTAGCACGGAGAGACAAAAGGGAGAAAAAGAGAGGCTGTGAAAGTATAGTATCAAGTTATCACAAGAGGAAAACTTCTCTGGTCCATGGACTAGGGAATGAGAAATACAGACAGTGCCAGTTTCAATTCTGCAAACAATATTAGGACCTGAAACTAAAAGTTTTCAAAAGTGTGCGACTTCCTCCGGAGTGAAGCCAGAGCCAGTTTGAACTTCTGGGGAGGAAGGAGCCAGTGGGGGGCTTGGTAGCATCTCAGATGCATGCTGGGAGAAAGTAGTCCCCTTTAAGGACCCTGTAGGCGCCAGCCAAAGGCCTTTTATCAGTGCCAGGCACCAACAGACAACTGGATGTGTTGTTTGCTTGTTTGTTTGCTTTTCATTTTTTCCCTACCCTCTTCTTTTTTTCTTTTGGAATCAGGCACATAGTTTCTGATCTGTTTTTCATCAATACTTACATATGTATTTGTTTGATCAAGCATTTTTATTCTTTCCTTTTTCCACCTTTTCTCTTTTTTCACCTTCTTTATTTACCACTTTCTTTCTCTGGATTTAGCCTTATAGTTTTTTGATTGTTTGGTATTCTTTTCTCCCCTTTTATTTTTCTCTTTTTATGGGATTAGACTCCCCTCCCCCATCCCCCTCCTTTTCCTTATTTGTCTCAGTGTTACTTCAAACAAATCAGAGCACATTTCATTGAAGGTCTGAACACTCCACCACTGCAAGCAAGGAGGAGCTCTGCAGAGAACTGACAGGTGTGTGAGGGTGGGGTGTGGGGGGGGGGTGAAGAGCAGCCAAACACAGCAACAGGGTGCACAGAATATATACCAAAAACACTTCCTGAAGTGTCAGGTCCTGGACAGTGTGTGGCCCCTTTTTAGTATAATAATTATCACAGGTGCAGGACATATAACAAGTTTTTAAAACATGCAAAATACAGAAACTTAGCCAAAATAACAAAATGAAGGAATCTCCCCAAAAGAAATTTCAAGAAGAAATCACAGCCAGAGAACTGCTCAAAACAGAAATAAGCAATATATCTGAATAAGAATTTCGAATAATAGTCAGAAGGTTAATTGCTAGGCTTGAAAAAAGCATAAACAACAGCAGAGAAACTCTTGGAGCAGAGATCAAAGACCTAAGAACTAGTCACAATGAATTAAAAAATTCTGTAACAGATGTTAAATAAAATAGATACAGTGACAGCAAGGATGGAGGAAGAGAGGAGAAAATAGGTGAAACAGAAGATAAAATTATGGAAAATAATGAAGTTAAAAATAAAAGGGAAAGGAAATTAGTAGATCATGAGGGCAGAATTAGAGAACTAAGTAATTCCATGAAATGAGACAGTATCCATATCATAGGAGTCCCAGAAGAGGATGACAGAGAGAAAGGGGCAGAAGGTTTAGTTGAACAAATTATAGCTGAGAACTTTCCTAATCTTGGGAAGGAAACAGGCATCCAGGTCCAAGAGGCACAGAGAACTCCCTTTAAAATCAACAAAAACAGGTCAGCACCATGACATATCATAGTGAAACTGGCAAAATACAATGATAAAGAGAGAATTCTGAAAGCAATTAGGGGCAAACAGGCCTTAACCTACAAGGATAGACACATAAGGCCAGTAGCAGACCTGTCCACTGAAACTTTGCAGGCCAGAAGGGAGTGGCAGGAAATATTCATTGTGCCAAATAAGAAAAATATGCAGCCAGGAATCCTTTATCCACCAAGGCTGTCATTCAGAATAGAAGGAGAGATCAAAGCTTTCCCAGAAACACAAAAACTGAAGGAGTTCATGACCACTAAACCAGCCCTACTAGCAATCCCAAGGGGACTCTGTGAGTGGAAAGCAGCAAAGACTACAAAGGACCAATGACATCACCACAAACATGAAACCTCCAGATAACACAATAGCACTAAATTTATACCTTTCAGTAATCACTCTGAGTGTAAATGGACTAAATGCCTCAACCAAAAGCTATAGGGTATCAGAATGGATAAAAAACAAGGCCCATCTATATGCTGCCTATAAAAAGCTCATTTTAGACAGAAATGACACCTGCAGATTGAAAGTGAGGTAATAGAGATCTATCAATCATGCTAGTGGATGTCAAAAGAAAGCTGGAGTAGCCACACTTATATCAGACAAACGAGATTTTAAAACACTGTAACAAGAGATGAAAAAGGGCATTGTGTCATCATCAAGGCGTCTATCCATCAAGAAGAACTAATAATTCTTAAATACAGGGAACAAACTGAGGGTTGCTGGAGGGGAGTTGTGTGTGGGGAAGGGCTAAATGGGCAAGGAGCATTGCGATGGATATTTTCTGGGATGAGCACTGGGTGTTCTGTGTAAATGATGAATCACTAAATTCTGTTCCTGAATTCATTATTGCACTATATATTAACTAACTTGGATTTAAATTAAAAAAAAATAAATTCCTTAAAAAAACGAAATAGTAAAAAAATAGATTAAAAAATAGTCTAGGAAGAAAAAGAGCTAAGAATTATAAATATTTGTGCCCTCAACGTGAAGTACCCAAATATATAAATCAATTAATGACAAACATAAGCAAACTTTTGGATAATACTGTAGTTGTTGGAGACTTTAATACTCCCCTAACAGCAATGGACAGGTCATTTGGCAGAAAATCAGTAACGAAACAACGGTTCTGAATGACACAGTGTATCAAATGGAATTAATAGATATTTTCGGAACTTTTCATCCTAAAGCAGCAGAATACACATTGTTCTTGAGAGCACATGGAACATTCTACAAAATAGATCACATACTAGGTCATAAAACAGCTCTCAACAAGTACAAAAAGATTGAGATCATACCATGCATATTTTCAGATCACAACACTAATTAAACTTGAAATCACAAGAAAAAATTTGGAAAGTCCCCAAATATATGGAGGTTTGAGAACATCCTACTGAGTGAATGGATTAACCAGGAAAATCTGCTTTAAGAAGAAATTTTAAAATACATGGAAACAAATGGAATGTCCTAATCCTTTGGGATGCAAAGGAAATACATTTTAATTCAGGTCTATTTCAAGAAAGCAAGAAAGTTGCAAACACACAGCCTAAATTTATATCTAAAGAGCTAGAAAAAGAGCAGCAAATAAAGCCCAAAGCCAGCAGAAGAAGGGAAATAGTAAGATTAGAGCAGAAATAAATGATACAGAATAAAAAAAAAAACCCCACCAAAAAACCCCCCAGTAAACAGATCAATGAAGATAAGAGCTGATTTTTTGTAAGAATAAACAAAATTGATAACCCCTTAGCCAGACTTCTCAAAAAAGAAGGAGGACCCAAATAGATGAAATCAAGAGGAGAGATTACAACCAATACCACAGAAATACAAACAATTATTAGAGAATATTATGAAGAATTATCTGCCAACAAACTGGATGATCTGGAAGAAATGGACAAATTCCTAGACACCCACACACTACCAAAACTCAATTGGGAAGAAATAGAAAATTTGAACAAACCCATAACCAGTAAAGAAATGGAATCAGTTATCAAAAGTCTCCCAACAAAAAAGAGTCCTGAGCCAGATCACTTCCCAGGGGAATTCTACCAGGCATTTAAAGTAGAGTTAATACCTACTCTTCTCAAACTTCCAAAAAATAGAAACTGAAGAAAATCTTCCAAACTCATTCTATAAAGCTAGCATTAGTGGATTTCAAAACCAGACCACGACCCCACTAAAAGGGAGAATTACATGTGAAAATCCCTGATGAACCTGAATGCAAAAGTTCTCAATAAGATACTTAGCAAATGGAATATAACAGCACTGTATTTTTTTTTATTTTTTTTTAATAGTAAATATTCTGCTACTATGTATTAAATACTGCATGGTTTGCCCAAGCTAAGATGAAACCACATCATAAATCAATAAGCATTTTGCATTTTCTTTCATTATCTACTCAAAGTCATGCCTACTGCACCTCTAAACATTTCAATAAATCCAATTATACAGCAAACATTCCCAAAATAAACTTAGATTGTATTGAAGTTTCACTTAACAGTATATAAAATGCTGTGTTGTGACAGGTATCGATTATCCATTAGATACTGAATCAATTTTTCTTAAGCACTACTAACTGCTTGCTTTTCTTGAAGCTAGATCATTCTGAAAATTTCCTTATAATAGCACTTTAAAAGAACTATTCAACATGATCAAGTGGGATTCATTCTTGGGCTGCAGCCTGGTTCAGTATTTGCAAATCAAACATCGTGATATACGACATTAATAGAATAAGGGATTAGAACCATATGATCCTGTCAATTGATGCAAAAGGAAAAAAAAACACATTTGCCAAAATACAGCATCCTTTTTTAATAAAAACCCTCAAGAAAGTCAGGATAGAAGGAACATAGCTTAACATTATAAAAGGCATACATGAAAGGCCCACAGCTAATTTTATACTCAATGGGAAAGGGAAAAATGGAGAACTTTTCCTGAGATCAGGAACAAGACAGGGATGTCCACTCTCACCACTGTTGTTCAACATAGTGTTAGAAGTCAGCCACAGCATTCACACAACAAAATGAAATAAAAGGCATCCGAATTGGCAAAGAAGTTGAACTTTCAGTCTTCATAGAATACATGATACTCTACATGGAAAACCCAAAAGACTCCAAACTGTAAAACATACCCACACTCACCCACCTACACCCACCCACCCACACACAAACACACACATAAAGTAGTAAAACTGTACCACAAATGTTGCAAATATTACTTTAAGCTTGGTTTATGTTATTATTTTTTAAATTATAGAACACTTTTATTCATGTAAATTTTTTTTACTCTATATCAAAGAAAGACCTTCCCTAATCAGAGATCAGATATTCACCTATTTTTTCTCATTTTAAATATATTATTTTGTAAACAGTTAATCCATTCATCTATTTGGTATTTGGTACATGCTTTGATTTTAGGATCTAAATTGATTCTCTTTTGGTCAATTTTGGTCAATATTTAGTTGCAGGAAATTCACTTGGTGTTTAAGCAGAAAAGGAATTTATTAAATGGACATCGGGTAAGACATAGAGCTACTAAGAGGTTTGGAGAACCGTGTGGAAGCTGTGCAGATAGCACAGTCCAATACTATGCTTCATATCTGTTCTTTCTGAGCACTAATTGCTACACTGGCTGAAACACTTGTTCCTTTGGTGTAACTGGTCCTCCATTCAAAATCTAAGGCAAGTATGTGTATTATTTACTAGAGTCTGGACATAGGTCATACCTTAGCTCAAGGGAAATTAATAAACACCTGCATTTTCAGTCACAATAGTGGGAGGCAGTTTTTTCCAGTCTCCAAAGCTCATACAGTGGAGAGATGCAGGTGCTCAGATTACATCCAGTTGACTCTTGAACAACATGGGTTTGACTGTGTGGATCCACTTATACATGGATTTTTTTTCAATATAGTTCAATAATATACATGTATGCTCCTTATGTTTTTTCTTCACATTTTCTTTTCTCTAGCTTTTTGTAAGAATACGGTATATAATACATGTAACAAAATATGTGTTAATCGACTGTTTATATTATTGGTAATGCTTCCAGTTAGCAGTAGGCTATTAGTAATTAAGTTTTAGGGGAGTCAGAAGTTACATATGGATTTTTGGCTGCACATGGGTTGGCATCCCTAACCCCTGTGTTCTTTAAAAGTCAACTGTAGTTTTCTTTCTTGAAACTAAATAACTACATAATTAAATGCATTAACCATATTTACTGTATAATTTTGTGTGTGTGGGGGGGAATATTGTATTCTAGGGAATGGGACCATGGATATAAATATATATACTATCCCTAGCAAAGAGTTCAAACTATGATCTTTGTGTTATAACTGCTGGCTTTTAATTCCATCTTTGCCATATACTAGCTCTGTGGTCTTAACCAAATTAACATCTCTGTTAGACTTAGTTCACCTGTTAACTGGAGATCTCAATATCTACTATGTTGTGATGAATATAACTGAAATGAGGGTGAAGTGCATCATAGCATAGTGCTTGGCACAGAATATGCACTTAACAAATGTTATCATTTATAAGTTACAATCATTATGGGTTCTGTTTCTTTCTGCTGCAGCTGTATTACTGTTTTTACTTATATACTTTGGTCTATTAAATATCAATGAAAGATGCAGCTTGTGAGAAGCTGATGACAATTGCAATAGATAACAGATTCAAAAATAACTTCTTTCATAACGTTTTAAGTTCTCTGTGGCCTCATACTGCCATGGGGCCATACTTGGGGGGGTAAGATATATAGGAATATAAGATGCATCCCAATTATATGTGATATTTTTAATTATGAAATGTTCAGATATACACAACATTAGAAAAACTAGTTCATTGAATCACTCTCTACTTTTCACCCAGATTTAATAACTACAAAGATTTTTGCTATATTTGCTTTAATTAAGTTAAATTAACATATTACATTTGTTTGGAAGTTAGCTCTAGAAGTTTTCATAGATATATGTTTAACTTTTTTGATAAGGATATTTCATAAAGTGAAACCAAATGCTTCATATTGCATTATGGCAGAAAGCGTATCTGGTTATCCCCCTTTTATAATGCTCAGCCTGATCATTGATTTCAAGTGGTGACAACCTGATGCCTCCTTTCATAATTCTTATGAACACTTTCATCTAATGGTTTAATCCACTGATGACTTTTTCCTGACTCAGGTATTACTTAAGAGGTACAAAATGATGATTTTCTAATTCTGTGTTTTCTTGCATGTTTAATAGTTGAAATTTCCTATCATTTACAGTTACATGGCTACTCTAATATACAGAAAAACCAGGAAAAAGGCAAGATAACTGCTGTACATTTTATTAAATAATTAATATTCATATATGCAGGATAAGGAGTTGGTGTCCTAGTTGCTTTCAATGGTGTCCAGTAAGGTTTTTGTTTGTTTATTGGTAGGATCTATAGAGAGGAATTTGTTTGCAAGGCAGATAACAAACCACTCGATAAACTTGTATACTTTCTTCTCTGGTTTTTGGTTTTTTCAATCATGTTTATTCATATACATATATACATTCTGTTATTCTTTTTTTATTGAGATGCAATTGAAATATAACATTGTGTAGTTTCAGGTGTGAAACCTAATGATTCAGTATTTGCATACATTATGAAATGGTCACCACAGAAAGTCTAGTTGACATTCTGTCACCATGCATAATTACAAACATTTTTTTCTTGTGTTGAGGAGTTTTAAGATCTCCTGTATTAGCAACTTTCAACTATGCAATACATTATTATTAGCTATAGTTACCATGCTGTACATTAACATCCCTAGGACTTATTTATTTTGCAATTGGAAGTTGTACTTTTTGACTATATTTACCCATTTTACCCACCCTTTACCCTGCCTACCAACCCCTGCCAAGCCTCTGTATCTATGTTTTTTTGTTAGTTTGTTTTTGTTTTGTTTTGTTTTAGATTCTACATATAAGTAAGATTATATGGCATTTGTCTTTCTCTACTAATCTTTCTCTACTAACTTACTTTACTTAGCATAATGACCTCAAAGTCCATCCATGTTGTTGCAAGTGGAAGGAGTTTCTTCTTCATAATGGCAGAGTAGTGTATACTATACTGCATCTTCTTTATCCACTTATCCATCTATGGACACTCAAGTTGTTTCCATGTCTTAGCCATTATAAATTAATGCTGCAATGAACATGAGGATGTTCATTAGTGACTAGTGATCTAATTAATAATTCCTTTTTGAATTAGTGCTTTTAGTTCCTTTGGGTATATTCTCAGAAGTAGAATTGCTGGATCATATCATAGTTCTATTTTTAATTTGGGGGAGAACATCCAAACTGTTTTCCATGGTGTTCACATTCCCGCCAACAGTACATAAAATTCTCTTTTGTCTACATCCATGCTAACACTTGTTATTTCTGGACCATTTTTTTTCTTTTCAAATTTTGGTTTAAATTCTGGCTAGTTAAAAACAGTGTAGTATTGTTTTCAGAAGTATAATTCAGTGATTCAGCACTTATATACAACACCCAGTGCTATTATAAAAAGTTCCCTCCCTAATACCCATCACCCATCAAGCCAATCCCCACATCCCCCCTTAATGAATGCTTAGTTTGTTCTTTATCTTTAAAAGTCTCTTAAGCTTTGTTTCCCTGTCTTTCCCCTCCACCATTTGTTTGTCTGTTTTGTTTCTTAAATTCCACATATGAGTGAAATCATATGGTATTTGTCTTTCTCTGACTGACTTATTTTGCTTAGCACAGTACATTCTAGCTCCATCCATGTTGTTTCAAATGGCAAGATTTTATTTTGATGGCTGAGTAATATTCCATCATGTATATATACATATGGTCATTATCCATTCATCCACCGATGGATATTTGGGCTTTCTGCATTGTTTGGCTATTGTTGATGATGCTCCTATAAACATGAGGTTGCATGCATCTCCTTTGAATCTGTATTTATTTTTTTATCCCTTGGATTAATACCCAATAGTGCAATTCCTGGATCATAGGGTAGTTCTATTTTTTAACTTTTTGAGGAGCCTCCATACTGTTTTCCTCAGTGCTTTCCCACCAACAGTACAAGAGAATTTCCCTCTTTCCACATCCTTGCCAACACCTGTTGTTTCTTGTATTATTTATTTTAACTATTCTGACAAGTGTGAGGTTTTGACTTACATTTCTGTTGGCCATTTATATGTCTGCTTTGGGAAAATGTCTATTCAGATCCTCTGTGTATTTTCAAATTGGATTGTTTGTTTGTTTGCTGTTGAGTTATATGAGTTTCTTAAAAAATACATTTTGGATATTAACCCCTTATCAAGTTTATGATTGGCAAATGTTTTCTTACATTCCATAGGTTGCCTTTTCATTTTGCTGATTGTTTCCTTGCAGTGCAGAAGCCTTTTAGTTTGTTATATTCCCACTTTGTTTTTGCTTTTATTGCCTTTGCTTCTGGTATTAAACCCAAAAAAATCATCATCAAGATCAGTGTCAAGGAGATCACCACCTATGTTTGCTTCTTAGTAGTAATTTTATGGGCTTAGGTCTTTTTATATTTATGTATTTAATCCATTTTGAGTTAATTTTTGTGTAGGGTGTAAGAAAGTGGTGCAGTTTCATTCTTTGTGTGTGGCTATTCAGTTTTCTCAATACCATTTTTTGAAGAAGAGACTGTCCTTTCCCCATTTTCTATTCATGGGTCCCTCTGTCATAAATTAATTGACTATATATATATATATATATATATATATATATATATGGGCATATTTCTGGGCTCTTCTATCTTATTCTGTTAATCTTTTCATCTGTTTTTATGTCAGTCCCACACTGTTTTGATTACTATAGTTTTGTAACATGGTTTCAAGTTAGGAAGTATAATGTCTCTAGCTTTATTCTTCTTAAGATTGCTTATTCAGATCTTTTGTGATTCTATACAAATTTTAGGACTGCTTGCTCTGTATTTTTTATTATTTCGGGGGGATGGAGGAGTAGATTTCTCTCTTTCTTAGTAGTTTTTATAAGGTTCATGTGTTTTAGCCAATAGCATTAAAGTTTTTGTGATGCTCAGAATGTTCCATCTTTGGTGAATGGGAACCGCTCCATATTGGCTCCTGTGTTCTTTTGATGTGGTCTGTTGGAAATGAATTACTTTGCACATGGTGCAGTACATCAGAGTCCAGAAGGAAATCATAAGTTCTGAGTGTGCAGTAATTTTAAATAAATTATACAAAAGTATAAAATTGCATAGTTCAAAAGAAATATATTAGTAGTGACACATAACAGCCAATAAAATACAACAGATTTACTGATAAATTGAGTCCCATGGATGTCACACATAGGACACATTCTAGCTCTTTATCTCAATGAATATTGGTGACTAAAAAACAATCTACAAGATCAAATAAATGTTGACAGATCTCCATAGATGATGCATGTGATGAAATATCTCAGTAAACTTTGATCCACATTAAAGAGCAAAATAAAATACAGTTACATGAATTCCTATACAATTAGTAAAAGTATGTGAAAGCAAATTATTTTTTGAAATAATGGTACAAAACATAAAGAAAAAATAAGTTTTAAGAAATTCCAGTGCTATTGTCATGCATACACTTAAGGCAGATATTCTAATATATATCAGAATATTTTGTGGAGCCCCTGGGTAACTCAGTCTGTCCAGCAACCAATCAGGTTGTGATCTCACAGTTGTGACACCAAGCCCTGCATGGGCCTCCACGCTGAATGTGGAACCTGCTTGGGCTTCTCTTTCTCCCTCTCTCTCTGACCTTCTCCAGCTTGCACTCTCTCTCAAAATATATAAATAAACATTAAAAAAAGAGACTGTTTCATTGGATATTAGTATGCAACCAAAAGAGGAAAAATGTAAGAATTCTAATGGAAATTTGTGTTCAATGAAAACCATACTATCTAACAAAAATTGAAACACAAGATTTTAATTATATTCAAAACCTAGAATATAATAATCTTCAAAACCATATAATAATTTAAATCACAAAGCTTGATAATCCATAATCTCTGTAGAAATTCTCTCATCAGTGTTTGCAAACTACTGTTTTGTAAGTACTGTCACTGTGTCCATTTGAAAAATCTATACCAATAAACTTGAACTTAATTTTATAGTAATATTCCTTTTGAGAGCTGTATGATAGAGATAATAAATAATAAACCTAAATATAAGGGAATAAATCCAAATCTAATTCTGATGAGTTGTTTGGTTATGGCTTGCTATTTTTGGTGAAAACAGCAATACAAATGTATACTAAAGAATGTGAATTTCTTTCTTTGCCATGATGTTTCCCGTTGCTCTGTTCTCCTTTTAGAGGAAACATGATCACTACTGTGACTTTGCACTTCGTGGGTAGATAGTCTTTGATGACCATCTCAGACCTATCAGCTATCTATGGCCTTTTAACCATAACATACACTTTTCATGGCAGGCAAATTTGCAGTTTTTGTGGTTGTTGAAAATACTGTCGGAATGCTAGAAGACAGAATTGTTTTCTTCATAGTATCCAGATGGAGATGATGTCAGAGATAGTCATATATTCCCTCGTCTCAGACAGATTAGCCCTGTATGTAGTGAGTTAAAAAGTCAGAGTTCCTCAGAACAGTGTATAAAACACCCTCTTTAAACTTATAAGAAAATTAAAAATATATTATATAATCAGGACACAAGTCAGACCTTTACCTTTAAACAATTTCTGATAGCTCAGTGAAGTCCTTCCCAGTAAGAGTTCTTCAGAGAAACAGAGCCAATAGGATATAGTCATAAAGAGATTTATTATGGACAATTGGCTCACAGGGTTATGGAGGCTATGAAGTCCCATGATCTGCCATCTGCCAGCTGGAAACCTGGAAGTGTAGTTCTGGTCAGGTCTGAAGGCTCAAGACCCAGAGTGTAAGTCTCAGTCTGAGGACAGGAAAAGATGCATCTCCCAGCTCATTCAGTCAGGCTGAGAGACCTAATTCTCCTTTCCTTGGCTTCTTTGTTTTAGTCAGGCCCTCAATTGATTGTATGATGCCCACCTTCCCTGGAGATGGCAGTCTGCTTTACTCAGTCTACCATTTCAAATGCTGATCTCATTTAGAAACACCCTCACAGATACACCCCAGAATAATGGTTAACCAAATATTTGGTACTTTGTGACCCAGCCAGGTTGATATATAAAACTAATCACCACAATTAGTTTGATTAGGGTAATGATAGTAAGATGTATATGTATTCCCTTTGTAATTTTTTATGTCTAGATCATCTTGAGGATTGTTTTTAAAAATTTTTAATGTTTATTTTTGAGAGAGAGGGAGAAGGACAGAGAGACAGAGCATGAATGGGGAAGGGGCAGAGAGAGCAGGAGACACAGAATCCATAGAATCACATGGCTCAAACTCACCATCTGTGAGATCAGGACCTGAACCAAAGTCAGACATGTAACCAACTGAGCTACCCAGGTGCCCCATCCTGAGAATTTTTAAGCTCAGGGATATTTGCTAACAAATCTTGAAACTGGAATGTGCCCTACATGCTCAGGACACACTCATTCTCTGTGTTATCTCTGCAAACATGGTATTCTAGGGAAATCCAGTGATTTGTCAACTTGATGCAAATGGATTGTTCTTAAATTTTCACTCTTATAGACTGAAAGTAATTTGCCTGAGTATATGAATATGCATTCTTTTTATAAAGTTTATTTTTTTGTTTTGAGAGAGAATGCACGAGTAGAGGGGCAGAGAGAGAGAGGGAGAGAGAGAATCTCAAGAAGGCTTGATGATCAGGGCAGAACCCAAGATGAGGCTTGATTTCAAGACTGCCAGATCACATCCTGAGCAGATATCAAGAGTCAGTGCTTAACTGACTGAGCCACCCAGGGGCCCCCATTTGTGTTCTTTTGGGAATGAGAGTATCCTCTCATGCATGATATCTCATGCAAAAATTGATGACTTCTGAGTAGAAAAACATGCAAATAAATTTGAGTTTTATAAATAAAACCAAAAGTGAATTTTCATTCTTAGTAGTACATTTCCAAAATAAGGCTAGAGTAGACTATGACATAGCAACATATAAGTCATCCTTGGCCTCGGATTGATGGTGAATATTAGTGTTTTTGTATAATTCAAAATTTCTGAAAGTCCTGAGTCACAGATGAATATAAAAGCAAAGAGAATTAAAGCTCCTAAGCTGTGCGGTGCTTGGTTAGAGTAAGCTGCTGTTGGAACATAAGAATAAGGCACCTCGTGTTGAATTTGGTCACTTCCCTTACTTAGTTCTCAAGGTGAAGATTTGTCTTTGATAAATTTGCACTGCTAATGCCATCTCAGCAAGGAATGAATTACAAATGAATTACCATTTCAGTATTAAGGCCCAAAAAACTGAAGAGACCCTCAGAGTTCTTGGGGTG
This sequence comes from Suricata suricatta, assembly GCF_006229205.1. NCBI lineage: Eukaryota > Metazoa > Chordata > Mammalia > Carnivora > Herpestidae > Suricata > Suricata suricatta. Next base: position 138,290,315 of record NC_043700.1, read on the forward strand.
GGGGGTTCCAATTTTGCCTGCTGTGAAATTGGCAATGATTTGTCAGTCTCAACTTTATCCTGTGAAACATTTTGGTATCTTGGTCAAAAACTACTCATGATTTTTCAGAAAGCAGGGTCTTGAGTCAAAAGATATATCTCATGTGCATGGCCAAAATACTTGCAAAGGAAGCCAGGTAATGAATGAATATCTCTCTTTCAAATCTCTCTGAGTGAGCTTTTATTTTTCTCTTTTACACTGGACTTTAATCTTGTCCATTGACTTGTCCCCTGGAATGCCAATGAGTGTCTGACTTAAAAAAAAATTATAAACTTATTCGACTTTTTGACCAAATTTCTTACAAAAACGATGCTTCAGGGATCTGTCTCTGATGAAGCTGACAGCTTTTACAGTGGCAGAAAGGACTTCTTTCTATGCTAATGGCCAAGTCTTGATACCAGTGCAAGCCAATCTGTACGGCAATGCATTCCAGGGTCATGATTGCTTCTCCCTTTACCAAAGCAACAAAACTAGATATATTTCCAAGCATCACAGGTGTTCCATTTTGCATAAAAGTCCCAAATTTTCTTTCAGTTTAAGTGTTCCTTGGCAAAAAAAAATATATTATGTTGTCAAAAATTATGCTGGCAGTCCCTGGAGTTTCTAAAAGGGGCTCACAAAATAAGAATTCTTACAGGAGTTCTTTTGTCCTTTCAGAAGTAAAGTAGTTTTATATCATTGAGTGATGAAGGAAAAAGGTTTTCCATTATGACTTGACTCAAAACATTAGATGAAATGTCAGTGATTTTGTATTGGATAATAAGACTTTACAGCAACACACTTTTGATTTTAATTTTTTGGTCCAGAAATCAGCTCAACTATATATATCTAATACATGTCAACACACTTTCTGACCATGATGTAATGCTTCTACCTGTCACTGTGATCAGTAACCTTGTAGGTTGCTTCAAGACAATTTTTGGTGTTGGGGCAAATTGAAACTTCAGTAAAACACTCTTCTTTTCAAATTGAACCTTCTTTTCATGGCAAAAGTCCACTCTGTCCTATGTACTTTCAGGATAGAGGTCATGGAGAAGCCCTTCCATTTCTCGGGCTAAGTACCAGCACGATCCCCAAATGTAGGCAGCTCAGCAATATACATTCGTTATTCTCCTTAACAGGTCTGCCGGTCAGCTGAGGCAGCTCTTTTGCAAACATTAGAATGGATTTGGCTTTGCTCCACCTGTTCCTTTTCTGGCACCAGCAGCTTCCAGGGGCCTGATCTTTTTATGGCAGATGTCAGGGGCACTAGAGGCCAAGACAAACCATGAATGCCCTTTAAAGCCCCTGCTTGAGGCACGCTGGCTAACACTGTATGACGTCACCTCTTAACATTTTCCCCCTCCTCTTCATTGTCTTAATTAATTAGTTTAATTAATGTGGCTATAGATTAAATCTTATCATGTAATGTGATTCATTCCACTTTATTCATTTTCAAAATGTTTGGGGTATTCTAGTTCCTTTAGATTTTCATATAAATGTTGGAATAAATTTTTGATAGAAATTACATTGATCCTATGGATCATTTAAGGAAGTGACATCTTTATTATGTATTTATGTCCTGTGTACTAAAGTGTCCAGTCCATGACAAGGTTATCTGATTTCTCTCAACAGAGTTTTCTTGATTTTCAGCATATAGATTCTGTTCTCATTTGGTTAGATTTATATCTAAGTATTTTGTTTTCTTTGGAGTGATTATATATGGTATGCTTTCCAATTTTATTTCAACTGTTTAGGAGCTTGTTTCTTTTTTTAAAAAACTTTATTAATTTTGAGAGAGAGAGAGAGAGAGCATGTGCAAGTGAGGGAGGGGCAATGAGCAAGGGGAGAGAGAATCCCAAGTGGACTTCATACTCAGCTGCTTGGTGAGTGCCTGACTTGGGGCTCCGTCTCATGACTGTGAGATCACAGCCCGAGCCGATATCAAGAGTTGGAAGCTCAAGCATCTGAGCCACCCAGACACCCAGGAGCTTGTTTCTTAAGCTTTTGCTATATAGTGTAGGGTTTTTAAATCAAATTTTATATATAAATACCTATATATGTAAATACACATATAAAAATATGCATTTATAAATGCATATATACATGTGTGTATGTGTGTATATATATACCTATGTGTGTGTATATATACATAAATAATGTGTGTGTGTGTGTGTGTGTGTGTGTGTGTGTATGTATATATATATATGATGGGATCGCACAATAAGGCCTATATAGTTTTTTACTCTTTTGAATTTTGTCAGGTAATTTTTCTGGCCAAGTACTTAATAGTTATGTATGTTCCCTGTATGTTTTCAAAGAAGGTATAATTCTCTTTATAGGATATATATTTGAATCTGATCATTTTGAATTTGACATTATCACTTATATTATTGAACTTCTTGTGATCTTAAATATGGTCTTATCTACTTTTAAATATAATCTATAAAGTAGAGTGATAGGTTCAAATATCTTATTGAAATTAGTTTCTTTTTATTTATCAATTTTATTTTGTAAATCTAATGCCTTGCTTTCTGCATGGCTTCTTTTTCACATGGTAATAATACACGTATTTCAAAAGGAGAGTATCAGTTGGTCTGTGCCTATTTCTTATAAACACATGTATTTTGATCTTATTCTTACTTGTCTCTCAAAGCCTATGTCATTTACTTAGGAGTTGAAGCTCTTTGTTATTATATTTGTATTTATATCAAAATTTACAGCTTAAATTTTTTTTCTCTTTGTACTTGGTGTATTTTCTCTTCTATATTGCCATTGATGGCTAACTTTCCATCTTTTTATGTAGGTACCAGAATTTGCTTCTTTATTTTTGAGTGATATGAAAGATGTCTACTCATAGTTGTCTCTATGGTTATCATGAAGTTTACAAAAATATAATTAAGTTTCCATTTTTCTAAAAATAAAATAAAGACATCCCTATAGGACAGGTTATTTATTCACCCCACACATCTCTCTTTCAACTTTCTTTTTCTCTCAATTTCCTGGTCATTAAAATAATCGGTAAATATAAATCCAGATTATTGTTAGTAATGTAATATTTTATTTTATGCATATTATCTTTAAGAGTATATTTTACATTTTCATTCATTGTGTAACTATTTTAACTATAATAACACAACTATTTCATACTAACTTTATGACTGAGACTTTACTGTGTAAAGCTCTTTGCAACCTGAATTCCCTAGTTTTGAGTTCTTCATTTAATTCCTCCCCCTTGATTGGCTGAAGGGACATTTTTGAGTAATTTATTTAAGAAGAGTACATATCCAGTCAATTTATGCATGTAAAAGGAGTTTTTCTCTATTGGCTTCACATGATTGATTTCTTACCTGATTATGTCTTTTTGGCAGGTCTGCAAATGCAACTTGGTTGACTTCTGAAATGCTGTTAAGGAGACATAGTGTTACTTAGTCTAGGGTGAGATTGATTTTGTAGTCTTTTCCATCTGGCTGTCTGGGGAATGTGTGTGTGTATGAGAGAAAGGCAGAGGAGGGGGAGGGTGGAGAGAGAGAACAGTTGGGGTGAGGTGGAGGGTAGGAGAGAAATGAGAGAGAGAGGGAGGGAGAGAGAGAGAGACTATCCTTGTAAACTTTTATACCAACTATTTTCTAGGGATAGGTCACTTTTTATCATCAGTTCTGTCTGATAAATGGAGAGTATTTCTAATCTGGCCTCTTTTTCTTCTTAGAAAAGTTGTTTTGTTTTTTATAAACCTATAATGACTTTAATCCTTTAATTTCATCAATTTCTGGGGCCTTCTTTAGGACTCAGTAGTACCTCACAGGTGGGGTCTTTGCTCTCCTTTTCCCATTTCTCTCATCTTTTCTCTCAGATAAATTTTTCTCATTACCTTTTTCTTCTCTGTGCTGGAAGAACTTTATAAGCTATACATTGGCAGCACCTTTGACTTTTGCCATATACGATTTCCCGTCAGTTTGTGTCATGAAGATTTTAATTCCCAAGTGTACTTTTATCTCCTTGTGGAATTTATGTCATTCTTCTTCTTTTTCATGTTTGTTTCTATCTTTGCATCTGAGCCAATGGCCCCTTCTTCTTATCTTGATTTTTCCATATAAGAAATTCCCATTTGGGGGGAGACATGCTTTCCTATTTCTTAGTTAAATATGAAGCAGTTAGTTTCTCAAAACTAATTTCTGGGTTTTATAACAAATCATTTTCAAAAGTAATCTTTTTTTACTCTGAACCTTCTTACCTTATTTTCAACCCATGGCAGATTGTTTTCTGCACACTCACTCAATTGCCCATGAATGAGGAAATATTTACACAGACTCAGTATTTGTTAAAACACAGTTTGTAGCTATTTCACTGTCTGAATAATAGATTCAGACCTCAGGACTGCAATATGTAACTTCTCTAATTCCCACTGTACAGCTCTCTGAATCTGTGAGTGGACGGAGTATGGTAAATACCTCAGCCTTCAGCAGGCATTGCCCTAAGTACCCTACTAGTCTCTTCCCCAGGCCACTTTGTGTCCCATGTGGGGATTACGAATGGCAGAGCGGTGTCACCCATCATATTCCTGCACTTCTGGTCAGTGAGGCCAGGAATGCAGTTTCTGAATGTATATAAAAAAAGAGACACTGAAAGAGCATGGAAAGGAAAAGGAATATCTCACCAAATGCCCCACTAGCATAGTTTTCTATAGTAAGGTAATGACTTTTCATTTTTCTGTTGGAACAGACCCAGCATTGGGAGCTGTGATTAGATGGTGGAGGGAGGGTGGTGGTAAGGTTTAAGTGAGGGATGAGAGCTGGTTAAACTTCCTTGAACCCAACTTAGGATAGCTACTCTCTACCTTTTCAGTCTGTGAAGCATGAATAAGCCGTTTATTGTGGTTTTCAACCTTGATACACCAGCCTTGTAGTTAGAAAGTTATCTCAACTTTTGGATTAGTGTCTCTTATACTTCACTGGGGCAGTGAAGATTTTTTACTATATTGTTAGGTATTTTAATGGAAATTTGAATAGGGGTTATTAATGAAATGCCATTTTTGTTCCGTTCTTCAAAAGTTTAAAACATTTTCACTATTTCTAGTTCTTTAATGTTCATTTATTTATTTTGAGAGAGAGAGAGAGAGAGAGAGAGAGAGAGAGCAAGAGCGCATGCTTGTACACAAGCTGGGGAGGGACAGAGAGAGCGGGAGAGAGAGAATCCAAGCAGGTTGCTCAATCTCATGAATTGCAAGATCATGACCCAAGCTGAAACCAAGAGTCAGACCCCTAATTGACTGAGGCACCCTGGAACCCCTCTACTTCTGACCTGAGTTTTTTTCCTGAAAGAAGCCTCTAGGTTTAGTTCATCCGGATGGCATAGATTTATATAATTTTCTCCTAAAGGACTGTCACCTTTGACTTATAGTGTAATTGAATTTAAATCTATGAGTCCTGGACTTATACAAAACTTCCATATCCCCCCAGTAATTAATTGTTTCTTGCCTTTTTTCAAGGCCCATGGGACTGACTCCACAATGTTTTCTTTCCGAATTTGACCTTAGAATTAGCTCCATTGGATGCTTGGCACTAGCTAATTCAATAATGCCTGTCATCCCTGCTTTTCTTGCTCATTGCCCAAAATGTAATCTCCTCTGCTAGTTCTTTTCTTCTATTTGTTCCTCTTCATGTTATTTTATGCCTTTTCTTCCCCTGTGGCTATTCCCCTAATTCCCAACCATTGTACATTTTGGAAGCACTATTTCTTAATAGCAAATTCTCTTCTATATGCAACTTCTTCTCTGAGTGCTAGAAAGAGGGAAGGTCTTTTGTTTTCTTGCTTTAATCAAATGGTTGTTTTAAACATGTATCTTGTACGTACACACAAGTTTCATGTTAGTAATTTAAGAACTTATGGGATGGTTCATCCACTCTAGTTATTTCTATAATGTGTGAGGTTTTAAAATCAGATAAATTGGACTGTTTCCCAGAGAAAGAGATATTAAAAGAATACTCAGCAAAAGTTAAGCAGGCCACAGATTCTTCCATACACTTCTGATTTGAATGCGACATTCTTATCTACTTTAGTTCTTTCTTTCTTTCTTTTTAATGTTTATTTTTGAGAGAGAGAGACAGAGACAGAGTACGAGCAGGGGAGGGGCAAAGAGAGAGGGAGACACAGAATCCGAAACAGGCTCCAGGTTCCAAGCTGTCAGCCCAGAACCCTACGCAGGGCTCAAAATCATGAACTATGAGATCATGACTTGAGCTGAAGTTGGATGCTTAACCAACTGATCCTCCCAGGTACCCCTACTTTAGTTCCTTCTTATGGAACTGGTTAATGTGCAGGGTAGCCTTGGGAACAGTATTGACTTTCTCTAGTGTCTTAAGCATTGCTCAGGGCCCAAGTCCACCATTATTTATGTGTTAGCAATTACAAGGACACTGGTTTGAAGTGACCAATAAAATCGGCCAAGGACCGGTTCTATACGTTACTCTCCCCCCACCCACCCCCAGAACACAGACCATGATTATAATTGGGAACTTATTCTCCTTCTGTCCTCTTACTTAAGAGCATCTGTGTGATATTGTGATGTATAAGGAATACATATTTGGTCTTTGTCCTCATTTCTGGCACAGAGCTTCTAAAACCCATGGAATTTCCTAAGTGTTGAGAGCAATAAAGGCATCTTTTGTTATGTTAATGAGGTGACATTTGGAAAGTCTTGGGGTCTGGTTGTCAAAGGAGCCAACCCAGTGATTAGAAGGTTGGAACTTTCAGTCCCACCTTCAACCTGTGTGGAGGGGAAAGGGATTAGAGACTGAATCAATTGCCAGGGACTGATGATTCAATCAACCATGCCTACATAATAAAGCCTCCATAAAAACCCCAGAGGATGGATCAGAGAGCTTCCAGGTTGGTGACCACATGGAGGTGTTGGGATAGTCTCACTCAGGGCAGGGAAATTCTGTGCCTCTCCACGTACTTTGTCTTACACACTTCTTCAATCTAGCTGATCCTGAGTTGTATCCTTT
>NC_043700.1:138297439-138380840 GCF_006229205.1 Suricata suricatta
AAACAAGTATTTAATTTAGAAATTCATAAACATTGAATGTGAATGACAGATTTTCTCCCCAGTAGAGTGAGATCCCCTGGAGCAAAAGAGGGAAGAAGAATGGTTTTTTTTATCCAGGGAAACATTGCAAAATCAAGTCAGCTAAAGACAGTTTCATGTTTATGCATTTGGATACTTGTTTTTCACATGAAGTTTGTTTATCAAGTTCTAGTTCAAAATTACTTCAAGGCCCAAAAATGCCTTTGGTTGTGCATATATTATTGAACAGGGACAGCATGGCCAGTATAATCTTGGTTTGACCGTATCTTTGATTTTTCTTTCCTTCTTCCAGGGTTATGCACTGAGTGTGAGCAGCCAGACCAAAACCTCTGATGTGGCCAAGAACAAGGACTGGGTGAGCCAAAAGTGAAGGGGTAGATGTTTGATGACTCTGTGGTCAAGCCAACAACATGTTTGGCCTCATTGCCATGAATGACTGCTGAATTAGAATAGGGGAGCTTGGGTAAACGAGTGCGCTTTCTTGTTCTCAACTGACCACTCTGGAGATTCGTGTGGCCACTAGCCCTCAGCTATGTTGGATTAGCTAGGAAACCCAAGGAACAGAGGAAGCTGGGTCTTGGTACTGTTTTGGTTTTCTTTGTACAGTGAATTTGTTGTTCTCGTTTAAATTTGTTTTTTAAAGATCTTTCCCAATCCTGAGATTTTTCTCTACTTTCCTGTTGAAATGGAAATTCTCTACATAAGTGTGCAGGTTATTGGATGTTGATAAGGAGAAAAGAATGGAAAGCTTACTATTTAATGCTTGTTATCATAAAGTGTAATATAGCTAATATTTTGGGTGGTCAGGAAAGTAGACCAGCTAACACACTTGCATGTGAACATCTTCTTTGCTCTAAAGGTACTGGCTGAGATGGGAACAGAATATGTGACAGTATTTATGAGTTGCTTTTATTATGGGGAAGATGTTGGTGCATTGCATTGGTATATTAGCAACAAAAATGTCTATGTGAGGTATTTTTCAGTACTTCCATCCTCTTTATCTCTTAGCAAAATTTTGTTTACCCTGCATGACTGTAACGAGACTCCAAAATCTCCCTGTTTGCAGCAGCCACGGGTTTGCAGCAGCATTTAATAAATGATACATTCTGGCCAGTCTTTTTTTCCTCTTTATTAGGGCAGCTATCATTTCTATCCCCTAAGAGAAACTGATAAAGAGCACGAGAAATAGGAATCAAGACACCAAAGCACTTTGCAAGACCTGCAGTGTCAATCATACATTTCAGTAAGCAGGGTCAGATGACACACTTTTGGAAGAACTCTATATTTAATAATTCATTCCTATAACAACCTTAACTCCCAGTTTTCAGATGAGGAAACTGAAGCCCAGAGATTTTAAGTAAATTTCTAAAGATCCTTTGGGGTTAGGGACACTTGAATTCAGACACTCTGGGCTCTCAACCATTAATTCTACAAACAACTTGATATTAGTGGGGAAAAAACCCCACATTACTTTGCATGATTGTGTTAATTGGTGAAAAAAATTAATTACCTTTTAAATCTATTTTTATTTTAATTCTTCTGACTTAATAAAGAGGACTGATGTAGGTGTGCTTATAGCTCCTGTACTTTGTTTCAAAGATATGAAATCAGGTGGCCTGTACTCTGTGGTGAGCTAAGCAACTGAATTGAGGCTCAAATGACTGACACTGGGCCGGACCCCACATCTGATACTGGGCCACAGTAAACGTGCCCCCCTGGCTGAACTCAGAGAATCAAAACATTCAGTCTTTGCACATTAGCAGATTTCTGCTTCGTTCACACAAGTGTGGATTTTGCATAAAGCACAACACATATATGCATGATATTTTTCAGAGGGAGATTGTAGTCTAGGGATATTTATCTTCAGATTATGTTAAATTGGACACTGGTAGATATTTAGTCAGAAAAAAGGAAAACTTTCATATACTATGTAAATTAGAAATTGTGCAAAACAATACAGTAAGAGGAGCTATTGCAAATCCCTTAAATAGAGATGTTGAAAGGTAAATAATAAAACGTTATATGATTGGATGCTTAGGCTCAGAGATCATCAGACACTTGCTAGCTATTTGATAGTGGCATTATTTAACCTCTGGGACTTAGTTTCTTCATGGGTAAGGTAAGGATAATAATAGCAACAATATCATGCAGTTATTATGGAAATTAAACCAGGAAATATATAAAAAGCTGGAGCACAGTGCCTATGGTTAGCAATTGTTGCATTCTTTTTTTTTAATGTGTTTTATTTTATTTTTGAGAGACAGAGAGAGACGGCATGAGCAGGGGAGGGTGAGAGAAAGAGGGAGACATAGAATCTGAAATAGGCCTAAGGCTCTGAGCTATCTGTCAGCCCAGAGCCCGACGTGGGGCTCGATGTGGGGCTCGACCCCACGAACCGTGAGATCATGACCTGAGCCGAAGCCGGACGCTTAACCGACTGAGCCACCCCGGCGCCTTGTAATTGTTGCATTCTTGAGAATGTGTATTATGGATTGCTGTTTGCCTTCGTTGAGCCCTAAGTGACTTCAACCAATAAGAGTTTATTCATGAGTCATTTTTATACCAGCTATCCATACTCAACCAACTAAACTGACATGATAGTTGATGTTCTATAGATACGTTTACACATGAATAAATTACCACAGTGCTTGTGATACAATTAAAAGAGCATAATCCCTCCCATAACGTGCTATAACAAGGCAGAACAAAATCGAATCAGTATATGTCAAATGTTAAAATATGATAACTTAGGGAAAATGCAATTTGTCTCATGTCAGACTCTTGCCCATGGCTAGGCTGCTTCTAGAGTTGCCTCCAGCTTTAATTATATTAGTCTATATTCCGCTGGACAGGCAGGGATTTTGAGCTCAAAGATATTTTGGCTTAGGTGATGATAATAATGTAAAGGCCTTAAAAGTATTCTCTGAACCATCCCAGAAAAATATACTTCCAGAAGTGCTAGTATCTGTTTCCATCTATGGGAAATGTACGAGGCATGTTTGTCTGCTAGTTAAGGGATTCCTTAACTAAAAGTGGATTAGAGGTGACTATACTAAAAAAGACTGCAGTGTTCCATATTTTGTGCATTGGTAATCGGTCCACTTTAAAACTTCAGACTCAGTTTTAAATGTTGCATATTTTATCTGCTATTCATTAACATTTACAAATGGTTGCTAAATAAATGAATAAATAAGAACAAGAAAAGTTTCATGTGCCACAAGTGAATCTGAAAAAGTTGGCCAAGTCTCCTGAAAATTCAGACTAGTAATAGAAAGTATTGAAAAGAATAAACTTTTATAGAATTCTTGCTTTATTATACTTCTATGACTTTTACTAAAATGCTTGCCACATGTAACTTATTAGAATCTTTGGATCTTAGCATACTGATTTTTCTCATGTATTTGAGGAAGGCACCCCAATACGACTCCTGTTTACTTGAATTTCCCAGAAATAATTTTTGTATAAACTGCGGATTTATAGTTCCTTGCCAGATTATATGAAAGCATCTGAAATGCAAAAGTAAAGCATTTCTGTGACAAAATTAAGCCATGTGTTGGAGGTGAGAGTGGGCCGGTTTTTGCGGGACATACCAGACTCGGAATGTATTCCGCGTGCCCTCCCAGGGTGGCTTAAAGACTTCTTTTCCAGGCTCCACTATTGTTGTGTTTTTGTTTTTTTTTCACATTTTAACTGTTGCCATCTTATGGGTGTGGAGTGCATATGCTAAGCTGGAGAAGAGAGAAACTAAGAAACCATTCACACCATCTAAACTAATGTTCCATAAACAACATTATTCCTGAAAGGAGAGATGAAGACTAAGATGAACCAAATGGAATGTGTAACGGAGAAGGCACCCTGCTGAGCCGTTTGTTTGTGTGTGTTCTTCGGTAGACAGAACAGAAGAATGAAGACTTTTCCTTCAATGCTGAACTATTTAATTGCATATGCAAAACTTGCGTGAAACATTGACAGCCTCAGTCTGAATGGACTCATCTACAAAAAGATGGAAGCCTAAAGTATGTGATTCAATAAATGGAGAAACTACTTCAGGACTCTTGCTTATTCTCAGCAAGCCAGCAGGAATATTTTCCAGGTTTCTTTAGCAAAGCTGTATGCACCAGAAGGGAAAAAGTGTCTTTTCACGGGCATATGGCATTGCAATGCTGTACTTTACCCCATACAAAAGTATTTTCTCACTTTGTATACACACTGAAAACAGGACAACAAGGATGATCTTATAGTGAAAAACCACGGAAAGCGAAAAAAAAAAATCTAACAATTGTCTGCCTACTTTTGGGTTTATCTTCCATTTCAGTTATCTTCAGTATAAAAGGCCTGTTATATTTCTCACAAATAGCTGATGTATTAGCATCATTGAATCTATTTTTTCAGTTTAGAAAATATTTGTATGGGGTCTAAATTATTACCTTAGGCAATAGAGCCTACTACTAATCCCACTTTACAAATGAGGCACTGAGGCTAAAAATGATGGAGTAAATTGCTAGAGATACCATAGTTAGTGTTTGATTCTGAGAGACTGAATATACCAATGGACAATAGCCCAACTATATATGACAGTTGAACTCTGATCCATAGTTTGTAGCAACCAGCTCGAAGCCAAACCACTATCTGCAGGACTGCTGACTCATATTTATTCTTATGTTCTCTTCTAAAGGTTTTATAGTTTTATCTTTTACATTTATATCTATGATGCATTTGAGTTGATTTCGTGTATGAAGGGTTCCAATTTTTTGCATGTGGATATCCAGTTTTTTAGCAGCATTTGATGAAAAGACTATTTTTCCTCATTGAATTGTCTTGGTACTCTAGCTGAAAAATCAATTGATAGTAAATGTGAGCTTTTACTCCACTAATTTATTCCACTAATCTATATGTCTAACCTTGATCTTGTACCACACTTGTTTGATTACTGAAACTTTGTGGTAAGTTTTGATATTGGGACATATGTACCCTCCAAATTGTCATCAAAAATTTTTTTGTTCTTTTTGGCTATTTTGGGTCTCTTGAATTTTCCATATAACTTTTATTTATTTATTTTTAAATAGCAGGGGAGGAGGAGAGAGAGGGGGGAACAGAGGATCTGAAGGGGGCTCTGTGCTAACTTATTGGCAAGCCTAATGCAGGGCTCAAACTCACAAACCATGAGATCATGACCAGAGCCAAAGTCAGACACTCAACCAGCTGAGCCACCCAGGGACCCCATCCATACAGCTTGTAGAATCAGCTTGTCAGTTTCCTGACAAAGAAAAAACGCTAGGTGAAATTTTGACAGAGATTGCATTGAATCTGTAGATCAGTTTGGTAAATATTGACATCTTAACAATATTAAGTCTTCTGTGGCCCCTGCATGGCTCAGTCAGTTAAGCATCTGACTCTTGATTTCCTCTCAGCTCATTATCTCACAGTTCATGGGTTTGAGCCCTTCATTTGGCTGTACTGACAGTACAGAGCCTGCTGAGGAGTCTCTCTCTCTTTTTCTCTGCCCCTCCCTTGCTTGCTCTCTCTCTTTCTCTCAAAAATGAACAACTAAACATTTAAAAAAATCAATATTAAGTCTTCTGATCCATGAACATGGGACATGTTTCAATTTATTTTTGTTTTAATTTCTATCAGCAATGCTTTATATTTTTCATAGCTAAGTTTTGCACTCACCTTGGTAAATTTATTCTAAAGAGTTTTGTACTTTTGATTCTATTTTAAATAAAATTAATTTCTTTACTTTAGGGTTATTCATTGCTAGATATAGAAATTCAATTACTTTATGTATATTGATCCTCTACCCTGCAACTTTGATGATCTTGTTAATTAGTTCTAATGTTTTTTTGGTGGATTCTTTAGAATTTTTTAATATAAATGATCATGTCATCAGTAAATAGAGATAGCTGTCCTTCATTTCAATTCTGGAAAATTTTTTTCCTTTTTTTGTTTAATTGCCCTGGCTCAAACCACCAGTAGAATGTTTCATAGAACATTCATAGGACAAAAGTAGACATCCTTGTATTGTTCCTGAATATAGGGTAAAACATTCTGACTTTCACCATTAAATATGATGTTAGCTCTATATCAGGTTAAGAAACTTTCCTTCTTTTCCTGGTTGAGGTTTTCTAAATCATGAAAGATAATTGGATTTTGTTAAACGCTTTTTCTGCATCTATGGAGATAATCATGTAATTTTTGTCCTTTATTTTACTTGTGTGTTTTATTACATTGATTGATTTCTAGATATTAAGCAAACCTTAAATTCCTGGGGTAATTTCCATTTGATCATAATAAATAATTATTTTTATATGATGCTGGATTCAGTTTGCTGATATTTTGTCAGAAAATTTTGTATCTATATTCATAAGAGATATTAATTTGTAGTTTTCTGCTGTTGAAGGGTGGAGTCTGTTAGGTTGAATTAGTTTGTACTGTTCTTCAAGTCTTCTCTTTCATTGTTGATCTTCTGTCTTATTGTTGTATCCATTACTGGAAATGTTCAACTATTAATGTTTAAGTATTTTCCCTCTTTGATTTTGTCAATTTTTGCTTCATGTATTCTGGGGCTCTATAATATATATAAATATATATTATTTATATATAAATAGGATATATTTAAAATGATTATATCTTCCTGATAGTTTGATCTTGTTATTGGTATGAAATGTCTCTAGTGACATTTTTTTTTTTAAGTTTAATATGTCTGATAGTAATACAACTACTTTGACTTATTGTCAGGGATTACTTGCTCTCAGCATAAAGAACTTGCTTTAGTATTTATTGTAAGGTGAGTCTACTAGCAATGATTTTTCTGTTTTGAGAATGTCTTTATTTTATTTTAATTCTGGAAAGAGTTTTATATGATATAAGATTCTTAGTTTTTTTGGCTCACAGTTTTTTATGCTTTTCAACACTTTGAAAAATGCCATCTGATGATACTTCTGGCCTTCATTATTTTTGATGTGATGTCAGATATTAATTTTATGGTGGTTTCCTTGTTCTGTTTTTTTCTCTTGCTGATTTCAAGGTTTTTCCTTTGTCTTTAGCTTTCAACATTTTTACTATGACATATCTGGGTGTGGATCTCTTTGTTTTTATCCCACTTTGAGTTTAAAAATCTTCTTGGATATGGGGATTGTTTAAAACATCAAATTTGGGAACTTTAAGCCATTATTTCTTCAAATATATACATCTCTCTATATATAATTTTGCTGCTGCCTGTCTCTTTCTCCCCTTCTGGCACTCCCGTTATGTGTCTGCTGGTGTGCTTAATGGCATTTCACATTTCTCTGAAGCTCTGTTTATTTTCATCATTCTCTTTTTTTCCTATTTTTCAGATTGCATAATTTCTATTGATCTCTCTTCAAGATTGTTCATGGTTTCTTCTGCCAGGTCAAATCTACTGTTGAGCCCCTTTAATGGGTATTTCATTGCAATTATTGAGTTTTCAATTCCAGAATTTCAGTTTGTCATTTATTTATTTTTCATTTTTATAATTTTTAATTTAGAGAGAGAGAATTCAAGCAGGAATCTCAAGAAGGTTCCACGCTCAACATGGAGTCCAACACAGTTATTGATCCCATGACCCTGAGATCATGATCTGAACTGAAATCAAGAGTTGGATGCTCAACCAACTGAACTGGTGTTCTTTTTAAAATCATAATTTTTATTTCTTAATTGATATTCTCAATTTAATAAGACATTACCATCATACTTTCCATTACCTCATTACTTAATGATAGTTACTTTAAAGTCTTTTTGCTAAATTGACATCTTGGGCTCTTCTCAAGGCACTTTCAGTTGTCTGCTTTCCCCCTCCTCCTGTGTATGAGTCATACTTCTGTGTTTCCTTGAATATCTCACATATTTTCATTAAAAGCCTAACATTTTAGATAATATATCATAGCACTCTGTATACAGATTCCTTTTCTTCTCCTGCCCTCTACTCTATGCATTTGTTATTGCTTCTTTATTTGTTTAATGAGTTTACTGGAATATTTCAGTGCTGCATTTTTCTTACCACAGGGCACTATTTGTCTCTCTCCATTACCTTTCTGTTAACCCTACTGCCTGTGTTATTATTAGCTTCATTGATTACATTTTTGCTTTTGACAATGCCCTGGGACATGAATTCCTCCACAACCTGAACCAATTAAATTTGGCCCCATTGAAGGGGAAGTTTTTGAGGTTGATCTTTAAAGTTTGTTTTGATCCTATGAAGTCTCTTCCTAGCTCTATTTTTTCCTGGTTACCTTCTAACTTACTGATCTGTGGTTTTATTTGTTGCTCTATGCTGCTACTAGCTTACTCATAATTACCTACCATCAGAATCCCTATTGTTTCTGAGAGTACCCTTACGCCTGAAATTCCACTCTCTATTCCTGGTAAAGTCAGTTCCCTTAGGGAACAATATGGAACTGCCTGTTCTTATATCTTGACTCTCTCCTGGGCAAAGTCTCTGTACCACTGCCCCAGACCTGGGGAAGGAGACAGTGGCTTGATTCTCTAGGTATGGCACTCCAGATTTACCAGTGACATGCTGTACATGGACTGGGCCTCTGGGTCTTCTCAGGCTCTCCTGGCTTTGAGCCTTTGCCCTGTGAGCAAACTGGAGTAATATTCTTGGTTTGCTGCACCTGAGGTAGCACTTCTACCCGATGAATAAACATTGGATAGAGGAAGGCAGCCTCCTACCCCTCAACTATTCTTGCCCAAGATAGGACTTTCACATGTGGAGTTGAGGCAGATAGGGATGAGAAATTCTGGTGGCCTGCTTTTCCTGGGAGATACTGTAGCCCTTGGTTGGGAGTGAAAGGACATTGGTCTGAACCAAACTGACTCCATGACAGGCTTCAAGTTTCCCCTCTGACCTTGGAGGCCTAAGTATGGGTTTCTCAGAATCATTAGACAATAAAAGGGCACAGAGTGCTCAACCAGGGACCCCCCTAGTAATACCCAATCAGAAGCTGCCAGCTAAAATGCTTAACATTCCTAAGGGCAGGCCTAGAGATAGAAGCTATAGATAATCACTTATTACTTAAGGCTAGTTACGCCTTATGTGAGGATCCTGGGTCCACTCTGTAATTGGTTAATACTCTAAATATTGTGATTGGGTCCCACCAAAAGTAATGAACACTCTAAGCAATGTGTATGGTTAAAGTTGCTACCAATGATGTTATGTGATAATGATTGGATCACTGTACCTGTGTCACAATTTCCTGTAACTCCTCCTTCCCAAACCCCATAAATACCCTGCTCAGCCCTTGTTTGGGGCTCTCAGCACAGATCCACTATGCTGGTGAAGTCTGTGAGACCAAGCTTAGGCCCGCTGAGCTTAAGCCTGTAATAAAGCCTTTTGCTTTTGCATGCGTGACTTGGTCTCCCTGGCAGTCTCTGGTTTTTGGGGACGATACTGTGATCTGGGCATTACAGGAGCTTGACTGTGAATAGAGCCCTCTGTTCTTGGCTGCTCACATCCAGAGTGGATTTTCTGTCACACTGACTAGGAGGGAGGTATGAATGGAACAGATTGTGATTTGAATGCTATAGACTCTCATTGCTGTTACTGAGATTTAGCGATTTAAAAAAAATAAATATGTCTTCATTTGCTGAATATCCTTATGACAATTTCTAGAGAGTTTGAGTGGTATTGACTTTTACCTTTTTCTTCTTTATTTTTTTGACAGTTATGATTGTATTGCTGAGGATTATATCTATGGAAATTCTCATGCTGTCCCTCTAGATGTCATCCATCTCTAGTCCTTATTGATTTTTCTCCTTTTACTTTTTTGACAGTCCCATTCTCCTTGATTGGCCAGTTCTTGTAGGTGCAGGCTCATTGTAAAATATATTCACTTGGCTTCTTGCAAGATAGTCAATCCAGCTATAAATTGATGTGTAGAAGATTTTTGTAAATATTTAGACTATATAAACATTTAATAATATATCATTAAATGGGATTAAAATAGCATTTAGTAATTCAAATATCTTAAATCAAGTGGTCATTTTCCTTGAAGAATATGCTTTTACCGAGATGAATTAACTTGATTAAAGATATAGTTGAGTAAGGAAAGTCAGATTATTTCCTGTCATGTGCTGTTTAAAGAGTTTTTAGGGGCAGTTGGGTCACTCAGTTGCTTGCGCATCTGACTCTTGATTTCAGTTCAGGTCATGATCCCGGGGATGTGGGACTGAGCCGTCTATCAGGCTCTGTGATGAGCATGGAGCTTGCTTAAGGCTCTCTCTACCTCTCCACCCGCCTTCTGTCCCACTTCCTCACTCACAATCTCTCTCTAAAATTAAAAAAGAAAGTTTTTTTTAGAAAGTAGAAGAGATTTTATTTTATTTTTTAAAAACTTTTTTGTTAATATTTTTATTGTTTATTTACTTGAGGGGAGGGGTGGAGCAGAGAGAGAGAGAGAAACACAGAATTTGAAGTGGGCTCCAGGCTCTGAGCTGTCAGCACAAAACCTGATGGCAGGGCTTGAACTCATAAACTGTGAGATCATGACCTGAGCCAAAATTGGATGCCTAACCAACTGAGCCATCCAGGTGCCCCAAGAGAGTAGAAGAGATTTTAAAACCCAAAATAAAACTGGAACTCCTAGTCTAAAGAAATACTTCTTATATTATTGATACATGTCTGTGGCTTATGAGTCTACAAAATGGTCAGAGGAGAATTCAAGTAGAAAAACATAATGCAAAAGAAAAGGGGGAGATTGGAGGAATATATCACTAGATGTTGCATAATAATCTATATAAAAACTTAAAACAGGAATTATTTATTATTTTTTATGACTCTGTCAATCAGCTTGTCCAGGCTGAGGTCAGCTGGACAGTTTGGCCAGTCTTGGCTGGCTTCACTTTCATGTCTATAGTTGGCTGGAGGTGGCCCTGCTTCGTGTCTCTCCTTGTCCTCTTCCTATGACCAGCAGATCGCCCCAAGATGCTCCTAATGATGATGGAAGAGATGTAAGAGAGTAATCGGAAACATGCAAAGCCTCCTGAGGCTTAGGTTTGGAATTGGGCACCATAACTTCTACCTCATTCTTCTGGCCAAAGCAAGTCACACCAGTATGGAAATATACTTTGCTTTAATGGAGGAATTCCAAACTCACATAATAGAGAAAGTAAAGAATTAGGGTCAGCAGTGCAATCAATCTACTGAAAGGAATTAGGGAGAAAGTGAAGAGACTTTTCCCATTTCCGTTGTTTCTGTCAAACAAGAGTTCCATTTGTGTGAAATTAGAAAAGAAAGGAATAGCCTTTTGCAAAATATGCTAATTCTGTCTTGTTGAGGGAGTATGTACAATATAGGAAACTAGAGAAGCCTGGAATGGAGCTCACCAGCCATCGTACAAGTGAGCAGATTGATTCCTACAATATGTGCTCTTTCATGATAACAAATGCTTATTTTGTGCTTTATTATGTGGCCATATTTTGTATGGGCACAGAGCACGTTACTTAGGAAAGCAGATAACTAACTAAGCATTTCTAATTCTTGGGAGGTATAATCTTTCCTTCTCTCAGGAATGTGCAGCATCAGCAGGTTTTGTTTGTCTTTAAAATGGGGAGGATTTTAGTGAAGCTGATTTGTTACTCCACAAATATCTTAAAACTGTGGAACTTTCCCTCTGGAATTGTATGTGAATGGATTCCTACATTTTACAATGGAAAAGCATGAAATCATAGCCGGCTTGGCTACTGCTCTTATTCATTTAGCAGGTTTTATTCTTTTAACAGTTAAACTTCCATTATGTTTTACTATTTGTTACATACCATTTTTATGTGTCTCACAGTTTTATGCATTTTGCAGTTAACTATTTGAAAGGACGTTCAGACCTTGAAAGCAAGAGTGATTTACCATTCTTGTGTTTTTGTCCTTACTAATGTTATATTTTTAAAAAGATAGTGATAAATCTACTATTACACCAAGTCTAATATCATACTTTGTTGTTTTTGCTACCAATAGTAAGTCTTAATGTTTTAAATGTGGTGGCTTTGTGCGTGGGAATGTATACACAGACAACATACATCCCTACAAATATTAGTTGCTCAACATACACACAACCACAGGTGGAGAGGAGTAGAAAACTCTGTTAATCATTACATGGGCCTTTCAAACACACTCACACACACACACACACTCACACTCACACACACTCACACACTCACACACACACACACACACACTCACACACTCACACACACACACACACACTCACACACTCACACTCACACACACTCACACACTCACACTCACACTCACACACTCACACACTCACACACACACACACACACACACACTCACACAAAAAGCTAAGTTGATAAAGATATTCTATAATGCTAAGTGTAGCAGAAAATAGATATAATTTTGAAAGAATTCTTATTTATTTATTAGAAGTTTATTCATTATTCATAATTAATGACAGAATACATTTCAAAAGTAGATTAATTCTGATATTAAACATAACTTGTTTATTTGGAGAATATAGGTTTCTATGCATGTGTATCAACAATTTGCAAAATTATAGAAAAGTAAAAGGCTATTTTGTTCTATTAGCTTTTATTATTATATGTTAATATATATGTTATGCACTCTAAAGTCATATTTATATATAATTATATATTTATAATAATTTGGAAAGATAAATTATGGTATATGTTTTAAAAGTAATTCTCTTTATTTTGTAGCGTATCACCTACTTTGGTCATAATCGTTGACTTCTTTTCCATGTGTCATATCCCTAAATAATATGGAATGGCAGCTTGCTTTTGCTTTATTCCTTCCTGCTTCTCTTAGGGAATACAAACAGTTCCTACCTTACTACAATAGCTTTTTTACAGTTTATAAAGTGCTAATGAAGCCAAGGTTTTCCATTTTAAAGAGCAAACTAAGATTCAGAGAGATTAAACAACTTGTCCATGTCATGGAACTAGAAATTGATACAGCCAGGATTTGAATCCTCTTCATTAATGAAAATGAATTAATACTATGGTTTCTTTATGAAAAATGACTAGAGAGTGTGGCTGGTACAATGAAAATAATTACTAGATGAATGTAGGATCTAGTAAGATATCATTAAAAATTAGACAAAGCATGAAAAGAATCCAGAATCCAATTAGGGAGCAATGAGATTTTGAATCTAATTAATTTTGGAAGGAATTAGCAGCAAAGTGGGTGGTCTGGCGTAGAATCATCCAGAAATCATTATTTCTCAGTTCCATAGTGCATCATGGTCTATAATTTCAACCCAAAACTTCAGCCTTTGTGAGACAATAATATTCTCCACCTAAATGGGTAAGTGATTTAACCCGAGTACAATTCCTATTTAAAAACACAGATGGTAAAATCAAGCAAACCTAAATATTAGTGTTTTTGCATTAAACTCAAGATAATCTGTTTATTATTTAAAGTGTTTGCTGTGTTTAAGAGAATCTGATACACTAACTTTGTGATTTTAAGCTCTAAAGTGTAGAGAATGAATATTTTAAAGAAACATTGGAATAGGAACTAATATATTAAGAATTTAATTTATTAATTTACAAAGTTATCTGAATATTTTGGAAAGTTTGACTTATTGTAATTATAAGTTTGTCCTGTCTAATACATTATAAAAATATGTCCACTGTCTGGGGCATTTACTAGACCATTTTGATCTAGATATTTATATGGGGAATTTCCTTGAATTATTTCATTAATAATTTAATCCTATTATTTTCACTCCTCTCTTTTTTGGCCTCTTATGATTAAATATTGAATCTTTTTCTATTCATCACTTAATTTCATCTATTTTTCCTCTATTTTCTATTCTTTGTCTTTTTTATTTACTTTTTGGAAAATTTCTTCTATTTTATCCTCAAACTCCTCTTCTCTTGAGTTTTAAGTTATACTATCATTTAAAAAATAATTTTAAATGTTTATTTATTTTGAGAGAGAGAGAGAATGAGTAGGCAAATGGCAGAGGTCGGGGCGGGCGGGTGGGGAAGAGGGAGAATCTCAAGCAGGCTCTGTGCTGACAGCCTGGAGCTTTATATAGGCCTTGAACTTAAGAACCATGAGATCATAACCTTAAATGAAATTAAGAGTTGGCAGCTCAAGGAACTAACCACCTAGACACCCCTAGTGGTTTAATTGCTTCTTATATTTCAGCAAATATTTAGTTCTGGGATACCTGGGTAGCTCAACTGGTTGAGCATCCAACCCTCTCTCTCCCACTGCCCTTCTCCCCAATCATGCTCTCTTTCTCTAAAAATAATTTAAAAAGATAAAAATATTTAATTTTACTTTTTTCTCATCTAGCAGTATCTGCATGTCACAAAGTTATAGTATCTTATATTTATTTTTTTAAACAAAAAAACCAAGTTTATTTATTTACTTTGAGAGAGAGAGAGAGAGATAAAGAGAGAGAGAGAATCCCAAGCAGGCTCTGCTCTGTCAGTGCAGAGTCTGACACGGGGCTCAAAGTCACAAACTGTGGTATCATGACCTGAGCCAAAATCAAGAGTTGGGTGCTTAACTGACTGAGCCACCCAGGTGCCCCACAAAGTTGGAGTATTTTAGGGGCCATGTTTTCCTTCTAGGACCTATGTTCTTGGATTCATTAAGGCAATTGTCACTTATCTATCTCTGGTTTTTGTTTCACTATAGACTCCTCTTCTATTCTCTTGGTCCTTATAAATTATTTTTTTATCACTTTACTACCTCTTTAGTGAAGTTTTATGAGTGAGCATGAGATTATCCATCAAATTTAATGGGAAGTTTCACAGTACTTTTCCAACATGCTCATATTCATGAATAAAGAGATTTTCTATGCAGTCTTGATGACAAACATTTACTTCCTTAACAACACTATTTGTAAAGAATGATATTTATTGTTCTGTAATTTCTCAGCACTACTTGTACACTTGGCAGCAGCCCATATATCTGTGAATATGCACAATGTGTTAGACTTATGTGAGTAGTTATGTCAACACGATTGATGGGGCGACACATTTAACATTTTCATCAGTCATTTGAATGATGGCCAAGTGTATGCAGTGCACATGCATTAAATTCACTGACAGCATGGGTCACTGGATACTTGGACAATACTGTCAAGAAGCAGAAACAAACATATAACTAGTTGGAAGAAGAGGCAAAGGACAGAAGACCATAAAAAAGAAAAACTAAATCCATATTTATTGGTTAATGTACATTGCTTGTTGAAAATACAAGAAAAAGCTCATAAATGATGACAAACTAAACATGTATAAATCAACAATATATAACTCCTCACATATTTTTATAATATTAGGACAAGTTACTGGTTTTTGTCAACAAGAAAGTAGTTTCATAAAAAAGCTCACTAATCCTTCTAGATTCAACATTAGTCAGACCTTTATCATAATTTTGCTTAGGAGCCCACACTCTCAGAAAGATGTGGGAATCTTTGAAAGACTTCAGAAGGAGGTGGTGAAAAGAATTAAACCACCTAGAACTACAGTTAAAGAGGAAAGCATTAATGACTCATAGTCATTTCATATAGAAAGGAAAAGGCCAAGAAGGCATAGAACAACATTTTTATATAAATAGAAGAATCAGGTTTTACGAATGCAAAGCATTATTTTCCCCCCACCTACATCATTGACTGAGTTGGGTGACTGGAGATATATGGAGCTATCAAATGAAAAAGGACATTGAGCATGAGACTTAGGAGGTTCAGATCAGTTGCCTTCTCTGTGATTAACAAATTATATGATCTTTCATGAACCATTTGATCTTCCAGTGTCTGAAATTTTTTCTACTGCACAGCAAGAAAACAGCCCTGCACCCCCATTCATAAGAGAAATGAGATGACATCAAAGGAATCCCATCTTTGTCATCTGTCAGAAATACAGAAATCCATCACTTCTTTGGAACAGGCTTTGGATAGGCATCCCAACTCAATGGAGACTTTCCCAAACTAGGTAGAACAGCTAAGCACATAGGCTCTGTATGCTTAACTTATAAAAATTCTACCTATCTATTTATGTATCTATGTTTCATGTATGTACGTATATATTCTATATATTAAATCATGTCATCTGCAAATAGAAACAATTTTACTTCTTCCTTTCCAATTTTGATACCTTTTATTTATTTTTCTTGCCTGTTTTGTCTAGCTAGGACATTTACTACTATGTTGAATAGAAGTAGTAAGAGTGAACACTCTTGTCTAGTGTTTGATCACAGAGGAAAAGCTTTCAACCTTTCACCCTTGAGTATGATGTTAGCTGTGGGCTTGTCATTTTTGGCCTTTATTACGTAGAGGTTTATTTATTCCATGCCTAATTTTGTTAAGGGTTTTTATTGTGAATGAATGGTAAATTTTTATCAAATTCTTTGTATCTATTGAGATAATATGGTTCTTTTCTTTTATTCTTTTAACATGGTGTATCACATTGATTTGCATATGTTCAATCTTCCTTGTACCCCAGGAATAAATACACTTGTTCGTGGTGAATGATCCTTTCAATGTGCTGTTGAATTCAGTTTGCTAGCTTTTTATTGAGAACTTTTCCAACTATATTCACCAGGGATATTGGCCTATAGTTTTCTTTATTAGAGGTATCTGGGTTTTTTTAGTAGTACCCATATCAGGATAATGCTGGTTTCATAAAATGAGTTTGGGAGTGTTCTCTCCTTTTCAATTATTTGGAAGAGTTTGAGGAGGATTGGGTTTAATTCTTTACATGTTTGATGTTTGGTCCTGGAATTTTTTCATTGGGAGATCTTAGATTACTGATTCAATATTCTTACTAGTAATTGCTCTACTCATATTTACTTACATTCTTTCCGACTCAGTCTCAGTAAATTGTATGTTTCTAAGAAATGTTTCTATTTCTTCTGGTTGTCCAGTTTATTGACATATAGTTGTTCATAATAGCTTCTTATGATCCTTTGAATTAGTGTGGTGTCAGTCATAATGTCTCCTTTTTCATTTATAATTTTGTTGACTTGGATCCTTTCACTTTTCTTCCTTGGTTAGTCTAGCCACGGGTTAGTCAATTTTGTTTACTTTTTCCAAAGAGCTAACTCTTAGTTTGGTTAATCTTTTCTATTGCTTTGCTGTTCTCTACTTCATTTATTTCTACTTTAATTGTTAATTATTTCCTTTCTTCTGGTAACTTTGAGCTCAGTTTGCTCTTCATTTTCTAGTTCTTTAAGAAATAGAGTTAAGTTGTTTATTTAAGGCTTTTTTTGCTTCTTAATGTAGATATTTATTGCTGTAAACTTCTGTCTTAAAACTGCTTTTGCTCTATCACATGGTGATGTATCCATTTGTATGTGAAGATTCCATTTTCATTTGCCTTAGGAAACTTTTATTTCTCTTTTATTTTCTTCTTTGGTCCATTTTTTGTTTAGGAGAGTACTGTTTAATTTCTGTGTATTTGTGAATTTTCCAGTTTTCCTATTGCTGATTTCTAGTTTCATGCCATTGTGGTCATACCAGATACTTGGTATGATTTCAGTCTTCTTGAGTTTGCTAAGACTGGTTTTGTGGCCTAATATATGGTTCATCCTAGAAAATGTTCCACGTGTACTTGAGAAGAATGTGTATTTTGCTATTGTTAGATAGAATTTTCTGTATATTTCTGTTAGGTTCATTTGGCCTATTTTATAGTTCAAATCTACTGTTTCCATATTGAATGTCTGTCTACATGATCTATCCATTGTTGAGAGTGAGGTATTAAAATTTCCCACTATTACTGTATTACTATTTATTTCTTCTTTAAGCTCTATTAGTTTTGATTTATATATTTAGGCGTGCTGATATTAGGCACACAAATATTTACAATTATGATATCTTTTTGATATATGAACTCCTTTATCATTATACAATAACCTTAAACTTATTGCACTCTATTTTAAACTGATAGCAGCTTACCTTCAATAGAATTCATAAACTTTATATACTTTTTATGCCCTCTCCCCCAGTCACATTTTAGGCTATTGCTGTTACAATTTACATGTTTTTTAATATTGTATAACTAATAAAATTATTATAATGGTTATTCCTACTACGCTCATTTTATAACTTTTAGAGTTTTAAGTAAATTAAGTGAATTTTAACTAAATTATGTACCACTATTATCACACTGCAGAATCTCTATGACAATATATTTACCATTACTCAGTGAGATTTACACTATATTTTGATGATTTTATGATGTTAATTAGAGTTCTTTTACTTCCACTTGAAGAATTCCCTTTAGCATTTCATGTGAGTCAGACATGATGGTAATGAACTACTGCAGATTTTGTTTGAAAAAGTCTTTATCTCTATGTCATTTTTTAAAATTTATATTTTTAGTGTTTTATTTATTTTTGATACAGAGAGAGACAGAGCATGAGGGGGGAGGGGCAGAGAGAGAAGGAGACACAGAACCAGAAGCAGGCTCCAGGCTCTGAGCTAGCTGTCAGCACAGAGCCTGACGTGGGGCTCGAACCCACAAATGTGAGATCTGACCTGAGCCGAAGTCGGAGGCTTAACCAGCTGAGCCACCCAGGCGCCCCTCTATGTCATTTTTAAAGGACAGCTTCACTAGGTTTAGAGTTATTAGTTGACAGTTATTTTCTTTCTGTATTTTGAACATGTCATCTCACTCTCTCCTGATCCGAAAAGTTTCTGTTGAGGAAACTTTTATGGGGGCTCCCATGTTTATAACTTATCTCTTATAACTTATCTCTTTTCTCTTGCTACTTTTCAAATTCTTTCTTGGTCTTTGAGTTTTGACTATTAATTATAATGTAACTCAATATGCCCTATTTGAATTCAACCTATTTGAGGTCTTTTGGGCCTCATGGATCTGGGTGTGCATTTCTCTTCCTAGGTTTGGGAAGTTTTCAGCCATTATTGGAGATTTACTAGTTTCCTGTATAGTATTATGTTTACCTGATTTTTTTGTAATCCTTGATTTCTTGTGTTAGTATATGTTCATTTGAGTAAACAGGCTCCTCTTCCAGACTTTCCTGTTTGATTTGGCAGAGAAAGTTTTTCACCAGTCAGCTTAGTTTTGGGTTTCTGGGTATGTCTGCTGGCAATATTCTTGGGCAGGTGGGAATCTGTTATTGAGGTCTATTTTTGGGTGAGGGAACTGTTCAAACTCTGAGAAAAGAGATGGAGGTTGTGCTACTGGCTGAGAACAGTTGAATAGGACTGCTGATGTGGTTCCCTACCCAAGTAAGGTTGTAGGATGGGCTCTGTGGTTGCCTTGATTCTTTGGTCAAGCTCACTAAATACCTGAGACTGGGTACTATATGAAGTGGCTGGGGTTATGAATTAGCTTCCCTGTCTTGGCAGGGCAGCAGGACAGAACCCAGAGCCTGTACAGCTCATTCTTTCACATTCAAATCAGTCCAGAGTGTGCACTGAATTCTCTGGTCAGACAAGGCCACCATTTTTGGTCTGCAGATGAAGGAAACCACAGTCTATGCTCTCTGTTCAAGTATCACTGTATGTAGAACTGTTGACTAGGTGATGAAGCTTCCCATGTGCTCTGGTTAGGTTCCCTACTTGGACAGGCTCAAGTCTGTATTCAAAGATGAGCAGGGCTATGAATTAGCTTCCCTGCCTGGTAACAGCAAAGGAAACCGCTCGAAAGCCAGTAAAGCTCTTTGTTCTTCTTCAAGCCAACTCACATCCCAACATCCCTGACTACACATGACCAATGGCTTTGCTCTGCAAATTGTTGGCTCTGCTCATCTCTCTGCTCAAGTCCTTCTGGACCACACAGCTTCCAGAAGTTGTCTCCAGACTTTCTGTTCAGATGGCGCTAGAAGACATTCTCCAGAGTGAGTGGGTCTGCGAGTCAGCTTCTTGCTTGGGTATGGGCAAACTGGATTCTTGGGCTGGCAAAACTGCTTATTTGAGGATCTGAATTAGGCAGACCTTAACCCTGCCTAGTTCCCTGGAGAGACTGTATCACTGATTTGGTTCTGGAGATAAACAAAGCCTCTGGTTGGGATTTCTACTAGGGAAATTGCAGGTATGAATTTGGTCTGCCAAGATCCATGTGATGATTTTTGCAAGCCCCTTCCCACTTCTCTGTTACAGGCAGATTCCCAGTGGTTGAGCCCCATAGATTCCCCTGCTATCCTTGTGGTGCAAAATTAGAATAAGGGCTCCTGAAAAACCCCTAAAGTGCTCCTACAATGCTTGGTGGTAGCTGGTTGTCCTCACAGGTTCTTTTTTTCCCACTGAAGGAACCAGAGATTCTGGGGAGACCTCTCTACATGGTGTAGCACTGCACTGGCCTCCGGGAGGACAATGCAGTCAATGTGTGGCCATTTCTCTTACCTCTCAAATGCAGTCTGTCTTGGTCTCTGTGGTGTAGGGTGGGTGCTTTAGTCTCACTCCCATATCCTATGATTCTCTCACTGGTGTCTTGCTCTGTAATAGTTGTTCTTCTCTGAGGGAAACATGAGTTAGGCACAACTTATATCACTATTTTGGTGATGTCACTTCTCAAAGTACATTAAGGACCTATGAAAGAGTACTGAAAGCATTTTCACTGGCTGTATGAAAGCACCTCCAGAATGCTGTGTTGACAGCAGAGGACCCACTGTAGGGCTCAAACTCGTGAACTGTGAAATCATGGCCTGAGCTGAAGTTGGACACTTAACCAACTAAGCCACTCAGGTGCCCCTTAAATGATTTTTTAATGTTTATTTTATTTATTTTGAGAGAGAGAAAGACAGAGACAGAGACAATGAGAATCTCAAGTGAGCTCCATGCTGTCAGTGTAGAATCTGACTCGGAGCTTGATCCCATGACCCTGGGATCATGACCTGAGTCAAAATCAAGAGTTGGATGCTTATGCAACTGAGCCACCCAGGTTCCCCTGCTTTTACTTTATACTTCAGTATTTGCTATTTATGTAGCAGCCATTTTATTTTATTATGAGAACATGAAGTTTAGCAGGGGAAAGAAAACACATGCAATTTCAGCGATGGGTTTATTCATATATTAGGAACTTGAGGTAGATATTTATTCCTGCCAGTGTAAGTAATTGTGGACTTCAAAAATTTTTTAAATTTAAAAGACACTTTTATTTTTATTTATTATTATTTTAAAAATTTATTTTCAAGTTAATTAACACAAATTATAATTTTGGCTTCAGGAGTAGGACCCAGTGATGCATTTCTTATACATGACACCCAGTGCTCATTCTGAAAAGGGCCCTCTTATAATGCTATCACCCATTTAACCCACAGCTACCCCCCTCCAGCAATCCTAAGCTTGTTTTCTGTATTTAAGAGGCTCTTAGGGTTTGCTTCCTTCTTATTTTTCCTTCCCTTCCCCTATATTCATTTTTTGAGTTTCTCAGATTCCACATATGAGTGAAATCATATGATATCTGCACTTTTCAGGATGAGCATGGGTGTCATGTGTAAGAGATGAATCACTGTGTTCTACTCCTGAAGACAAGAGTATACTATATGTATGTTAACTAACTTGAAAATAAATTTAAAAAATAATAAATAAAATAAAAGTGTCTTTTAAATTAAAAAAAATTTAAAGTTCCTATTATATGAATAAGTCTGATTGACTTAATCCATGTAGCGTAATACCCTCCAGTTCCATCCACGTTGTTGCAAATGGCAAGATTTCATTCTTTTTCATTGCTGAGTAGTGTTCCATTGTATATATACCCTTCTTTATCCATTCATCATTTGATGGACTTTTCGGTTCTTTCAATAATTTAGTTATTGTTGATAGTGCTGGTATAAATGTTGGGGTGCATGTGCCCCTTCAAATAAACACTTTTGTTTCCTTTGGATAAATTCCTTGTAGTGCAATTACTGGGTAATAGGGTAGTCCTATTTTTATTTTTTTGAGGAATCTCCATACTGTTTCAGAGTGGCTGCACCAATTTTCATTCTCACCAACAATGCCATAGACTTCTCCTTTCTCCAATCCTCACCAACATGTATTCTTTCTTGAGTTTTTAATTTTAGCCATTCTGACAGGTATGAGGTGGTATCTCATTGTGGTTTTGATTTGTATTTCCCTGATGATGAGTGATGTTGAGGATATTTTCATGTGTCTGTTTGCTATCTGAATGTCTTCTTTGGAAAAGGCATTTGTTCTGTCCATTTCTTCACTGGACTGTTTTTTGGGTATTGAATTTGGTAAGTTCTTTTGAGATATTGGATACTAACCCTTTATCTGATATGTTATTTGCAAATATTTTCTCCAGTTCTTTTGGTTGCCTTTAGTTTTTTTTTTTTTTTTATTGTTTCCTTCACTGTACAGAAGCGTTTTGTCTTGAGGAGATCCCAATAGTTAATTTTTGCTTTTATTTCCTTGCCTCCAGAGACATGTCAAGTAAGAAGTTGCTGCATCTGAGGTGAAAGAGGTTGCTGCCTGTTTTCTCCTGTAGGATTTTAATGGTGTCCTATCTCACATTTAGGTCTTTCATCCATTTTGAATTTATTTCTGGGTTCTCTGTTCTCTTGCATTGATTTATATGTCTGTTTTTGTGCCAATACCATACTGTCTTGATGATTATAGCTTTGTAATACAAGTTAAAGAATTGTGATGCCTCCAGCTTTGGTTTTCTTTTTCAACATTACTTTGGTTATTTGGGATCTTTTGTGGTTCCATAAAATTTTCAGATTGTTTGTTCCAGCTCTATTAAGAATGCTGATATAATTTTGATATGGATTGCATTGAATGTGTAGACTGTTTTGGGTAGTATTGACATTTTAACAATATTTGTTCTTCCAATCCATGAGTATGGAATGGTTTTCCATTTCGTTGTGTCTTCTTCAGTTTCTCTTATAAGCTTTCTATAGTTTCAGTGTACAGATTTTTTACCCGTTTGGTTAGGTTTATTCCTAGGCATTTAATGCTTTTTGGTGCAATTATAAATGGGATCAGTTCCTTGATATCTCTTTCTGCTGCTTCATTATTGGTGTATAGACATGCAACCAACTTCTGTATATTGATTTTATATCCTGTGACCTTGCAAATTCATGTATCAGCTCTAGCAGTTTTTTTTTGGTGGAGTCTTTTGGGTTTTCCATGTAGAGTATCACATCATCTGTGAGGATTGAAAGTTTTACTTGTTCTTTGCCAATTTGGATGCCTTTTATTTCATTTTGTTGGCTGATTGTTGAGACTCTGACTCCCAACCCTATGTTGAACAACAGTCCAGAGAGTGGACATTGCTCTTGTGTTCTTGATCTCAGCGGGGGGAAAGCTCTCCATTTTTTCCTGAGGATGCTATTATCTTTGGGCCTTTTG
The DNA here is from genome assembly GCF_006229205.1 of Suricata suricatta. Classification (NCBI taxonomy): domain Eukaryota; kingdom Metazoa; phylum Chordata; class Mammalia; order Carnivora; family Herpestidae; genus Suricata; species Suricata suricatta. The sequence continues at coordinate 138,320,752 of NC_043700.1, forward strand.
TATATGGCTTTCATGATGTTAAGGTATGTTCCTTCTATCCCAACTTTCTTGAGGGTTTTTATCATGAAAGGATGCTGTATTTTGTCAAATGCTTTTTTCTGCACCTATTGACAGGGTCATATGGTTCTTATCCTTTCTTCTGTTAATGTGGTATATCATGTTGATTGATTTGTGAATATTGAACCAGGCCTACAGCCCAGAAATGAATCCCACTTGATCATGGTAACTAATTCTTTTAATGTACTGTTGAATTTGATTTGCTAGTATCTTGTTGAGAATTTTTGCAACCATGTTAATCAGGGATATTGGCTTATAGTTCTCCTTTCTCATGGGATCTTTGTCTAGTTTTGGAATCAAGTTAATGCTGGCTTCATGGAATGAGTTGGAAGCTTTCCTTCCCTTTCTATTTTTTGGAAGAGTTTGAGAATAGGTATTAAGTCTTTGTTCAATGTCTGGTAGAATTCCCCCTGATCAACTTTCTGGTCCAGGACTCTCATTTGTTGGGAGATTTTTGATTAACTGACTCAATTTCTCTGCTGGCTATGGGTCTGTTCAAATTTTCTCTTTCTTCCCATTTGAGTTTTGGTAGAGTGTGAGTATCTAGGAATTTGTCCATTGCTCCCAGATTGTCCAATTTGTTGGATATAATTATCCATAGTATTTTCTTATAATTGTTTGTATTTTGGTAGTATTGGTTATGATCTCTCCTTTTTCATTTCTGATTTTATCAGTTTGGGGCCCTGTTTTTTCTTTTTGATAAGTTTGGCTAAGAGGTTATCATTCAAAAAACAGGCTGTTAGTTACATTGATCTGTTTTATTGCTTTTCTGGATTCTATATTGTTTTTAGAATTAATTAGTTAATTAATTAATTCCCTTCTTCGGCTGTCTTTGGGCTTTATTTCCTGTTGCATTTTTAGCTTCTTTAGTTGTAACATTAGGTTGTGTATTTGGAACCTTTCTTGGGGTGCCTGAGTGGCTCAGTTGGTTAAGCGTCCAGCTTTGGCTCAGGTCATGATCTCATGGTTCATGGGTTCGTGCCCCGCATCAGGCTCTGTGCTGACAGCTCAGAGCCTGGAGCCTGCTTCAGATTCTGTATCTCCCCCTCTTTCTGACCCTCCCCTGCTCGCACTGTCTCTCTCAAATAAATAAAAAACATTAAAAATTTAAAAAAAAAGGAACCTTTCTTGCTTCTTGAGATAGGCTTGAATTGCAATGTATTTTCCTTTTAGGACTGCCTTTGCTACCTCCCAATGTGTTTGGACTGTCATGTTTTCATTTTCATTTGCTTCCATGTACTATTTTAATGTCTTCTTTGATATCCTGGTTGACCCATTCATTCTTTAGTAGGATGTTCTTTAACCTCCATATATTTGGGGGCTTTCCAGATTTTTTCTTGTGGTTGATTTCAAGTTTTCACAGCGTTGTGATCTAAAAATATGCATGGTATGACCTCAGTCTTTTTGTGCCTGTTGAAGGCTGTTATGTGACTCAAAATGTAATCTGTTTTGGAGAATGTTCCATGTACACTCAAGAAGAATTTGTATTCTGTTGCTTTAAGGTGAAATGTTCTGAATATATCAGTTAAGTCCTTCTGGTCCAATGTATCATTCAGAGCCATTGTTTCTTTATTGATTTTTCTGCCTAGATGGTCTGTCCATTGCTAAGTAGTATATTAAAGTTGCCTACAATTATGTTATTATCCATAAGTTTGCTTATTTTTGTGGTTGATTTATATATTTGGGTCTTTCATGATGGGGGCATAAATACTTATAATTGTTAGGTCTTCTTGATGGAGAGACCCCTTAATAATTATATAATATTCTTAGTTTTTTGTTACAGTCTTTGTTTTAAAATCTAGTTTATCTGATATAAGTATGGCCACTCCAGCTTTCTTTTGATGTCCATTAACATGATAGATGGTTCTCCATCCCCTCACTTTTAATCTACAGGTGTCCTCCTGTCTAACATGAATCTCTATAGGGAACATATAGATGGATCTTCTGATCTTGTCTTTTTAATCCATTTATACCCTGTATCTTTTGGTTGGAGCATTTAGTCCATTTATATTCAGAGTGATTATTAAAAGATGTGAATTTAGTGTCATTGTGTTATCTGTAGATTTCATGTTTGTGTTGATGTTGCTGGTCCTCTGTAGTCTTTGCTGCTTTCCACTCACAGAGTCCCCTTAGGATCTCTTGCAGGGCTGGTTTAGTGGTCATGAACTCCTTTAGTTTTGGGTGTTTGGGAAAGCCTTTATCTCTCCTTCTATTCTGAATGACAGCCTGGTGGATAAAGGATTCCTGGCTGCATATTTTTTCCTATTTGGCACGTTAAATATTTCTTGCCACTCCCATCTGGCCTGCAAAGTTTCAGTGGACAGGTCTGATACTACCCTTATGTGTCCATCCTTGTAGCTTAAGGCTCATTTATCCCTAGCTGCCTTCAGAGTTCTCTCTTTGTCTTTTTATTTTGTCAGTTTCACTATAATATATAGTGGTGTTGACCTCTTTTTGTTGATTTTGAAGGGAGTTCTCTGTTCCTCTTGGACTTGGATACCTGTTTCTTTCCTCAGATTTGGTAAGTTCTCAGCTATAATTTGTTAATTTGTTCAAATAAACCTTCTGCCTTTTTCTCTCTTTCTCCTTCTTCTGGGACTCCTATGATATAGATACTGTCTCATTTCATGGAATCACTTCATTCTCTAATTCTCCCCTCATGATCTACTAATTTCCGATCCCTCTTTTTTTTCAGCTTTATCTTTTTCTGTAATTTAATCTTCTGTTTCACATATTCTCTTCTCTGCTTTTTTCATCCTTGCTCTTACTATATCTGGTTTACTTAACATCTCTGTTATAGAATTTTTTAATTCATCATGACTAGTTCTTAAGTCTTTGATCTCTACTGCAAGAGTTTCTCTGTTGTCTTCTATGCTTTTTTCAAGTCCAGGTAGTAGTTTTATGACTGTTATTATAAATTCTTGTTCAGGTATATTGTTTATGTCTGTTTTGATCGCTTCTTGGCATTTTGGCTAAGATCAAGTATATGTCTGTTTTGAGCAATTCTCTGGCTGTGATTTCTTCTTGAACTTTCCTTTGAGGAGAATTCCTTCATTTTGTCATTTTGGCTAAGTTTCTGTCTTCTGCATGTTTTGAAACCTTGTTATATGTCCTGCACCTGTGACAACTACTATATTAAAAAGCGGTCATACACCGTCCAGGACTTGTTGCTTCAGGGAATGTTTTTGGTGTATGTTGCATGCACTCGGCTGTTGTGTTTTGGCTGCTCATTCCCCCCCTGGTCAGTCTTCTGCAGAGCTCCTCGTTGCTTACAATGGTGGAGTGTTTGGTCCTTCAACCAGGGGTACTTTGATTTGTTGTTGAAATAACCCTGGAGAAAATAGGAAAAGTGGGAGTGGGAGTGGGGAGAGACTGATCCCATAAAAAGAGGAAAATGGAAGGGGAAAAAGAATACCAGAGAATCAAAAAACTATAAGGCTAAATCCAGAGAAAGAGAGTGGATAATAAAGAGGAAGAAAGAGAAAAAGTGATAAAGAAGAGAATAATAAAATGCCTGATCAATATTGACCAAAAACAGATCAGAAACTATGAGCCTGATTCCAAAATTAAAAAAAGAAGAGGGTAAAAGGAAAAAGAAAAGAAAAAAAAGTCCAGAAAAACACAGTTGTCTTTTGGTGCCTGAGGCTGGCGGCTGTGCTGGGCTGGGGGAGAGGCCCGCTGGTCAGTCAGGGTCCGTCTCTGGTAGATAAGCAGTTTCCAGGCTCTGAGGAGCAGGGTTTGGGGAGGCAGGTCCTTCCTCCACTGGGGGCCACTGTGCTGCTCCATGAAGCTGTTAAGAAAAATGGTGACACTTCTATCTCTCCTCCCCAGACTGGGAGTCTCAGGCCATGCTGTTCAGGCAAACCTCAAAGAGGAGCTCTAGCAATCGGCTTGTCCTGCTCCACCGTCTCCTCCCCACAGGCAGTTGTCTGAAATTCAAAACCCAGTGTCTTAAAGGACCCTCACCTCTGTCTAAATAATGACATTTGTAGAATAGAGATCACCTCTACCTGCATCTACCTGCATCAGTGGATTGTTTTGTGGCACACACAAGATAATGCACATAAATGATTAGAAATGTTATAAATCTTATGGCTTATAAATATATAAGATACAAAGATTAGCATTAGTATGTATTATTTATTAAAAGTTGAGTATTTAAAAAATAGCCTATAAATACAAACTTGCCAGGAAATTGTTCTTCAGAATAACTCATATCACATCATTAAGTTTCCCCATGGTCTTGTTGAAAGAATTTTCTTTTCAAGTCATCAGCCAGTAGGTATAAATGATGACTGATTAAGCCATTACATATTTTAATAAAAGCATCATTACATATAAGGGTGGTAAAATAGACTTAACTAAGAGTTTTCTAAGGATTTATTTCACAAAATTGTAGTACTTGCTTGATTTGCATGTAATACATAATTCTTGTCTCAGAGACCTTGGCAGAAGCTTTATCCCATTAGTGTTGCTCGGTGATTTTTCTTTAGCTAAAAGGAAGAGGTGGAAGTCAGCTGCAGCTTTCTTACTTATAACTGCACCCCATGTAATAGCAATAGTTATGTGCGGGCTGTTTAATTTGAAAGTAACATCAGTCATGCAAATTTCACATCAATTGAAACAGAATGGAGAAAAATTTCTGTCAAAGAGCAAAAGAGTTAAATTACCAGGATTAAGTGAAGGAAATTATTTCTAATATTCTGTGAAAGTGTAGCTAGTAAGTAATGCAAAATAAAAAAATTAAAAAGTATTTTGATGTAAAGTTAAAATGATACTTAATTACTAAGTTGGGCTCATTTTCATTTAGCAATTCAGAAAAAAATGTGGTAACACTGGCCTGTGTGTGCAGCCTTTCTCGGTAAAAATTTTAATCCCCGTTTGGAAAAATACCAGTTGTAATGATGTTTCTCCTCAACATAAATTGGCTGCGGACCATAAGATTCTGAAGCCAGCCAAGCCCCACCCTGATCTGAGGGTGATTATCTGGGGATGTTCGATTGAGCCCTGGGGCTTGGAGAGTGATGGTAACGTGAATCTGTGAATCAAGGTTATGCATCTTGGTATATGATCTTTTGCTTCCTTGCTTAGAAAGGTTCACTATGTTTTTCCCAATTTTATAAGTGAATCCCATTGGGCTGAAAATATTACATTTTTCTGTAATATAAGAGAAATTTTCTTAATCTTACAGGAAATTAGATAATAATAAAAATGAAATCTGAGAACTAACTTTGGAGAAACCAAACCTAGTGCAGGTACATGGCTCACTCAAGGTCATCTAGCTCATTAGTCCTAAAGCTGGGCCTCAAAATGAGAAGTTAGATAGTTGCCTTGCCAGGCCCCACTTTTTTTTTCTGGTGCATGAAACTGAGGTCCTCTCTAGTGTTAGAATATTACAGCCCACATTGCATAGCTCTTCTTACTGCTTTTGTTTCATTTTTAAAGAATCTGTTTAGAAAGAAGTGGGCTCGGATTGTGCTTCCTATAAAATAATGCTTTCTTTTAGAAGTTAGGGAGATAGATGGAGAGGCTGGTCATTACTTTCGGAAGATAGAATGTGCAGCAAATCAGTGTCTTCTGTATTTAGAACGCAGTAGCTAACCAGATAGCATTATAAGGCATAAGAAGGAGGCATAACGAGGAAGTTCCTTTGGGGGTGCTACCAAACATCTAGGTGATGAGAGATTAAAGAAAATTCTATACAAATTTATCAAAGAAGCACAGTGGTTTAGGATTAACCATTCTGGGTCCACAAAGATTTTGTTTCTTTTGAAAATTGTTTAACTCTAAGGGATTCAGTTTCTTCATTTGTAAAATGAGAGTCTAAAATTAGTTAACGTTAATGTTTTTTCCAGGTCTGTGATTTTGAAGTTTTGGGATTTATATCAAATTAGAACACTATAATCTAATGATATGTATGCATGTATGTAGTATGTATTCAAAAAATTTTTAATGTTTATTTGAGAGAGAGACTTGAGTGAGTGGGGGAGGAACAAAGAGTGTGGGAGACACAGAATCCAAAGCAGGCTCCAGGCTCTGAGCTGTCAGCCTCAGAACCTGATGCGGGGCTCACACTCATGAACTACGAGATCATGACCTGAGCTAAAGTCAGATGCGTAGCTGACTGAGCCACCCAGATACCTCTCGAGTTTGAATTAGAAACAGGAGGCTAAATAGAAGTGAATTCTGAAATAACTCAGATGTCTACAAGAGCAGTAAAAGAAGACTCAGACCCAAATACACAAGTGCATGCACATAGACATGCATGTATCACCTAAAAAATAGTAAAAAGGGAAAAACTTACTCTAGTATTTGCCCCCAAGATAGACACAGAAGTGTAGCTCTCTGAAGAGGATGGGGAATGCAGGCAACTTCAGACTTCTTGCAGGGAAAGGGCCCAGCTGGCCTGCTCAACCATGCCCCAGAGAGCATGACATACCGACTGGCATCTCCTTTGATTGTTAGCACTCATGCTGCACTGGCCTCCATTTTTCCTATCACCTCATGATCAATGGAAAGAACTCCCTAGACTCAAATGGTAAGCTCTCTTAATTCCATCAAGTTGTCTTTGTTATTCCCCTCCTACAATTATCAGGGACTGGCCAGAGTGGCCAGAACTATCGTGTAGGTGAATGAGATTCTCAAATATAATGAAGAGCAAACACTGAGAATTGTTGTGCATTTAAAGGAAACTAATATCACAAGAACTGCCAAGTTCATGAATGGAAAAACTAACATTGAAGAAATGGAGATAATAGAGGACTCAACAATGAACACAGTTAATATTCTTAGATTTGAATGAACAATGCATCTGGTAAAAGTCAAATACTCCCCTGTAGGGGGGACAATCAGAGTTGTAGTGAATAAAAACAATTCTCACTAAAACAAGACATTTCAACTGATAGGCTAAATGGCTGAAAGGACGGAGCTGGAAACTAATTCAATATACCATAGGAAGTGTGTAGTTCTTACAGAACACAATACAATATAACAAAGGGTTAATTAGAAAGTGCATTAGTTTCCTATTGCTGCTGTTACAAATGGTCTAATAGGCCTAAAACAGCCCAAATTTATTATCTTACGGTTGTGGAGGTCAGAGTCTTAACATCAAGGTGTTGGAAGGGCTGCCTTCTGGGGGCTCTAGGAGAGAATCTTTTCCAGATTTTAGGGGACACCTGCATTCTTTGGCTCCTTCCTCGGTCTTCAGAGCCAATGATACAGCATCTTCAAGGGTTTCTCTCCCTTTGTCTCTGCTCTCTGCTTCTGTAGTCCCCTCTTCTCTGATTCTGGCACTACCGCCTCCTTCTTGGGTTCACCCAGATAATTGAGGAAAATCTTCCCATTTCAACTTTCTTAACTTAATCACAATGGTGAAGTCCCATTTTCCATGTAAGGCCACATATTTAATAGACTCTGGATAGCATTATGTGACCTCTTCGGTAGGGAGACAGGGGGCTTTATTTTGTCTACTACAGAAACTATGAGAAAAACATTAAAATAAATAAAGTATAGATCTTGAATACCCATATCCATGTAATAGCAATGTCCCAGGAAAGTAGGGACAAAACAGATGGGAAAAAGGGATCAATTAAATAAGAGGAAAAAATGTCCAGATCTGGGGAAAGCAATAAGTCGTTAAGGTTGAAAGGATCATGCAATAAAAGCAGGATATATAAAAAGAGACCTACAACTAGACACTAGTGAGATGTTAGAGCTCCAAGGATAAGAGATGTCTAAAATCTTTCGCAGGTAGCAGCTTAAACACAAGTGAGTGGCAAACAGATTGTCATCGGGCTTTTATTAAGCAATATTGAGTATTATACACAAAGAAATAAGGTCTTCAAAATTCTGAGACAAAATTATTTTAAACTTAGAATTCTACTCCTAGTCAAAGTAGCATTCATGAATGAAGGCTAAGGATATTTTTGGACATACTCAGAAAATTTCCCACCCACAGATTCCATCTGGAAGAACTACTTGAGGCTATATTCTAGTAAAAACAAAAGGAAGTAAAAGAAGAAGACATGGGATGCAAGTAACAGTGGAGAGCAAAGGGACTCATAAATCTAATGAAGTCTGAATGTTTGCTGCATGTGACAAAAATAATAACAATTGGAAATTTAAATCACAGATGATTTCTAATGTGGATGCTGGCAGAACTGGGAGGGGTAGGGTAGGAAGGAAATGAAATGAAGCCAGGTTATTTTTTGTCTTACTTGGGGTGAAAAAATATCTTAATATAGTTTATTATTTGCATTTTCTTAAGTAAAATTTTACAAATAAAATTAAATAGATTGGATTGATAATATTCTGTGTTAGTATATTCTGAAAGAGATATTCTTATATGCTGTTGGAAGGTGTATACTTAGTCTAGCTTTTTTAGAGGGAAAATGGGTAGTTTCTTTTTTTTTTTTAAATAAACATATATTTTGCCCTAGCACTTTCATCTCTAAGAATTTATCCTATAGAAGTGTTTTTATGTCTGTGAGAATGTGTATATGACATTATTAATAATTATAAAAAATGGAAAATAATCTAAACCCGTGTGGACTAATTAGATTCATTGTGGACAATTATGTTCTGATTAGAAAGATCAAGTAGTTTTGAGTATTTGCAGAAATATCTTCAAGACATATTTTTTAAACAAGCAACAGAATTACAGGTATAATTCTATTTATTGTCCATGTTCCATATTTTATATATATATACTTTACATATGTTTGCAATTATAGAGTTGTATCTAGAAGAATACAAACCAAATTGTTAACAATTATTACCTTTGGGGAGGAAAGTTACTTGGGAGAAGATTTGCTTTTAATTTTCACTTCCTTTACTTTACAGTAAGAATATTTATGTATTATGCATATTACTCGTATAACATTTTAACGTTTCAAAAGAAAATAGCCAGATTCCTTGAAATCCCACACCCAAGGACAATTACTATGAACACTTTGGTGAGCATACATTCAGACCACTTGATTGGACAAATGAGTATGCAGATATATTTAATTTTCCATAAGTGAAAGCAAAATGCTTTCTGAAGCCATACATAATGCATTCTGAAGCCATTTTTACTTAAGCTTTTTAATTTTGACTTAATTGTAGGTTGACATGCAGTTGTGAGAAGTATTACAGAGAGATCCCTTGTACATTTTACCTTGTTTATCTCAGTGGTAACATTGTAAATGTACAATATTACAGCCATGATGCTGACATTGCGGTCATGATAGAGAGTATTTCCATTCCCACAAGGATACCTCATATTGCCAGTTTATAGTTACACCAGCTTCCCCCCACCCTCCACTTCCTACCTAACCCCTGGTGACCACTAAATATGTTCTCCCTTTCTAAAATTTTGTCATAGTTATATATACAGTATATAACCTTTTAAGGTTGGCTGTTCCATCAGAATAATTCTGTAGAGATTTACCCAAGTTATTGCATGTACCAGCAGTTTATTCCTTTTTATCACTAAGTAATATTCACTATTTGGATGTAGCCATTTGTTTAATCAATCACTTGTTGAAAAAGTGTCCAGATTGTTTCTAGTTTCTGGCTATTACAAATAAAGCTGTCATAAACATTAGTGTACAGGTTTTTTTGTTAACAGGAATCTACATCTTTCTGGAATAAATACCCAGGATTGCAACTGCTGGGTTGTATGGTAGTAACATGTTTAGTTTTTAAAGAAATAGCTAAGCTGTTTTCAAGAGTGACTGTACTATTTTACATTACTTCTTCCTTTCCAAATTGCATACCTTTGTTTTCCCTCTTGTTTTATTGCACTGACTAGAACCTGCAGAACTATGTTAAATGATAGTGCTGGGAGCAGACATCCTTGCCTTTTACCTGATCTCAGAGATGAAGCATTCAGTCTTTCGCCATTGAGTATCATGCTAGCAGCAGTAGGATTTTTGTAGCTATATACTCTTTATCAAGTTTAGGAAGTTACTGTTCTTTGTTTTCTGTTCTTAGTTTTCTGAAATTTTTTAAAAAATCATGAACTGGTGTTAAATTTTGTCAAGTGCTTCTTCTGAATCAATTAATATATATGATTTTCTTTAGTCTGCTGATATCATAGATTACATTGATTTTCAACTATTAAACCCAACTTGCATGACTGGAATATATTCTATTTGAACTTAGTCTATGTCTTGGTGAGGATTTTCTTTGTTTTTTACTATTTGGGATTCATTCATCTTTTTAAATCTATAGGTTGATATTTCTGGCTAAATTTTGGAATTTTCAGCCATTATTTTTTCAGGTACTTTTTCAACTCTGGTTTCTTTCTTCTTTTTTTCTGTCACTTTGTTAGATAATTGTAACATCTTTGTCATGTCAGTATTGGAAATGACTTATTGTCTTTTTCATTTAGTTTGAAATTCCTTCACTTTTGGTATGATGAGTAATTTTTTTACTAAGAAACCTGGTCATTTTCATATTCTACTTTGAGTATTATGTTCTGTGTGCTGTGTCTTATTTAAACTTTCTGTTTGAACTGACTTTTTAGACAGTGCTTCAGCTGGGGAAGGGTGATTCTACCTCATTACAGCCTCATGCCAGGTGGAGATAGAAGCTCAGGTTCCCTACTGTATCTATACTGATACCCAAAATGGTGCTACGTTTCCTTAATGCTGGGCAGGGGTGGAAATGCTGGCTTCTCTGTGGTCTCCACTGACTCCTTGGTAGGGGTAGCCTTGTTGCTGCTGAGTGAGTGACTGGGAAAGTCCTGAGTCTCTTCTAGGCCCCCTAGAGAGAGGTAAAGTGTGACTCATTACTGCTGGGGAAAGATGGAGATAGGTCCCCACATAATACCGACTGTCATCACAGTGGATGGGCCTCATTACCAGCCAGCAAGGGGAGAGCTCCCAGCTCCTCCTTGACCTTCTCTACTACTTGGTGGGGTATTGGAGAGCTTCATTACAGCCTCGTGAGGCTCCAAGTCTGCAGTCCCATTCCACATTTACTGGCTTGAGTAGTGGTGAGATCAGAGGTTTTCTTTTTTGTTTGGCTGGAGGAGAGAACTATTTGTCTAAAAGTTTTATTCTTGACTGGTTGCCTCTTTCCTAGTTCTTTGACTAGAAAGAGTAGATATTTGTTGAGGGTATTTTTTGTGCAGCCATTAACATTATTGGATTGCTGGCTTTTTCTGCTCCAAATCTGGGATGAGGCAAAAAGAAAATTCAAGGACCTCACCACCATGTCATTTCTGGGTCCTGATGTCCTCAAGTTGTTTGACTTCTTCCCAGAGTCTTTTTATGTTTGTTTTATTTATAATACACAGGGTTTTTAGTTTTCCTTAGTAGGAGAAATAAGGAAAAGAATGCCTACTCCATCATCCTAGAGGCAAAAATCCTAATAAATCCTGATAAAGCAAGATCCATTTTTGCAACCAACTTTTTACTCAAAAGTATGTTGTGAAGATCTTTCTATTCCAATGACTACTGATTGATATCGTTCTTTCAATAGACAAGTTTCTTTATTTATTTTGAGAGAGAAAGAAAGAGAGGCAGAGAAAGAGAGAGAGAGAGAATCCCAAGCAGGCTCAATGCTGTCTTTGTGAAGCCTGGTGTGGGGCTGCTACGCACAGACCATGAGATCATGATGTGAGCCGAAGTCAAGCTTAACCAACTGAACCACTCAGGTGCCCCTCCATAGTGTCCTTTTAACTAATCCTTTAGTAATATACATTTAATGATGTAATAAAAAATATAGTGATGGACATATCTTGATATCGGGGACACGTTCTCTAGTCTATATTTATGTAATCCAAAAATATTTTACAATGTTTAGTGCAAATTTATTTTGTACAAAATCTGACTAGAATTCACAAAAGGCTATCTATGGTCTTATTTTATCCAAATTGCTTCAATACTTTATGATTGCTAAAAAATATTAAGATGTTTGGTGAGGGTTTGCTGTCCAGCCTGCTGGGGTTGTTAAGAAACATGTGGTCTGTGTATCCTATTTTCTAAGAGGTAAATATTTTAAACTCCAACACATGTCTTTCAAATTGTCTTAGGACAATGTCCCAGGAAACTGCTTGTTGAATTTTGGGTCATACTCTCAAACTGCACCCCAAAATGTACTATGTTTTCTCAACAGAACATAAGAGTAACCATCATTTCTACATGTTTTGACAACAGTGGATATTGCCATACAGTAGTTTAAACTTAAATTTTTTTCTCTGTAGGATTATATATAGAATCTATAAATGTACATTTCAGAAGAATCTAAAAAATACAGAGAAGTATAAAGATGAAATTAAAAGCACTTAAAATATTTCAGAGGCAATACTTTTAATATTTTGGCTTATTTTCATCATATCTACTTTTAAAATACAAAATTAGAATTATATGCAGTTAACTCTTATCTTCCTTGGTGTTTTATTATGAACAATTTCCTCTTTCTGTAAAACTTTTTATAAAATATAATTTAAATGATTGCATAGCTTTATTGAATATATATGTACCATAATTCATGTAACTGACTCCTTACTGTTGGACAAATGGATGTTTCCAGATTTTTCCATTTTAATTACATTGTAATAAATATGGTTATATATATTCCAGAGTGTGAGTGTTAAAAGAATGAGGCTTGACCTCTTAAAACTGAAATTCTTTTTCAAAGGTATTCCAATTCATCTGACTATTTTTATAATAACAGTGACTTGGAGTACAAATTGAGAGAAATTAGTTTTAAGTTTTCTTTCTCACATCCTTTCTTCTTTCTCCTTTCTCACCATCTGTCCCTCCTTTCAGAAATTTTTAAATCTAAGTAATTGATTTCTTTTGTTAAAAAGCTCAAACAAAGAAGAGGAGATAGATTTTTGGTTCTCACAGTAACTCATCTTTGAACTAGGAAAAGCCACTTGATTTCGTGTTTTCACTTTCTTCAACTATAAAGTAGAAGAGTTGAGTTAGTAGTTTTCTAAGGTTATCCCCAACTCTTACACTCTTATGTTTGTCCTTTCTTTAGGCCATCATAATGTCACTAGGTGATGTCTTCACCATTTTTCCAGGTTTTCTTCCCTGTTCATTTGCATGATTTTGAAAGGACAGTTATTTTTTATCTTTAATTCATTAGTTTTCAGTTTTCTGGCAGGTTTGTTTTCTCTGTGAGGGGTACATTCTTCAGTTACTATGTGAAGAGTTTTCTATTTTACTTCATCTGTCCTGGAGTTTGGTGAGAGAGTCATTACCACCCTGAATTTTCCAGTACACTATGTATATACTACCTTACAGAATATGGGATACATACCATTTCTCCTTTTATAGCCATTTTGTATCTGGACCTCAGTTTCATTATCAGTACAACAGAGAAAACTGTCTAGTTCACAGCTTCCCCTTAACAAGTAAATGAGGTGCTGAGTGGAAAAGCCCTTCATGAAATGAAAAGAAGTGGAGCCTAGAGCAGGAGCTGAATACAGCTAGAGGCACTTCTTACCGCTAGATGGCAGAGTGGAAGCATTGAGTTTGTCCATCCTGCATTGAACTAGGTTGACCTTAGCTATTCCATACTCTATTCTATACTCCATACTCTATTCTATATTAAATATTCTATTTCTTTTCCCACCTTCATTTACCCAACCTTCTTATTCTAGCTCCTTAGCACCCAGGACCTCCAGACTTGTATTTTGAAGTTCTCCTCCTATTAGACTGTCAAAGGAAGGTTTTGTAGTCACATGTTTGCAATTGTCCATCCCTACTCCCCAAATACTTTGTTGGCTCACTAGCCTTGGCTACTCAGGAAGGAGGTCAACCATCTCAAGCCAGGAGGCCTTGTTGCCATTCCTGCCAAGTTAAAGGCCAATGCCATAAAACTTTCTTACATATGCCTATGTGGCTCTTGACATTTTATTTTTGAGGTCTGACATCAAGGACGGTCCTGAGGGATTAAGTATCAAGGCAAAGAACACTCTACTCCCTGCACTTGGGGAGTCAGTTCACATTCAACCTGATCTCACTGGAGCGTGGGTGGTTTAGTACTTTATAGTGGATTCCAAAACTTTTTGTAGTTTATGTATATTTAGAACAGTTGCAGACACAGCATTCCACTGTTTTTTTTCCTTAGATAATCTAAACTACTTACGGGAAATCAATTCAATCAAAGCATGAATGGAGGAATACAGTTGCTTTTTTATTTGCTATGGTTAGAAGATATGCAGATATTCAGGGGTACAAGTTAGTCCTGGATCAGGGCTGAACACTCACAAAAGTGCTCCAAACCAAGGACTGTCTTTCCAAATAGACAGAGTAGATGGTCCCCCAAAGACGTAACCTACAAAACAAGTGCTAAAATTTTCTTTCTAAAACTGTCTTCCTCCTAGTACAGCTGGGATGCTCAAATTTCCACTACTTGGGTTAAGGCATTATTTCTGTTTGTGTGCCCCACAAAAGTGCATATCACTTGGGTTTCTGTTCTCCTATAGTTTTTTCTAGATTTACTATGTTAGCTTGAGGAATTGGATCCCATGGATCTAGTAAGGTAAATAAATTAAGCTAAGTAATTGCTAAGCTCAAGTAAATGTCTCATAAACATGGTAAAAGACTGTTTTGATGGAGTCAGGGTATTTCGGTGGAAGAAGAGAAACCAGAGCCCCAGATGATATACAAGAACACGGAGTGTCTACAAGGAAGCAGGGTAGTATAGGCTTAAAGGTTAATAGCAGGTTAAATGAGATAATGTAGAGCCTGACGCAAGGTATGTCCTCAATAAACATTATTGCTACAACAGTGTGCTCTGTACTTGGTGCTAGTGTGACAATAAAGAACAATGCAGACTTGGTTCTAGCCCTCAGAAAGCTAAAGTAGAGTAGATGAACAACCAACTAAAAATTATAATAGGGTGTACGGTCAGAGAGGAGTGTTTGAGGAGTAGGGAGCAGGGACACACAATTCAGTATTCTGATGAGGGCGACTTTCCGCAGAAGGTGATTTTCTCTTCTGTGGCCTGAATTAGGCATGTGTGCTGTGGAGAAGGGAAGAGAGGAGAGTTTCAAACACAGGGAACACAAATATGAAAATCCAGAGCTGAGACCAAGCAGGGCATATGCTGAGAGCTGAAGAGTTTAGTTGTTGGCGTTGCAGTGGGTCACTGGATCGAATGAGGCGAAGAGGTGGGCAACAGGAGGGAGAGTGGAACGTAGCAGGCATAAAAGATGAATCTATATTTGATGGAAGCTGAGACCGAGGAAAATCTTAGTCACCAGCACAAATCTCTAATTGTTTCTGGAACATTGATACTGCAATCAACTTTTATTGAATTTGGGAGAAATCTCTACATTATGATTACCACATTTATGCTCTGAATTATGTGCCACAATTGGAATGTTGTCTCCTCTCTTCTTACAAATCTTCCTTTTCTCTTTTCCTCAGAAGGGTGAGAGTGATACCAAGGTCACTTCACTTGCATTTCTCAGTGTCTACCATGTGTCGAACTGCAAAGAAGAACAAGCAAGGGCCACTGAATATAGAAGGGGACACAGCTGAATAAACAGGGAGTTCAAAATTGTTACAAATTTCAAAAAGAATAAGAATACAGGAGAAGTAATAATATAATCATCTTATGTCCACCCCCATCCTCTGCAGAGGCTAAACCAATGTTAACAGATTGGTGTGTACCCTTTCATACCTTTCTCTAAGACCAAATCCATGTAAAGCTAGACACACATAGCTGTTTCCCTGCTTTTAAAATGAGCTGTACTTTACACATTATTTTGAAACTTGCATTGTCATTTAATAATGCACCATGGACAACATTCCAGGTTTGGACACATAAAGATTTCATCCAGTCTTTTTAATGCTGCGTACTATTCTGTATAGTGTAATGCACTATAATTTAATTAGCACTCCACTTCTGATAGACCTTCAGATTTTTCTCATATCACATTGAAAAATGCTATAATAAGTGTGTCTGTTTATAAATTCTTACAGATTTTGCATGGATTGTCAGAGTGGATGCCGAGAAGTGGGTTGAATGAGTCAATGTGTAAGTATAGAAACTCCGTATTTTCTCTTTTGAGTGTGCCCCGTGCTTTTCTTTCTTCTGGATCTTTACGAGGAACCAATACTTCAGTTTTGGGTGGGGGGAGTAATGATTTTCAATTTTGACTTTCTCCAAGTTTTCCAAGGCTTCCTGTAAGCCCAGAGCACCCAAACTTAGTGGTCTCAGGACTCTTACACTCTCAAAAAGTAATAAGAACACTATTGGGCTGTTTTTGTTAACAGGGGAAATACCTATCAATATTTTCCATAATAGAAATTAAAACAGACATTTAAAAATAGTTATGATTTTCTTTAAAAATAACAATAATAGATATATTTACATGCTCACATAAATAATAATAGTAAAAATAAATATTTTGACTTCATTAAACCCCTGAAAATGTTTCAGGCATCCTCAAGGGTGCCTCTGGTGTTGAAAACCACTTTTCTCGATCAGTATTTCTCAAATGTGAATGTGCACACAAAATGCCTGGGGATCTTATTAAGTACAGATTTGAATTCACTAGTCTTGAAGTGGGACCTGAACAAGTTCCTAGATAGAAGTGATGCTTCCCGTAGGTGGCTACACTCTCAGTAGCAAGTCCCTAGACCTACACAGTTTTAAAGTAATTAAAATGGAATGAAATTAAGTACTCAATCAGTCATACCCAGCACTTTTGAGCTCTCAAAGCCATGTGAGTCTAGTGGCTATCTTATTGGCCAGAATAGAGAACATTTTCATCATCATAGAAAGTCACTGGACAATGCTGCTGTAGATTCTTTCCATGGTTAATAATGACAGGCTTATGTAAGTGACTTTATTTAAATATTAATCAGAAGCTAGTCTTCAAAACTTATTGGCAGTAACTTATTAGGGGTAAATTTACTACTTTCCTGATCGGGGCAACAAAGGCAAATAATTTAGAAGTTTAAAAAATGGTTTAAACTCAAAAAGCTTCAAGTTGCTGGATGAATTTCTCACAAAGTCCCTAGTGCCATGCCATGTCTTTATGAGCTGTGTAAGCTGATATCACCAAGACTAGTGCATGATATTCCATTTTGTGTGTGTGTGTGGGAGAAAAGAATTTGTTTAAAAGATAAAATGATTAAGAGTAACTGATATGGAGAGAGAAAAACCTTTACCCATTGTAAATGATTCTCCTAAGAAAACCATGGTCCTCCATACAAGTCACAAATAACAATTTCAGTGAACAAAGCTCCACTGGGGAGAATAAAAGGTTATGCCTCAAAGGTTAGCAGGCGCAATCATGTTTCTCCTGGGCACACGCCAGTGCAGACAGCCTGCTGAGAGGCATTCCTTGGAGTTCACTTGGGCAGTTCTTGCTCTGATGAGAGCCGGCCAAATTCTGCATACCCCACCTGATCAAGGAAACATTCCAGGGGAGGCTTTCCAGAAGCATTGCTTGTGTGCAAAGTTCACGAGCCTAGATGGAGTGAAGAGCAAATAAAAAACTAACAAGAATGAGAAGAGGAAAGTGGGGCAGGCTGTTGTAGACTCAACTGTGGGCTCTTCTTTAGGTTATTTTCTGTTGCCTCTATATCTATAAGTATGGTTTGCTATATACTTCTAAGGAATAAGTTGTGAATAGAGCACCATGAAACATAGTTGGGTATTTGGGGCCAGAAGAACATCCCAACAGCAAAACAAGAAGCCTTTTATCAGGCATTCCAGTTTTTGTTTGTTTGTTTGTTGGGACTGGGGGAGAGTGCAAGTGGGGGAGGGGCAGAGAGCCTCAGACAGGATCTGAAGCAGGCTCTTCGCTGACAGGCTGACAGCAGCCAGCCCAATGTGGGGCTCGAATTCATGAACTGGGAGATCGTGACCTGAGCCAAAGTTGGAAGTTCAGCTGAGTCAACCACCCAGGTGCCTCCAAGCATTCCAATTTTAAAAGCAACTGTGGTGCTGGAAGTTCTGGGAAAAGTGAAAATTCCTATCGTTATTGGTCTCTGTCTCTCTCTCTTCAAAGCTTATTTATTTATTTTGAGAGAGGACATGTGCATGAGTGGGAGAGGGAGAGAGAATGAAAGAAAGAGAGAGAGAGAAAGAGTCTCAGGCAGGCTCCATGCTGGCAGAGCAGGGCACAACCAGGGGCTCCAACTTATAAACCATGAGACATGCCTGACCCAAGATCAAGAGTCAGACGCTTAACCGCCTGAGCCACTCAAGCACCCTGATCTCTCTTTATGTACCTAATATTCATTTCTTCAGTGAGAAATAATAGGAGAAAAAGAGAGTGTTTCCTCCATCGTGGCTACCGGTTTGCCAGTGTCTAGAAGCACAAGATTAGTAACTCTTATAGCTTCATCCTCCAGAGTAGGTGCACATGTTGCTCTTGTCAGTTCAGTTCTCATTTGGATAGATGTGTCTTGGCTCTGAAACTTTTCAGACATCAGTAGAATACCCCCACGAGGCACAGTCTGATGAATTCCATTGGAATTTACATCTAAGAAACATATTTTTCTGCAGCCGCATTAGCTGTCGCCCTGTGGTTTTGAGAGTCTGGTACCGCCATTCCCGCATCTCCCAGCTCCCACATTTACAACGTCAGGGCCAAATCTTAACCCTGTGCTCTGTCTTGGACCCTCGAGTCAAATGTCAGTGCTCATGATTACTATGAAACACCAGGCTGGTGTTTTTATTTACTTGAGACCAAAAAAAAAAAAAAAAAAAATGGATATTTTATCTCAGTTGGTTAAGCGTCTGACTTCTACTCAGGTCATGGCTCATGAGTTCAAGCCCTACACCGGGCTCTGTGCTGACAGCTCAGAGCCTGGAGCCCGCTTCAAATTCTGTGTCTCCCTCTCTCTCTGCCTCTCTCCTGCTCATGCTCTCTCTCTCAAATATAAATATACATTTAAAAAACTATTTTTGTTCTGAAAGAGCAGCTCCTCATCACTTCTAGAAAAATGATAGGTATTTATGAATGTGTTAAGTGATTATTCTAATATATTCCTACTATAAGAGCAATTTGATCAACTAATTAAGAGTGTGTTTTGCAATTCTTTCAGTCTTCAAAGATGAAGTTCTACCGAAATTTGGTAATTCTCCAGGAGGCACTCCTGGGTCATTTTGGCCAATGTAGTTGATTGGTAGGAGAAGCTCTTAAAACGTTCTAGGAGAAAAATCATCCTTCGCAGTTTCTGCCAATCCTTGTCTACTGCTCACTCCATTCCAATAGCTCATTTCTTAGTGATAGGTGGAGATTAAACTGGGTCTACCTGAAGGAACACTTGGAAGGCAGCTTCCTCAAACAGAGTGATAACAGGGGCCAGGAAAGTGTGCTGAGAACACCTCCAATTTAGACTTTGGCTGTCATCTTTAAATAATGTTGTACACAACTTAAATGAAAATGAATGAAGATGTATGCCATTAATGTCCTTTGACTAGAAAACACTGCCTAAGGTGACACTAACCTATTTTCTTGAAACTTGCAATGCACTTGTTAATAGCACAATCATATTGCATATTTTTCTGTGTTTGAGATGTTACTTTGTCTACCATGAAGACTTGAAGTAAATCATAGTTTTTGATTCATGTTTTGGCATTTATTTATTGTTAAATATGAAGGAC
Source organism: Suricata suricatta (assembly GCF_006229205.1). Classification (NCBI taxonomy): domain Eukaryota; kingdom Metazoa; phylum Chordata; class Mammalia; order Carnivora; family Herpestidae; genus Suricata; species Suricata suricatta. The sequence goes on from NC_043700.1 coordinate 138,340,387, forward strand.
TTGAAAAAACAGAAATGGTCTGAGTCCCTCTAGACCTCTAAGAAGCTCTGCTTGCAATCCAAAGAGGCAAAGTTATTCTTAACTGACAAGTTACAATGTTAGTATATAAGGTACAATCAAATAACTCAGCCATAAACTAATTACAATATATTTTTTGCCAGAAGCTCTTTACAAGGCAGCTTAATGAACATGTTAACTCTCTCCTGCTTTGTTCTTTAGCTTTGTCCCTACGCTACCTGTGTGACTGTGTTGTCAGCCAAGCTATGGTAGTTAGTTCCTGCAGACTTGCTTTAACCGTGTTCAGAGTTCTTGGTTCTCAGCTTTTGTAGGATGCTAAAGACTCATAGATTCATTTTAGATATCAATGATTCCAGTTCCATTAAGAAATTGATGCTCAGAGAAGTGAAATAACTTGTTCAAAAATCTCAAAGGTGGTAAATGGCAGAACCAATAGTAGAAATCCATCTTCTTTTTCCTTTATGTGGCAACTCTTTGGAAATGATGGACTCTCTGGCCTCTTCTGCTGTGTAACCTTCCTCTTCCGTGCACCGTGTCTATAGCTTCTGTCTATAGCACCTTGTCTATAGCCTTGAGTGAGCAGTGACGAGTAGAAAATATTCATTCTGCTAAAATGTTTAGGAAATTCTTTAAGACATGCATTCTTTAAGGAAATTCTTTAAGAACACATGCATGTTCATTCATTGCCAACAGAATTACTTCCAAAAGGAATCTACAGTCCACATGTTGAGGGAAAACTTTTATTTATTAAAAAAAATTTTTTTTAATGTTTATTTATGTTTCGAAGGAGAGAAAGACAGAGTATGAGTGGGGTAGGGGCAGAGAGGGAGGGAGATACAGAATCTGAAGCAGGTCCCAGGCTCTGAGCTGTCGGCACAGAGCCTGATGCAGAGCTCAAACTCACAATCAGTGAGATCATGACCTAAGCTGAGGTTGGGCTCTTAATAGGCTGCGCCATCCAGGTGCCCTGAGGGGAAATTTCTAACTGGAGAGTCTGTGTTAGGTCAGGTACTATTCAGTATGTTTCTTTGTTTTGATTTTGAAATTAGTTAAATTAACTAGAGCATAAAATTTAATATCAGCATTGCCTATATAATAAAATCATTCTAACATAAGCAGTAGAACTAGACTGTGTGGCTTCAAATATATTTTACCACATCAGGGTTGGGACCTTGAGCAAGTTACTTAACTTCTCTGCATCTCAGTTTCCTCATTCATAAATGGGGATAATAATGGTGCTTATCTGATAGAGTTATAAGGAATAAAGCAAATATTACATGTAAAGCTTTTGGAATAGTGCCTGGCACCTAGCCACTATTGGTATTTCTATTGTCTAATACAGGTTTTATTACTCCAAGCCATGCATATTGGGAATTGTGGAGTGTGTATCTCAAATCAACATTTATAGCACTGAATTTTATGTATCTTATGAAAACTACAAAAATAGCAATTAAATTTGGTGAAATAAAAATTACATTTTTGGAGGGGCACCTGGGTGGCTCAATCGGTTGAGTGTCCAACTCTTGATTTTGGCTCAAGTCATGATCCCAGGGTTGTGGGATCGAGCCCCATGTCAGGCTCTGCACTGGGCATAGAGCCTGCTTAAAATTCTCTCTCTCTCTCTCTCTCTCTCTCTCTCTCTCTCTCTCTCTCTCTCTGCCCCTCCTCCCCCTTTCATGCTCTCTCTCTCAAACTAAAAAATAAATTAAATCTCTTTCGATGTTTAGAGACTGTCTTGCATATATATTCCACTGGAGACTCTGGGACACTAATGGTATACTCTCATACTCTTTAATGTATGCTATTGCTTGCTTCAACTTTATTTCACAGTCTACCATCAACCACAAAAAGTCTTTCCCAGAGTAATCATTCCTATGATAATATTGTTAGTGTTAATCAAATTTAGTGGTTTAAAGTGCTGATAACCTTACAACATATATCTCCAGTAATTAAGGATTTTCTCCCCATCTGGTGCCAGTGGAATAATTCTGTGGTGATTAGTCATAGGCTGTAACAAATTACATTGTGTGCTCAGTGGTTGGGATTTTTTTATTGCTTAAATATGAAGACTATAATAGTTTTTTCAGTGTCTTTTTTTTTCCACAATGTTTTGTTTATAGATGGAAATGCATCAAAAAGTTCTCTCTTTTTTTTTCATATTTTAGTTTGTCAGTGGAGGACTGTGCATATGGTCCTAGTTACCATAGGGAACCAGAGACATTCCACTGAGGTCTTGGATGTTCCATATGTCAGAGTCCCAGACGGGCTGCAGATGACATTTAAAATGAAGGTTATCTCTGGGAACTTTATACATATCAAACACAAATTGTAGGATGATTAATGTTGCAGAGGTTATTTTTCCTCAAGTTTTATGTGGTTATGGAAATTGTTGGTATATCTCCAAGATGATAAGCAATTATAAAAATTCAAATCCATTTTTTTAATTTAAGATTTAAGTTGAATACTCAGTTTCATTTTGGAGGGAGAAAAGTACTCTCCAGTTAATAATAATATGTTAAGTATGAATGTACTATTGGGATTGTTCAGAGGTTTATTTTACAACTTGTCAATCAACCACAACTTAAAAAAGCAATTACTATATCCTATTTTAGAATTATCCTATACTAGGATTATCCTGTTATTTCATAAATAATATAAATATCCTATTTCTTTTGTAAATAATACTCTACCACATGTTAGTTTTTAAAAAATTTATTTTAAAGTGAGAGATCCCAACATGGGTCTTGATCCCACAACCCTGGGATCATAACCTAAGCCAAAATCAAGAGTCAGATGCTCAACCAACTGAGCCACCCAGGCACCCTTGCATGTTACTTTAAAGACAATAAAAAAAGTTTTATATTTAATAAGTTAAGATTAATTCAGTCATTGCAATGATCAATATTTTGGGGGAAATTCTGTGGAGTTTACAAAGAATGTAGAAGACATATCATACAATCTCAAATAGAGTACAAATTATATACAGAGACGAAATACTTAGAAAAAGGAGTTAAACATAATCTAAAAACATATACATAATTACATATAGCGATGATTAATCACAAAAACAGAAAGGTGGTTGTTCAAAGACAGTGAGTTGAGAGCAGTTAACTGAAACATTTGAATACAGCTCCGATTAAATGAGAATGACTATGATTGAGGAGGATTTGTGATAAGTGTATTAGAAGAGAAGAAGGAACAAGTATCTCTACCCTTAGAGACTTAATATAACCTAGGAATTAATGGGTGTTTTAAATGTCTTTAGAAAGAGTGCCTTAATCTTGGGGAGACCTCATAAGTGGGCTATTATTTGGTGCCAGTCTTGTACAAGAAGGCAGGAGTAGGCTCCATCACAAATGTTTATATTAGCCTGAAACTAGATTCTCCATTTATTTATCTAGGCTCATATTACAAATGATTGTGGGCATTGTTACTAAGCATTCGTAATTATTCAAAATGGTGATCTAACTTTAGGGAAAAAAATCAATGTACACCTAGGTGCCATTTCAAAGATAGTTTGTGTGGTGACTAGTTTTACACATCAGCTTAGCTAGACTGTGGTACTCAGTTTGGTCAAACACAAGTCTAGATGTCGCCATAAAGGTACTTCTTAGATGTGATTAACATTTAAATTGGTAACCTTTGAAACACAACAGATTATTCTCCATGATATGGATGGGTCTCATCCAATCATTTGAAGGCCTTATGAGAAAAGATAGATCCCATGAGGAAGAAGCAATTCTGCCTCAATACTGCCTTCAGAGTTTAGACTGCAATATCAGATCTTCCCTGGTCTCAAGCCTGCCTGACAGACCCTGGGCTTGCCAGCCTCCATATGTGCATGAACCAATTTATTCAACTAACTCAACCACTTTCTCTCTTTTTCTCTCAATATATCCTGTTGGTTCTGTTTTTCTGAACTCTGACTAATACAGTGTCTGGACATTAGCTGTTACTCCTGGTGACTGGTCTTTCCACAAAGGCATAGTAAGATTATATCTTTTAGTGATCATCATACCAGCTCTGTCTATTCAGGAAACAATGTTGATACTCACATTTTTAATGGGTATGTCTGGTATAACATTTATGATTAGCAATCATAACCTCTTTTGTTTTAGTCTTAGTTCCACAGTTGTGGGTGGATTCAAAGCTCACCTCCAGGACTTTCTGTTTAGCTCAAGTCTGTCCTCTAGTAGGGATCATAAGAACTGTATTCCCTGGTGTCTTTCATGTTCCAAAATGTTTATCTGGGCTATTGTCCTTAATAAAAATGCATAGTGGATTGCACATTAAAAAAAAAAAAACCAATGTTGATAATGCCATCACATAGTGACCTCTAAAAGTGTATTTTTCTTAGTTATGATTTGATATTTGTTTGTAGCATGGTCCTAGCATTGTCTATTTTTACTTTTATTACTGTTCAACTTAAGTCACATAGAGTAGAAGCATTATGTATTCATATTTTAATTTACATGGAACTATAGTTATATATATTTTTTCCTTTCTTTTCTCTCTCCTCTTCCTTCCCTCCTTCTTCCTTCCTTCCTTCCTTCCTTCCTTCCTTCCTTCCTTCCTTCCTTCCTTCCCTTCGTGCCTCCCACCCTCCCTCCTTCCCTCCCTCCCTTCTTTTCCTTAATCAGCTCTGTAATAATATTTTGAGGTCTATTTATAATTTTTAATATATGAACATTTTTATTTGCTATTAATAGAATACAACATATTTTAATCACAACTTAATTTCCTGATTTTAGGTCTTATTTAAGAAATAATTTAATGGAAATGTATGGAATTGTAGATAATCAAGTTTCAACAATTTTATTCTAATAATATAGAAGTTCATTGATTTGTTACTTTAAACTTTACCCTCAAATTTGTTATGTTGAACCATATAAAATTGCTGATAATTAACCATTTATGATTTATAATTTTTATTACAAAATTATTTCTGATCTGCAAAAATGGCAATTTTATCATTCAGCCCATACAGCCTAAAGAAACTCCATTTGTACCTAGTAATACCTTCAGCTGAGAGGGGAAATAGATAGGAGCAAATCCTCAAAATCCAAATGCTGCCCACACCTCACTGAACCAATGGGAAGTCTACCACCCTTTGTGCCTCAAATATAAGGGAGATCAAGGAGCCCCTGGGTGGCTCAGTCGGTTGAGCATCTGACTTCAGCTCAGGTCAGAATCTCACAGTTTGTGGGTTCGAGCCCCATGTTGGACTCTGTGCTGACAGCTAGCTCAGAGCCTGGAGCTTGTTTTGGATTCTGTGTCTCCCTCTCTGACCGTCCCCTGCTCATGCTGTCTCTCTCTGTCTCTCAAAAAACAAAAACAAAAACAAAAACAAAAAAAACCCAGAAAAATTTATAAGGAAGCTCAATCCTGCAGGGTGGTCAGGAATATGTTTGAGTTTACCATAAAGAAGACAGCTCATGGAAAGGGAGATTTATTGATAAATGTTAATGCTATAACGATGGGTTATATTTTTTAAGGACAATCTTTTGAATAAGGATTATAAAATATATCATACTTCCAATCACAGCTGGGAAGTAGGACTTCTAATTGTAAAGTTAGGAAGACAAGAAGATGTCAGACTGAACAGAAGAGAGGCTCTTTTATAAAATTGGATAATAAGGCCATGGCTCTGTGATGCATAGGAAAAATTAGAGTTAGAATTACAAAACAGAATCAGTAGTCTGCATGATGAAAGTAGGAAGAGACACAAATCAGTGTAATGTAATCGTAAAGCAATTTGGTATAATACTGTCTTATAAGAATTTTGAGAAACGTTAGCACATAATGCTTTAGAAACAATGTAAATGTGTAGTTTATTGTTGAAAGACATCTTTGGAAGTTTCATAACTCCAGATAATTTGCTTTGGGGAGGTTTTTTTTTTATTAATTATTGTCTTCCTCAACTTAAGTCATAGTATTAGTCCACAGAAAAAGAATGTTCTAAAAAAGATAAATGGCGTGGGAGTGAAATAAGAAAAAGATGATAATTTTCTTATGATGTAATACAGCGTAAGTTTCCTTTTGGGGTCAGATAGGGCTGCTGCTCTCAATATGTGTGGGTGAGCTACAATATTTGTGTTAAAATAATGCTCTGAATTTTGCTGTACTAAAACTTGTCTTGTGGTTCACTGAGGGTCAATTCCCTCAAGTACATCATGTGCTGTGTGAAGTTTGAAACTAGTAATCTTAACGGTACATAAAATGGTAGGATTGAAATGTGGTCTGGACAAGAGGCCACAAGATGAAATACCAGAGGGAAAGCTGTTGCCACAGTGCTGTTTGCCTTGTAATCATCCTTATATCCATTTACTTTACTTTTTTGTTTGTTTGTTTGTTTTTAACTCAACTATAACCTAAATATTTCAGTTAATCCAGTAGATTCTTAAAGCCATCTGCTTATTTGATTTTTGCTATATAAATAATTATAGCATGATTTTTTAAATCTTTAAATTATCCAAGGAATTATAGATTAAGAAAAGAAAATTAGAGGAGATATCCTAAATATATTTAAATTCTGAATCCTCTAGAGGAAGATGGAGAAGGCTTTTTTTATGATACTTTAGACTAGAAGTTCATCAACCAGCAGTGTTCAAGTTTTGATGTAGCCATACAGGGTTTTTAAAATGGAGACATTTCACATAAAAATCTATTCTTTAAGCTTCTCTTGAAAACTGAGAACACTTTGGCGATACTGGGCCTGCTTCCTGTCATGGCAACGGTTATCAGTTTTGGAATGAGAGTTACCTGCTTTAAACAAGAGGCAAGCACTCTCTTGTTTATTCCACTGCCACACTCTTGGCCAACTCCACATCACTGTTATCTAACTGGTTTTGGGGTGGGTTTTTTTTCTTAAATTTGTGACTCAGAAAAAAGGCATATTTTAGTTCAGCATGACAAATTTATTTTTTGAGGCATAATTGACATATAACATTCTATTAGTTTCAAGATACAACATAATTATTTGATATTTAATGTCTTATGAAATAACCACCCCAGTAAGTCTAGTTGACATGCATCACCATACATAGTTACAGAACATTTTTGGTGATGATAACTTTTAAGGTCTGATCTATTAACAACTTGAAAATATGCAAAACAGTATTATAAACTATAGTGACCACAGTGTGTCAACTTTAGCCTTCTAATAGTAAAACAGACTGACTCATGAGGTAGTGGGTGCCCCTGCTCTGACGTGTTAGAGGATCTGGGGTAGCGAGAATCAAGAAATAAGAGTGAGATTTGGCTAGATGGCCTCTTAAAATTCTTTTCATCTTTAAACTCCTTTAATTCACTTTTTTAACATAGCGTCATTTTCTGAGAAGTGTTAGTCTTCACAAATTTCTTGTCATTTATTTAATATTTTTTAAAGAAAGATAGTAATTTTTTTATAGTAAGAAATCAAAACATACAGCTAGCATATGTGTTAGATAATGAGTGGGAAGTATCTCTGCATGAACTCAGGACCTTATTTTCCAACGTCTCTATTTGTTCAAGTGGTGTTTATTTATTGAGCACCTTATACGTGTTCAGGATCCTGGGAATGTAGGGCTACGTTGAATAGACAAAGTATAGGCTTTTATGGGAGTTTATATTTGGGCATGGAAAATAGAAAACAAATGAATATGTAAGTTCAGAGAGTAACAGGTGCTATGAAGAAAATAAAATAGAGTGAAGCAAACTGTATGTGCTCCTTTAGAAAAGGTGGTCAGAAATGCCCCCCAAAGAATTAATATTTGCTCAGAGAATGAACAATTAAAAAGGGTTAGCTATGCAGGAATATGGGATTAAGGAACAGGTATGAGTTTGACTTCTTCAATTCACAACAGGAAAGCTATTGTAGATGTTGCCTAGTAAGCAAATTGGCAAGAAATGAAGTCAATTGGTAGGGAATGTTCTGAGTACAATGGGAGAACATTAGAAAATTTTAATCTGGGGAATGATGTGATCTGACTTTGGCTGATCTGTAAAGAATAAACTGCCAGGGGCAAAGGAAGATGCAGAGAGACCAACTGGGAAGCTGTTCCTGCAATCCAAGATGGGTGGTGATGGTGAAGTGGTGAGAAGTGATGGTTCAAGATTTATACAGAAAAGAGAACCAACAGGAATTGATAATGGATGAACTGGGAAGAGAAAGAGAAGGAGGAGAATCAGGGATGACTCCTAGGTTTTTGGATTGAGTAACTGGATGAAAGATTGCTAGATACTGAAATAGTGATGACTGGGAGAAGCAAGTTCTCCCAACAAAAACCAAGTAACATATTAAGTCTTTTCTGGAAATGGCATGGCATAGATATACAAGAGGAATATATTGGGTACTACACAAAAATATACAAAAAAAAAAAAAAAAAAAGAAAAGAAAAGACCATCTCTGGTCCTGAAAAGCTCACAGTGTAGTGGAGGATACACAAGTCCAAAAAGTCAATAAAAATTTATATCCAACATGATGGAGATGTGAACAAAACGGAAGAGGAAGGAGCTTTCAGGATTGCATTTCCTTATCATGAAGAGTTTGACAGTTTTAACGAGCTCAATTGGATGTTCCAGAAATGGCTAGCAGCAAGACTTGTGAACTTCCCAACATTCTTAATGACTGTTAACTTTTTATTTTATGGAGAAAAGACTGGGTTTTATTTCATCTTTTACCAGAGGTCTTATTTTCTCACATTTCAATTGTTCCAGTACTTCTCTGATTACCCTTGTACATCACATCATGGAAAGAATATGAAACCTAAAACAATATATATTTCAGTCTGTTTCTTTCCTCTACAAATTCTAATCTTGTTTCCACTCCCCTATCTCTTTTCTGTCTCAAGAGCAACCAAAGCCTACCAAGTGTTTCTTAAGAGTCCATTATGAGCCAAGTACTTGTTTCTTTCCACATTCTCTTTACTTTCTGGCACTTTAACCTTGGAGTATGCTGAAATTTCCAGCTGTTATTTTAAAAGCATTCTTAGACTTCTTCTCTTCCTGACTTGAAGTTTTATTTTCCTCACCATCTCCTATCTATCTCTTTCATCTTGTTTTTCATTTCCCTCTTTTGGCTTAGGTCACCAATAACCTGAGCGTCTGCCATGGTTTTGCTTCCCATGATTTAGCTCACTCTTCCCCCTGTTTATCTTTCCCATTTCTTATTTGTCAACTGGAGCTTCCATGCACTCCTTAGTGACCATTTCTCTCTATTTTTCTAGGTTGTTCCCTGTCCATATCACTTAATTCTGTTTTCTCTAACATGCTCTCTGCCAACCATTTCTCCAGTAAATCCATAATAAAAAATTAATAAATGAACCTTTTATGCAACTTAGAATAGTTTGGTACATTGATTAAAGATGTTCTGAACATCATCATGAATGGTTAATAATGCCAAACAGCAATGCCTGCATTTTTTCCTTCTTGCTCACACTGGTGTTTCCACTGAGGTATTTTCTTTAAAAAAAAAATCTTACAAACAACTGATCTACTTGTCTACCTGGCTGATTTTAGTTGGAGAGGGGCTGAGTAGAGACTGTAATTATGATCCAGCAGCACCCCCAAAGCCAAACAAACAGTTAACGAAATCGCAGTGCACAGGTTTCCTCTTTTCCTATGCACTGCAATAACGACTAAAGTCAGATTAGTAGCCCAAATTCTCTCTCTCTCTCTCCACTATCCTGAAGACATTTTAAGCCTGAAGACATTCTTTTTGGCTTTTCTTTCTCAGTTTGTTTGTTTGTTTGTTTGTTTATTTAATTTGCGTACCGTTGACACACAATGTTATATTAGTTTCAGGTATACAACATAGTGATTCAACTTTTCTATGCTCTGCTCACCACAAGTGTAGCCATCACCTGTCACCACACACTGCTACTCTAGTACCATTGACTGTATTCCCTATGCTGTGCCTTTTATTCCTTTGAATTCGGTTAGTCCCCAAAGCACTTTGTTTCCTTATCTGCCGCCTGCCTTTGATTTGTTACCTTGGTGCCTACTATTTACCTCTGTAAGCCCCCCATAATCTCTGCTGAGAGATGGGATATAAACACCCCTTCTTAATAACCACCCTTTTCTAACCATTTGGTGTCACTGTTCACCCTGTTTCTACTTCAGCCTGAATTGACTAGAATACGAACCATTTGGTTAGAAAATCTGTCACATTTGGAAAGCAGCAGCCAGTCGGAGAGAAATTAAATTGTTTTTCTTTGTCTGCCTACTGATCCAAATTTCTGCTGGTGTTGCCAGTCATTTGGAGAGAGAAGTGTGGAGCTTGTTCAGCTGTCAGTGAGTGTGAAGGAGGTTGCGTGGAAGCGCGCCAGCCTCTGCTTTTTGCCTTGGAGTCAATAACTGAAGGCTGGGAGGCTCCGGGGGAGGCTCCACCAGGTCATTCTTGGAGAACGCAGCCGATGCTTTCTGAGGAAAGAATGCTTGGTCACTGTTGTGAAACTGATGGCATTGATCTACTAGGCAGAGCTCATATTTTCCACTTTCCTATCTCTGCCACTAAAAGTCTTTGTGGACAAAACAACCCTAAGGAAGACTCTCTCCTGAAGCTGAATTTGCCATTATGTTGGTTCAGTCATCCAACATTGCGGAGATGCTGAAATAGTAAGCATTTCTTTGTGAGAGTCAGTCCCTGGAGATGGCCCTGGAGTGTTAGGTCAGATCCCTTTGTATTTGTATGAGGAGAATGTGGGAGAGATTAGAGGTGTAGCTCTCAAGTGTGATGGAAACGAGAAGGCTTGGTTGGAGTGCATACACACTAGGTTGAGAGAAGTTATTGAGGGAAAAACTAATCTATGGAGAATCTTGAAAGATAAATGAACCATGGAGCTCACAAAAAAATCAGGAAGCTAATAGTATGTGATATTTAAATTCAGAGACCAGTCTGTCAGACATTCAGTGTTAATGATTATTTATTTTCAGATGTGTAGCAGAAATCAGTGACTCAATTGCTGGAAGTCTGATTGGCTTTAAGACTGTGACCCTTCCTATAGGAAAAACATGTGTTGGGAAACGTAAGGAGAAATTTCTCTCCCTCTCCCTTTTGATGTTTATTTAGTGATTATCTGTATTACTGTTGCAAAGGCTTTGGCTGCATTATATCATTTAACACTTAAGTTTACGAAGTCAACTCTGTTATCACCTCCCTTTTCTCTTTAAAAAAATAATTTATTGACAAATTGGCTAACATACAGTTTGTACAGTGTTCTCTTGGTTTTGGGGGTAGATTCCCATGATTCATTGCTTACATAGAACACCAGTGCTCATCCAAACTAGTGCCCTCATTAATGTTTGTCACCCGTTTTCCTTTCTCCCCCACCTCCCATCAACCCCCAGTTTGTTCTCTGTATTTAATAGTCTCTTATGGTTTGCCTTTCTCTCTCTCTGTTTGTAACTATTTTTTCCCCTTCCCTTCCCCCATGGTCTTCTGTTAGTTTCTCAAGTTCCACATATGAGTGAAAACATATATTTGTCTTTCTCTGACTTACTTCACTTAGTCACTCATGATGCCTTCTAATTCCATCCATATTGCTGCAAATGGCAAGATTTTATTCTTTCTCATTGCCAAGTAGTAGTCCGTTGAATATATAAACCACATCTTTATCCATTTATAAGTTGATGTACATTTAGGCTCTTTCCATAATTTGGCTATTGTTGAAAGTGCTGAAATAAACATTGGGGTACATGTGCCCCTATGCATTAGCACTCCTGTATCCTTAGGATAAATTCCTAGTAGTGCTATTGCTGGGTCATACGGTAGTTCTGTTTTTAATTTTTTGAGAAACTTCCATACTGTTTTCTAGAGTGGTTGCACCAGTTTGCATTCCTACCAATGGTGCAAGAGTTTTCTCTACATCTAGACCAGCATCTGTTGTTTCTTGAGTTGTTAATATTAGCCACTCTGACTGGTGTGAGGTGGTATCTCAGTGTGGTTTTGTATCACCTCCATTTTCTGAATGAAGAAATTGGGCTTGAGAAAGTTACTGAAGCAACAGCTGGAAAATGGCAGAGCTAAGTTCAAACACAGATACCACTCAGGTTGTTTACCATTGTGCTATATTTCATTCATGATATACGTGCAAAAATGGAAGTAGAAAGTTATCTTACTCTTAAATCTGTTAGTCATGTATAGACTAACATTTGAAAGGGATTATTGAGACATTGATACATTTCTAAGGAACTGAGCAGACCCAAGGAGAAAATGCCCTCAGCATAGAACTTTGCATGACAATGTCAAACATGACTGCAAGATAAAACAGTTTCCATAGATATGGTAGAGCTTAGCAAGATACCATATACAGCATTATGGACCTACTCATATCCCAGGCTCTTCTGTATTACATTTCATGGTTTTGAAAATGAACTATCACTTACTAGTTGCGTGACCTTGTTCAATTTAGTTCATTTCTCTGGATTTTATTTTTCTTATTTGTAAAATAAGGATAGTAACTACACATACTTCATGAGTTGTGATGATTGAATGAATTCATATATAGTCTGATGCATAGCAAGTTCTCAAATGTTAGCTACCATCATTGTGAGCCTCACCATCATCTCACATAATTCCTTGTAATTCTCACATTACTTACTACTACATGACAGGCAGTGTTCTAAGTGCTTCATATGTATTAACTCCGTTCATGCCTATGACCTACATGGTGGGCATTGTTATCATGTCCATTTTATAAGTAAGAATACTGGGGCAGTACTTCAAGATGTTGGCTATGGAGTTGGCTTTCTTTCTTTCTCTCTCTCTTTCTTTCTTTTCTTAATATTTATTTATTAATTTTGAGAGAGAGACAGGAGAGAGAGAGAGACAGACAGACAGACAGACAGACAGAGAATCCCAAGCAGGCTTCATGCTGTCAGCATAGAGCCCCATGTGGTATTTGATTCTTGATCTTACAAATCATGGGATCATGACCTGAACCAAAATCAAGAGTTGGAGGCTTAACCAACTGAGCCACCAAGGCTCCCCTGGAGTCAGTTTTCTTAACTGCCGTCCTAAGGCTCACGCATGCTATAAGCAGTCATTCAAACCTCAGACAGCTAGAAGGGGCCACAACTGGAACTGGACGAATGTTTTCCCAGTGGGAGACTAGACTGCAGTTTTTGCTATAATTTGGAGACCAGTGAGAGTTGAAGGATTAAAAGCAAGATTCTCTCTAACAATCAGAAATATACTTACATTGCATTCCAACAAATGATACTGTCTAGCATGCCCAAATCAGATTGTGGAAAAGAGAAGTTAAATACATAGGAAAAAAAGCAAATAAAATACTCAAAACAAGCAAGAAGATAAGTTATATTAATGAAACAACATAAACTAACAAAATGTATCAAAGGAACCTAAACAGACAGATTCCCAAAACTAAACCCTAAAAGCTCATTTTAACATGATAAACCAAACCAGGAGTAAAATAAATGAATTATGCTTGTTTGCTTTTTAAAAAAATTTTAATTCCAGTGTAGTTAACATACAGTGTTATATTAGTTTCAGGTGCACAATATAGTGACAATTCAACAATTCTATACATTGCTCAGGGCTCATCATGGTAAGTGTACTCTTAATCCCCTTTACCCATTTTACCCATGCTCCCACCCACCTCCCCTCTGGAAACTGCCAACCAGGTTGTTCTCTACAGTTAAGAGTTGATTTTTTTGGTTTGTCCCTTTTTTTCTTCATTTGATTAGTTTCTTATATTCCATATATGAATGAAATCATATGGTATATGTCTTTCTCTGACTTATTTCACTTAGCATTGTATAGTATAAATCTATCCACCTTGCAAGTGGCAAGATCTTATTCTTTTTTTTGTGGCCAATATTCCATTATATATAATATACATATATATCTTCTTTATCCATTCTTCTTTATCCATTGATCTATCAATGGATACTTGGTTGCTTCTGTAATAAAGCTCATTATAAATAATTTTGTAATAAACATAGGGACACATATCTCTTTTTGAATTTGTGCTTTTGTATTCTTTAGGTAAATATCCTCTTTTGCTATTACGTTTTGGTTTTCTGATGATATTGAGTAAGAATTCTTGTCAAGCTGTAATAATCTTACAGAGACACAAAATAATTCAATTCTTGTATCAGATAAGTTTTTATAACAGTTCAAGTTTAATGAAAATAACTTCCATCTACGTTTGTGAAAATTAGAATTGGAAGTGCTTTAATGTTCTCTTTAGACTAATTGTTACTTGTTGAGCGTTCAAAAGACCATCAAAATTTATCCAAATATAGTGCCTACAAAAACCAATTATGTGAATAAGAAAAATGATTCTTTTATTCCAGATTTCTGCCTTCCTTTCTGTTTTTGCCTGCCACTCTGCAAAACCAGGAAAGATGATTCACTAGACATTTTCTTTTGTATTGTTCCAGTTGTTGGGGATCCAGTGATAAAAAGGACAAAAATAAACCAGGTTCCTGTTCTCCTAAAATGGGGAAAAATAAGCATGAAAAAAATTTTTCTAAATGTAAGACAATAGTTACAAAAATGCAGGTAGTCATCTTTTTAATGCTGCAACTATTTGGAAATAGTAATAATAGTAATAATAATAATATATAACAGGTAACACTTATTGAGGACTTCTGCAATCTACTGTTAAGCATTTTATATATAGTATATCTTTGAATACTTACAATTCAATCATTTAGTAAGTGTTGAGAGCTTACGTTGTGCCAGGCACTCTTACAGGATCAACCTTCATCAGTGAACAAAATAAAGTCTGGGCTCTGTTGAAGTTTGTATTCTGGGACTAAATAAATACTAGAAAACTTTTTTAAAAAATAAAAGATCTTATAATAAGTGTTCTTATCACACACGCGAAGATAATAAAAGGGGCAGGAGGAAACTTTGGGAGGTAATGGGTATGTCTGCAGCCTTGATGATGATTATGGTTTCATGGGTAAACCCTTATCTTTAAACTCATTGAATTATTATATTAAATAAGTACAACTTTTTACAGGTCCCATAAAATGGTTTAAAAAGATATGTTTTGTGAGTTGGCAAGCTAAACTAATGGTGAAATCAAGGAGAGAGGTGGAGTGCTGGGAAAAGAGAGCTAATCTGGAGAAAAGATGAAGTCAGTTTCTAACAGGTTGAATTTGAGATTATAGAAGTCCATCCAAATGGAATTGCTGTGTGACTATTTGTAAGGAGGGGCGGGTGGGAAAATAAATAGACATAAAGACTTGGAGATTACCTTTTTAGGAGATAGGTGAAGCAATGGTGTTATAACTCACTGACTGACAGAGTGTGAGAGAAAAGTATGGAGGGGGAAGGACAGATCCTTGAGAATCAGGAAAGGGCAGCGTTGAGGGGTGGGAATGATCTAAGGAGAGAGAATCAGAGCAGTTAGAGAAAGAAGAAGAGATCAAGAGAGATCTCAGTGTAGCAGGGAACTCAAGAATAGAGAAGACAGGGGAACATAATTATTTTTTGGCAAGAAAATGGCTGCTGGTAATATCAAAAGAGCACCTTATGTTGAGTGGAAGGATAGGAATGCAGAAACCAAATGCAAAGCTTGGAAGAGGGTGCGCAGGCAGGAAATGGAGGCAGCCAGTACGGGGAAGCAGAGGTAGGATAATATAGCTAGAAAGGAGCGTAGGACCCATTTCTAGAACAACATGACGCTGCTCTGTTCACATCTAGTCTCTGATGACCTAAGAGTATTGAGACAGAAATTAGTATCAGCTCAGTGAACACAATTCCTTATGAAATATTGAAAAGTCCATATTTTCCTCTATAGTAGTTAGCTTTCTGAATACACCCAAAGCCCCAGAAAAGACCTAGGTAAGAGTTTTTGAGTATGAATTAAAAATCTATGCCCTCCAATGTGAAAGCTTTATTTTCCCATCTCCTTTCACATAGTGATTTATTTTTGCTGTCAGTCAGAAGGGAAAATTGTTTTCTGGTAGGTAGCAGGATTTGAAATAAGGGAGAAAATGAAACATACTCTGTCACAAGGTTGCATTTGTATTAGGAAAATATCATTTTGGCAGGAGAGACAGTGTAATTTGTCAAGCAGATTAATCTCAGGAATGGAAAGTCCTAATCAAATGGCAAAGACTTTAATATATCTCTTGGATAGTCAGATTGGCCACAGCTCTGTAACTGTTTTGGGAGTGAAAAGAGACTTCGGCTATGTGCAAGAATCTAATGGGTGGAAATCATGATAAGTCTGGGGAATTTGTATAATTAGATTTGTTTGGTATTAGCCTGTTCCCACTTTCAGCAATGCAGTAGAACAAGTAGAAAATGCTCATTTAGAGCATAGCCTATGTATAATATATTAACATTCCTTTGATCAATCCCTAAGGTTCTTAATGGCTAGTAAAGTAGAGAAATGATCAGAATAATTTTTCTCTCTTTTTCCTCTTTCACCCTTAACTGTATTTGTGATATATATATATCATATTTGTATAAATATTATATATATAAACATGTGGTATATATATGTAAATATTATATACATATAATGTTTATTTTTGAGAGAGAGACGGAGCATGAGCAGGGTTAGGGGATAGGGTAGAGAGAGGGGGAGACACATAATCCAAAGCAGGCTCCAAACTCTAAGCTGTCAGCACAGAGCTGGATATGGGGCTCAAACTCACAAACTGTAAGATCATGACCTGAGTCCAAGTCAGACAGTTAACCGACTGAGCCACCCAGGCACCCCTATATCTGTTATATTTTTAAAAGAAGCAAAAAGGAATTGATGGAGAAAATTCAAAGCAACGCACAAGCACTGATTTTTTTCTCAAATCTTTTAGTGCTCTTCCAACGGAAACTTTAAATTATTAGCACATTTATTCTGATTCTGCTCTCTAATCCTTGTCTCATTAGAAGGTCTTTTAGGAAATATTTGTTTACTGTTAGATGCACAAAAGCTATGCCTTGTATGCCAGCACTTCTCCTCTCTTTAATTACTAAGATGGTGGTAGAGGTAAGTGGTTCTAGAACATGGAGGTATTTGGCTTTAGTCGTTTCGTCACTTCAAGGTTAGTACCAACTTCCGTGTATCCCCAGAATAGGACTTTTGAGTAGTAAATAGTCATAAAGCATAGTTCAATATATTCTCACAAGGAACACTGTCACATTTTCAACTGTAATAAAAATAGTTTAAAAATCCCATAAAGAAACCAAATGGACCAAATTTAAGAGTTCAGTATATATTGCTAATTATCATAGAATCATTTTCCAGTTCCCTAGTTATTGCTGTTTGGGAAGCTTAAATTACAATTTGAATACAGACAGGTTATATTCAGTGTTTCTAGCTCACCACAGATGCTGTTTGAGTGACAGAACCTCTAAGGGCTAGAGGGCAGTCTACGGAAATACAATACATGTGCTGGGTGCTGCCTAAAACATACATAAACTGCCACTACTTTATCAAATTGTAATATCTCTCCTTCACAATCTTAGACAGCTTGTGCATACCATCTGCTCTTTGTCTGTATTCCTTCTGTGCTTTTCTTCATCTAGAAGAATGGTTCTTGAAATTCTTACAGGACTCTTTAAAACACTTGCCACATATTTTGAGAAGCATCTGGTTGGAAGACGTCCTGCTTTCTGTATTTGTTCCCAGCTGTCTGGCGTGTGCCATGTTTCTCGTGAATCTAGTTTTGTTAACTTTTGGGGTAAATGCTTTTGCATCTGCTTCAGCACATATTTACGGTGAGACTAATAGCCCAAAGCAAGTTGCTAAGGGGTGTATAACTGAAAGACTCAGTGTCAGGAAAACTTGATTAATTTACCTGCCATCTAATTTGCACAAGGTTACCTGGAAATCGGTGTTTGTTTCTTTTGCTTGATGATTTCAAGATGGACCTTGTCCCTTTAAGGAATCCTGGATACCTTGAATACTTTCTCAAACATCTGCTCTGGTTTCATCAGGGAGACTTTGGGATAGCTATAATTCACATAGCTTTCCTTCAGCAAACAAGGCACCTACCTGTCAGTAAGAGAAATTTTCCAAGGAGCTAAAAAGCGGAGAGTGTTATAAAGGAGCTCTGAATCTTAGTAGGAGCAAAACTTTCAGTTACAGTAGGTGTGGAAGGTTGTCTATTGCTGGTTACTTTTTTATTATTTTCATAGTCTTTTTGTATTAAATCATTAAGTTGACTCAGTTGGTTGAGCAACCAATTCTTGATTTCAGCCCTGGTGTCAATCTCACAGGTTGTATGTAGGTCGAGTCCCATGTCAACCTCTGTGCTGATGGTGCAGAGCCTGCTCAGGATTCTCAATCTCTTTCATTCTGCCCCTCACCTGCTCGTGTTCTTTCTATCTCTCTTTCTCAAGATAAATAAACTTTAAAAAATCATTAAATTAACATATACACGTTAAAAATTTGGGAATTTCAAAATATATAAAGATGAAAATTAAAATAATATGTAATGCCTGAAAATAATTATCACAATATGATGATAGCTAGCACTTATATTGCACTACCGTATGACAAACAGTGTGCTAAATGCTTTACTTACATTAATTCTTTTGACTCTCATGTTGATTTTAATGAGATACATACTATCATTATCCACATTATAGAGATGAGGATACTGAAGCATAGGTTAAGTTACGTGCTCATACCCATTTTGCTAATCAACAGCATGGCCAGGATTCAGATACAGGCAGACTAATTCCAAGGTCTAAACCTTAACTGCTACGCTGTGCCATTAACCCTTGTTTATCACTATGCACACTTACATGAAATTCCTTCCATACTGCTTTCAATCAAGTTTTTAAAACAAGGTTGAAATCAGAGACCATGTTTATTTGCCTTAATTTTGTTTATTTAACAAGTTTTTCCCTGAACTATCTACAAACATTTGGTAAGCATCTTTGTAAGAAAGATATTTTCATTCAGTAAAGGTGCTGAGACCCCCTTCTTCATGCATCACCCATTTACAAAAGTTTGCTTTGCCTACTGAGCAGTAACAGCACAGACAAAAAGTGCAGAATGCCTAGTCACTGCAGGGTGGTCAGGGTGAATGATCTTTGGTCAATCCTTTGGCCTCATTAAGTCTCAGTTTTCTCACCTGTAAAATGGGGCAATGATACTGGTCAACCTGGAACACAAAGTTGTGGTAACTGAGAGATACACCTGAGAAGTGTTTTTAGGAAAGTGTATAGCTATTTACAAATGTTGGTGATTACTTTTAATAATGATGAACATGTTCAACCATGGCTGGCAATTTCTAGAGGAGATTCTATCTGATACAGAGGAGGAGATAAGAGAGGTTTGTTAAAGAAATGAACATAAAACATTGAGAAACTACTGAAGAATAATTCAGTAATGGTGACAGAAGCACTGAAAAGAAAAATTCACCAGCATAAATAAGATTTTAATGTATTTCTCTCCATTCTTTTTTCTATCAACTTATAAACTTTTCTAATTAAAAAAATTTTTTTATTCAAGTAAAATTAACATAGAGTGTTATGTTAGTTTGAGGTGTACAATGTCATGATTCAACAGTTCTATACATTTCTCAGGGCTTATCAGGACAAGTGAGTACACTTAATCCTTTTCTTACTCATCCCTTAACCACCTCCTCTGTGGCAACCATCAGTTTGTCTCTGTATTTGAGTCTGGTTTTTGTTTGTTTGTTTGTCTTTTTTCTTCCTTGCTTGTTCATTTGTTTTACTTCTTAAATAATATGGGATTTGTCTTTCTCTGACTTATTATATCCTCTGGATCCATTCATGTTGTTGCAAATGGCAAGATCTCATTATTTTTTATGGCTGATTACTATCCTATTGTGTAAATACGCCATATCTTCTTTATCCATTCACCTATTGATGGACACTTGGATTGTTTCCATATCCTGGCTATTGAAAAGCTACAATAAACATAGGGTTGCATATAGCTCTTTGAATTAGTGTTTTTGTTTTCTTTGGGTAAATGCCCAGTAGTAGAATTACTGGATCATATAGTAATCCTATTTTTAATTTTTTAATATAGTTTTTGAGAGAGACAAATAGTGCATGACCAAATGAGGATGGACAGGGATAGAGGGAGAGAAAGAATCCCAAGAAGGCTCTCTGCTGTCAGCGCAGAGCTTGATGCAGGCTTGATCTCACAAACCATGAAATCAGCGCATGAGCTGAAATCAAGACTCAGAGCTTAACTGACTGAGTCACCCTGGCGCCCCTATTTTTAATTTTTAAGGAAGCTCCATACTGTTTTCCACAGTGGCGGCACCAATTTGCAATTCCCACCAAAAGTGCATAAGAGTTCCCTTTCTCCACATCCTTGCCAACACTTTTTTTGTGTTTTTGATTTAAGTCATTCTGACAGGTGTAAAGTATACCTCATTGTGGTTTTGATTTGCATTTCCCTTATAATGAGTGATGTTGAGCATCTTTTCATGTATCTGTTGGCCATCTGTATGTCTTCTTCAGAAAATGTCTGTTTAGGTACTCTGCCCATTTTTAATTGGATTATTTGTTTTTTGGGGTGTTGAGTTGTACAAATTATATATTTCAGATAGTAACCCCTTATTGGATAGATTATTTGCAAATATCTTTTCCCATTCAGTAGGTTGCTTTTGCTTTGTTGATGGTTTCTTTTGCCATGCAAAAGCTTTTTATTTTGGTATAGCCCCAGTAGTTTAATTTTGCTTTTGTTTCCCTTGCTAGAGGAGGCATATCTAAAAAAAATGTTGCTGCGACTGATGTCAAAGAAATTACTGCGTATGTTTTCATCTAGGAATTTTATGGTTTCAGGTCTCACATTTAGGTCTTTAATACATTTTGAGTTTATTTTTGCTTATGGTGTAGGAAAGCATTTCAGTTTCATTCTTTTACATGTTAATTTTCAGCTTTCCCAGCACCATTTATGAAAGAGACTATCTTTTCCCCATTGTATATGCTTGTCTCCTTTGTCATAAATTAATTGACCATGTAAGCGTGGGTTGATTTCTGGACTCTGTTTTGTTCCATTGATCTACATGTTTATTTTTATGCCAATACTATACTCTTTTGATTACTACAGCCTAGATTACTACAGCTACTATATTTTGAAATCTGGGATTATGACACCTCCAACTTTGTTCTTATTCAAGACTGCTTTGACTATTTGGGGTCTTTTGTAGTTTCATACAAATTTTTGGATTATTTGTTATAGTTCTGTGAAAAATGCTGTTGATATTTTGATAAGGATCGCATTAAGTTCATAGGTTGCTTTGGGTACTATGGACATCTTAACAATATCGGTTCTCCCAATCCATGAGCATGGAATATCTTTCTATCTGTGTTGTCTTCAACTTTTTTCATCAGTGTTTTGTACTTTTCAAAGCATAGGTCTTTCACCTCCTTGGTTAAATTTATTCCTAGTTATTTTATTCTTTTTGGTACAAAAAAGGGATTGTTTTCTTATTTTCTCTTTCTTCTACTACATTACTAGTTTATAGAAATGCAGTAATTTCTGTATATTGATTTTGTGTCCTGTGACCTTACTGAATTCATTCATCAGTTCTAGTAGATTTGTGGTGCAGTCTTCAGGGTTGTCTCGAGAGTATCATGTCATCAGCAAATAGTAGAAGTTTTACTTCTTTATTATCCATTTATATTTTTCTTGTCTGATTGCTGTGGCTAGAACTTCCAATACTATGTTGAATAAAAGTGGTAAGAGTGGACATCCTGATATTCCATTAACATTTCTTAAACTTGTTATTTAGCTCCTCTCAACAATATGGTCAATAAATTAGTGAATCAACTGCTTTCATTTTCCTCCTTTTTTGATTTGCTACTAACCTTTTCATTTCTCCTGTTTAAATTTTTTCCTTGCTTACCTACTTTTTCCTTTTCCTCTTCTTCCCTTTCCTTCCCAGGGTCATCACTATATGATGTATGCTTCTGTTTGTGGGCAAACCAGGTTAGAACCTGGAGTTTTGCCATCAACCTTTGAAAAGTGCTTGTCCATTCCTCCTCTGCATTTGCAGAAAACCACACCCAAGTGGTTGCAGACACAATGGCTGAACACTTGTTATTGAGGCCTCCAGGAAAGGAGGCCTGACTCTGTTCCCACAGTGCTGCAGTAGTAAGCAACCTATAACCACAAGAACCAATTAAATGAACTATTTCATAATTAACCCAGCTTACCCACTGAAGAAAGAGATAATATTCAAAAGGTCAATAAAATGTTAAAGAGGACCAACTGTTTTAAATTCCAAGTTCTTTCTAAAACTGGTTGAAAATATCTACAAAAATTACACTAAGGCCATTTTATATGAAACATTCTATTCTAATTCTCCAGCTTTTGCCAGTTTTGAATATTGTCGGTAGTAGTTCAGCACATGGGAGCATGTTTTTGTAGTTTCTTTTAATTTGGGTCTTGGCACTTGCCATAGCAATCCTAGCAAGGCTGAATGGCAGATCCAACTGGTATGGAATACCTGTCTTCTAAACTTTTTACAGAGATATGCTTGAGAATATGTGTAAAGAGAACTACATTCTGGGATGCTTTCATCAGTGCTTGCCCACTGCCTGAGATCCATGCTCCCCTATCCAGAGAATGTACCATAGAAAATTTTGCAGTGGGTAAGTCTAGACAAAATATTTTTGGATGCTTTGAGCATATCCCTCCAGATTAAACACTGTTGCCAAAGGGTTAATTGGATTCAAAGATCCCTCCCATGAGGTTTGAGAGTCTGTGATATAAATTCCATCTGTTTCTTGAAGCGGTTTATGGGTTTGGCAATATGATGTGTTGGCCTGACAATTGTTTAAAAAATCCTTTTTAGCCTGATACAGGTATAATTTTTTTATAGTATCCAGATTTATTTTCTTGAACATCTAATTTTAAATTAGAAACCACTCCAGCTCTGTGTCTAGGATACAAAATTTGTTCTGAATGTGAGTACTACATAGTCATCTCCTAACCCAAGAGGTGTTAACTTTTATACTGTAGTGTAGGAGTACAACAATATTTCTCCAATTTTAATGGTATGAGAATTGGAATATTATAAACAGTGAAAGTCAGTCCCAAAATATTTCTTGGCTCACTTTCTTTGCATCAAGGGATTGTCTGCAAACTGTCTTCAGTGGATTACGGGATCTGAGAGGACCTCTAGGCTTATGTAGACTGTGTGTGCACAATTTTCATGAATTACTTTCAAATAGGTAAAATCAGGTTTAAAAACAAAAGGAGAACTCAATCTTAAACAGTTAAAACTGAGAAAAGTCAGCCTATAGGGTTACTGTTGGAAGAGGAGAGAGGTAGTTTCATCTCTTTGCCGTAGTCATGGAAGGGAAGGATCTATTTCCCTTTGGCCCCTTCATCACCTATATTCCTGGCTTTGAATTTTACCTAATGAACTACGTTGGCTATATTAAGTCTTGGATATGGAATTCATTTAGGTCAGCTCCAGCCTCCTCATGTTCTTTTTTGAAACAGTGAAACTTTTCTTGTGCCTCCTCTCATATAGACTTATTTGATCACATAATCAGATTTTAAACCTTCGTTTTGACCTGGCTTCACTTTATTTTTTTTAAGTTGATTTATTTTGAGACAGAGAGAGAGAGAGAGAGAGAGAAAGAGAGAGAGAGAGAGAGAGAGAGAGAGAGAGAGAGAGAGAGAGAGAGAGAGAGAGAGAGAGAGAGAGAGAGAGAGAGAGAGAGAGAGAGAGAGAGAGAGAGAGAGAGGCTCTGCACTATCAGCATGGTGCAGGGTGCAGGGCTCAGTCTTACAAACCATGAGATCAGGACCTGAGCCAAAACCAAGAGTCAGACACTCAACCAACTAAGCCACCCAGGTGCCTTGACCTGACTTCCCCTTAAATTGTACTTCAAATAATCCTTCCCTATCTTTACATACTTCTACTACTGGTAAGGGGCTCTGTTCCTTCAATCTTCAGCAAACACTCAGGAAGCTTTCTGTCTGGACTGATATTAACCCTTAGGCATCATTGATATGAAGAAGGAGATTAGACAACACTCACTAACTCTTCAATTGTCAACAGAGACAGAGTTCCTGGTTTTTAAGAACAGTGTATCAATTTCTGTAGCTGCTCAACCTACCAATGGAAGGTAAGAAGCCTTACGTCTTCCTCTGTAACAAAGGAGGTATCATATTCCATTATTTAGAAGTAAGGGTAGCTGGCTTTAAAACAAGATGATGATGGTCTCAGAAACCTCAGCTGGTTTTTGGAAACAAGTAAATAAACCTGGAACATCAATTTTTGGGAGAAATATTTGACTCTAACCCCTTACAGTTATATGGCAGTACCCTACTAAGGACTAGAGTCCAATTCACTCCTGTCCCCTTCTGGTCTTTTTGACCTGCCTTTTCTTCTTTAGATCATAATTTGACATTAGAAATATTTTCTCACCATCAGACCCAATTTTAGGATTTCAGGTTAATATGTTTAGACTCTACAAAAGGAAGAAAACAGTGCCCTTAATTCTATAAAGACTATTAGAACAATGACAGTTTTAGCATCTGGAACTGCTACTTGCTTTTGTGGATGCCAGATCTCTTGGGCTAATGTTTATTCCACCAGATGCCCTCTTTAACATGCCCAGCCTCCCAAGAGCCAGATAAAAAGCTCTGTGTCCACCTGCTTTTTGACTCAGAACTGTCTCCTGGCTCCATTCCTCATCATCTTCTCCAACCTTTCTCTTATTAGCCATCACCAGCCTCCATGTTCTTCAGATGTCATTAGGCTCCCCCTCTTTTCCTAGTTCCCCTTTGAAATAGTAACTGGATTTAAGATTGTTATGCTGGCTCTCATCTAATATCCCTTTGAGGTGATGTTTTGGTCAATGCTTCTAACAAAAAGCTTTAGATCCCCGACACTATAACTATGTCTTTGGCTTACTTGTGACTTTAGACACTGATTGAAGACTGTGTTCCTTTACTGGTTAACTAAAAAGATATAGTGCTGGAAGTCATATGGCAGTGTCTGCCTCTAGATCTAAATGAGAGTCTATTCCAGGGCACTGATTCTATGCGATAGGGTGCATCTACTGTGAGCAGAAATTAAACTTATGTGTGGCAGAGGTTTTCATATGCTTGTTACCAAGTGTACTTTCTGGCAGACATAATGTCAACTGAACAGCTTTTGAATGAACAAACATAACCCAGGGACAGTTTGAGGGCATATGTAGAACTTTAGACTGAGCTCTGTATTCTATCAAAACATTTAATTATGAATTTATAAAAAGATAATAAAAATTGAAGCTTCAACTCAGATGACATTGATGTTCATCAGACATCAAAGTGACTATGAAGCAGATCTCCATATGCAGCATTACAATTTTATTAAAATTATACCTGGGATTTAATTTATAGAGGCAATACTGAAGGATGAAAAGGAATGGCCAATGCCATTGAAAGACAATTAATTATTTATGTTTCCCAAGAGAAGGCAGCACATCATGCCACAAAGGGCCACAGGAGAAGCATCAGGTCTTTGTCAGGAGGCAAAAGCAGGAACAAGTAGAAAGCCTAGGCCAGAACCTTTACTAGCATTTCTGTGAAAAGAGCCAAGTGGGGCTGGGTTAACAGCTCAGAACTGGCTATTTTGTACAATGTTAGCGGGCTCTTGGCTGTAGAGGTGGTCTCTGGTTCTCTGATACCTGGCCCCGGGTTATTTAGCACAGGGGAAATAATGGACGGATGTGTGAGTTTGATAAAGAGACAATTGAGGGTGTAGGCTCAGGATGTTAGTTTGCATGTAAAAGATGTTCTTTCAAGTAAGTTGTTTACCAGTTTTAGGAATTGGCTAGCCTGGAAGGGGCAGTTTTTTTCCCTGTCCTGAAGTCTCCCCAGAAAGCCAAACCATCACACCATAGCAAACAACAAACAAAAACCCAAAAACTCCATGATTAATACAATGGAAATGGTTCCTCACCTGTACTATGGCCTTTCGACCACTCAGCCAAATCAGAGATAATAGAAGAAATCAGGAAGTGACCTTTGAAGGTATTTGTTTGGAGAGGAAACTGTTACTATAAAGTGATAGTTCTCTTGGCCCAGCCCACATGCGCACTCAAGAAGTGGAAGGATTAAGGGGTACTGCTTTCCTCTCCTCAAGCACAGTGCAGGGAGCTGCTACAAGATCCTTCTGAGGGCTTGTGGTGGGTGTTCACAGAAGATGGGTGCCTGACCTATGACTGAGAAGACCAAAGCATTCGTGGCCAGTTTATTTTAGTTCAAAGAAGCATGTAGCCTTTGCTCTGGGGCAGATGTGGGCAGACAGGAGAGAGCCATGGTGGTATCTTCTTAGGTCCTGTCCCATGGGGCTATCTGGAAGAAAGGGAGACTCTGGTAGCAAGAAGTTCCAGGTGAGCCCTGAATTCCTAAGGGCTGCAAAATGAGTTGCAAAGGACCACCCCAAACAGACAGATCTGCCTAGGTCAAGAGAATTGCAGAACAGCGATTTGAGTGCTGGAGATCACCAAAGAACCCTCAAATACACCCACTGAAAGAAGAGCTTCGAATACATGTCAAACCCAAGGAGCCTGAAGGCAGCTTATGAGAGTACCTTTAAATAAGACCTTTCTCCATTAATGCTTCATTCTTTTTGTATTTCACCTGAAAGTGTCCAGAAGTAGTTAGTAAACCAGGCAGGGTGGATATTGACCACAGAGAAGTAGGGAGGAGGCCATTTATTACACCCCATTTTTTCCTTTTTTTTTTTTAATTTAAGTTTTAGTAATTACCATACAGTGCAATATTGGTTTCAGGAGTAGAATTCAGTGTTTCATCACTTACATACAACACCCAGTGCTCACCACAACAAGTGTCCTCCTTATTACCCATCACCATCTAGCCCATTTCCTACCCACCTCCCTCCATCAACTCTCAGTTTGTTTTCTATTATTAAAAATCTCTTGTGGTTTGTTTCCCTCTCTTCCCTTTCTTTGTCCTCCCCTTTCTGTATGTTCAACTGTTTTGTTTTTTATATTACACATATGAGTAAAATCATATGATATTTGCCTTTCTCTGACATATTTCACTTAGCATAATACATTCTAGCTCCATCTATGTCATTGCAAATGGCATTTTTTTCATTGTTTTTGATGGCTGAGTAACCTTCTACTGTATGTATGATGTATGTATGTATGTATGTATACCACATCTTCTTTATGCATTCATCATTTAATGGGCATTTGGGCTCTCTCCATAGTCTGGCTATTGTTGATAATGCTGCTATGAACACTGTCATGCATGTACCCCTTTGAATCTGTGTTTTTGTATTCTTTGGGCAAATATGTAATAGTGCAATCTCTGGATTGTAGAGCATTTCTATTTTTAGTTTTTTGAGGAACCACCATATTATTCTTCAGAGTGGCTGCACCGTTTGCATTCCCACCAATAGTGCAAGACCGTTCCCCTTTCTCCACATCCTCAGCAGTACCTGTTGCTCTTATGTTTAATTTTAGTCATTATGACAGATGTGAGGTGGTATCTCATTGTCATTTTGATTTGTATTTCCCTGATGATGAGTGATGTTGAGCATCTTTTTATGTGTCTGTTAGCCATCTGGATGTCTTCTCCGGAAAAATGTCTATTCATGTGTTCTGCCCATTTCTTAATTGTATTTGTTTTTTGGTTTTGAGTTTGATAAGTTCTTTATAGATTTTGGATACCAACCTTTTTTTATATTAGAGTTGTTGCAAATATTTTCTCTCATTCCATGGGCTGCCCTTTAGCTTTGTTGATTGTTTCTTTCACTGGGCAGAAGATTTTTATCTTGATGAAGTCCTAATAGCTCATGTTTGCTTTTGTTTCCCTTGCCTTTAGTGATGTGTCTAGTAAGAAGTTGCTTTGGCTGAGGTCAAAGAAGTTGCTGCTGGTTTCCTCCTCTAGGATTTTGATGGTTTCCTGTCCCACATTTAGGTCTTTTCATCTGTTTTCAATTTATTTTTGTGTACAGTGTAAGAAAGTGCTCCAGTTTCATTCTTTTGCATGTCTCTTCCTAGTTTTCCCAGCACCATTTGTTGAAGAAACTATCTTTTTTCCATTGGATATTCTTCCCTGCTTTGTTGAAGATTAGTTGACCATATAGTTGTGAGTCCATTTCTGGCTGTTCTATTCTGTTCCATGATCTATGTGTCTGTTTTTGTGCCAGTACCATACTATCCTGATGACTATAGCTTTGTAATATAGCTTAAAATCCCAAATTGTGATGCCTCCAGTTCTGTTTTTCTTTTTTAGAATTGCTTTGGCTATTCAGGATCTTTTGTGATTCCATACAAATTTTAGGATTGTTTGTATTAGCTCTGTGAAAAATACTAATGGTATTTTGACATCGATTGCACTAAATGTGTAGATTGCTTTGGGTAGTATAGACATTTTAACAAAGTTTATTCTTCTAGTCCATGAACCTGGAATGTTTTTCCACTTCCTTGTGTTGTCTTAAATTTCTTTCATAAGTGTTCTATACAGAGTACAGATCTTTTGTGTCTTTAGTTAAGTTCATTCCTAGGTATCTGATTGTTTTTGGTGCAACCGCAATGGGATTGCTTCCTTGATTCCCATTTAGCTCCATTTCTACTGGAAGTTTCCAGCCTGCAGCATACTAGGAACCCAATTCTGATTAATATCCTGGCAGAACACTTCTAATTTCTGAATGAAGACTATGTTTTTCATTTAAAGCGACTGTAGTGCTTTCCATTACCAAAAAAGCAATCAGACAAGTCATAAGACCTACCCAAGTTTTCATCCAGGGACTGGATCAAAGCAACAGAGGACACAAGGAAATATTCCATCATATAAAAAAACCTATAATGCCTTAACAGAGTTGAGGTAAAGCATGCTTTTGGCAAAGATCTACTACAGGGAAGAGAAGAAACCCATAGAAGTTTCTGCTTTGTGCCTAATAAAATACCAAGAGAATGTAATCTCTTGATAGCAAAACAAAAACAAAAAAACAAAAAACCCAAACAAACAAAACCCATTAAGCTGGGAAGCAGGTTGAGAAGGGTAAGAGATGAGTGAAGGAATCAACTGAAGAATCTGAGAGTTAAAATACCAAAAGAGCACATAAAGAAATAAAGTCACATGCAGAAAATCAAATCGATGAGGTAGAGGATTAAACCGAAGTACTCAAAAAATACTGAGAAAAGAGAGCAGTGATGGCTCTTGTTGAATGAATACTTACTGGACACCAACGTGTTACAGAAGAAGAAGTAGAGACCTGGTGAGGTCATCTAATGTGCCCAGGCAAATAGCCAGGAGACGATGGAACAGAATTCAAGCTCAAGTCTGTCAGACTCCTATGCATGTTTGCTAATTGTGGCACGTTGCTAAACACAAGGATGAGATATTTAGATCTAAAGGAGAAGGAAGAAAGAACCAATTCAGAGACAATGAGTATTTAAAGGGGACAAAAAGCAAAATGTGTACAAAAATAAAAACTAGAATAAAACTTTCTTTAATTGAAAAATATTATACAAAAGGAAGATCTTATTTGGTTAGAAAATTGGACAATTGCTTGAAACAAATAAGAATTGGTTCTTTATGCAGAAGTGATGGTAGGGAATATGGAAATAAAATAGTTAAACCATTTACAAAATGGATAGAATTTACTGCTGCTAAGAATGTGGTGACACAGGTATTCATATTTATGGAAGTATCAAGTAGTATATAAAAATATTAATCATAAAAAAGTAGACAATAAATCATCTAAAGGAGGCAGACATTAATTTTATAATTAGAAAAAATATTTGAAATAGAAAAAAGTTAAAAATGTAGATAGAACTAAAATAATATTTTAATGTTTATTCTGATTATTGAAATATAAAGAATACTTCTTATTAACAGAGGCTTATATCTGTGGCTTTTCACCAATGGAAAAAATTGTGGTATCTGCACAAAAATTCTACTTATTATTAGTTAGTAATAAAGTAATATTATTATTAATAGTATAATAATATAATATAATTGTTAGTAATAAACTAACAGCATATGTAAGACTAGGTTGAGTTTGACAATAATCTTTGAATTCCTTGATATAACACTAGAGAAGTGGATTAGGGCAGGGGATGGTGGCCGGTTTCTAAGAAAAGATGTGAGTTGTCTTCTGGTCTGCTGTTTAAGTTGTTACCTTTTGCAAATCAGCTTCTCACTCTAAAATCTAATATCCAGCGTTGAAGACCCTCAATAAAAATATTTCTTGTCCAACTGACTTGTCCAAGGCCACAGAGGTATTTAATGTTGGAAAAAGTGAGGTTTGGTGGAATCTGGCTAACTGGAAGATAATTAGATTTAGGAAGAGAGGAAATTACAATTTGAAAGAGCGGTGTGAAGAAAAAGCATGGTGTTCAGACCACATAAGAAGCTGGCTTTTCCCAGCCCATACAGACATATGTATCTATATAATATCTCAGCGTAGTAATGATCTCGTAATTATATATTTATTATGATATAAAATATATACTATCTAAGCTTTCTATTATGATGTATGGTTTTATAATCTAATTACTTATACAGTTTCTTATTTGGTCCTCAGGAAGATCTTTGGAGTTTGGAAGAATTGTTACTATCATCCTCTATCCCATCTTTGAATTACAAACAAAAAACCCTGAGTGATCAGGAGTTTAAAATACTCTTTCCTAAATAAGTAGCAGGTCAAGAGATTCAGTTAGGCAACTCATGGCAATTTGGTGGACAATGCTGAAACCAGCAGAAAACAACTTAAAACTCAGTATTTGAGAATGATGAAGACTCAGTGGCATGTCCAAGGGAAGTGATTGACAGATGAGAGGCCATGTAGGTTTATGTGAATATATCGACATATTAAGGCTGAGGTTCAGAATCCAGAACTGTGAGTAGTGATAAATGAAAAAAAAAATCCCCCTACAGCATCCTAAAACTGGGTGGTAAATTTATCATCCACAGTTTGGAAGGTATGAATGGAAGAAGCAGAACTATTCAAAGAGGGGATTGATTTGGCAATGTTTTGAACATCAATGATGATGATTTGTGAAGATTTCTCTTCTATCTTAAGGGAAGACCAAACCTCAACCATCTCATACAGATAAAAATCTTACCTAAGAAGACATCAAGAGGAGATTTCTCAAACTTACACACTTCAAATAGTCTGTGTTGGGCCAAGATGGGTCAGGATGATCCAACATGTATTTGCCTGTTCTGCCTGAGCTTCAGCCATGTAGGATCTTAGAAAACAGCACAGGTATGGTTGATGTTAGATATAGCCCCCTGTTAACCAAGAGGGCCCTGATGGGAGCTCCACACTGTGGCAGGCTGGGCCTCACTTCTGGAGGCAAAGCTGACTTTTCTGTGTGTTTGTACTGTAACTCTCCAATGTCTGAGATCCTCTGTTTCCCCAGTCTAGTGCTTATTCCTTTGAAGCAAAAGTACCGTCACTTAATTCCACAACTGACCAGCGAATGTTGGCCAGTATAAATATATTTTGAAAGTATGTATTTTATTTATTTAAATACATATATATTTATATTTACATGTAGAAAAATATCAAGATATAAAATTTTAAAAATGAGTTTTAATAACTTAAATATACTTACTTATACATACAAAGTGTGCACATACACAGATTTATTGGAAAGAAGGCCCATCTGTCTGTTAATTGGTCATGTGCTCAATGACCTAAGAAGTCATCTTTCTTTTTTGTATTGATTTGGGGGACAGATAGTATGGGATCCACTGGAGTTATGCCATCCATGAAATCCTTGCCTAATCGTGTGGGAATTTCCCAGTCTCTTTTTCTAACTGGCAGAAAGTCACCAAGCAAGTGATAGGCCAACCAAGTTTCTCTTTCACCTTTGGATCACTCATGTCCTTCAGTCAACAATATTTGGAAATGTCCTTACCATCCCTTGAAACAACAGCCTCCTTATTTGTTGGCTCTTGGGTGAAGAGATACTTTTCCTAGAAGAGAAGTAGATTCATTAGGTTTTTGTTCAACACCAAAGCAAAAGCTGGATCTTATTTGATGTTTAGAATTAAAGAGCCAAATAGTAGTTCCTCCTTACTGATGGTCTGATAGATTCTTTTGAGGTTTCTCAAGTAATTTCATGTTGCTTCCTATTTCCCTAAAAGCACCATGTAGCCCACACTTGATCATAGTCCAAAAGTGGAGAATGTCCTTGGAAATTCTGTAACTAGATGAAAGCTTTAACATTAATTATTCATGATTATATATCAGAGTTTCAAAAGTTTTCAGGTAGAGGTTCTGTCATTTCTGATGATGAAACATTTTACCATGGAAGAGGCAACTAACAGATGGACGTAAATTTGGGTTTTGTTTGTTTGTTTGCTTTTTTCTTGATAATTTTACTAACGGTAGAGGCGACAGAGTACATACAAACTTAGAATCCTCTAAATGTTTGGAAATAGTTTTTATGGTTTCTACAGAAGTTTTTCCAAAATCTCTATTTTTCCCAAACACAAATAAAGTCCAAATTGCTAACCAGTTAGGCATCTTCTGTAAGGAAAGAGTCAGCTGTTGAATTTTTTTTTTCATGTGAGGGGCTCTTTCATTCTTCATTTAGATCCTTCCAAAGGGGTTATAAATATCCGTGCTGTGGCTGGCTACAACGCTCCGTGTGGCCGCATGAGTAAGGAGGCAGAGAGAAGGCACATATAGATGGCTCTGATGTGGTAAGAGTGGCTGAGGCAGCACCACTAAGATTCCCATTCATCAGGCAATGAAATAGCATTTACCTTTTCACTTGCCCATAAAGGGGTTAGTTATGGATCAGTTCAGGTCAAAGTCTTGCTGGGTCTAGCCTGCCCTCTTTGTCTAAGGCTACCTGTTGTGATGGTGCTATAAAAGTCCTTAAATATTGATTTGTTTGAGTAGTGAATGTTGGTAACTAATTGCATAGAACATGCTTTTCCTTTTTCAAGTGATGATTGCTCTGAGTTGGTTGCCATTATTTTTATTTTGGCCATTTTTCTCAAGTTTGTCTTCATCCTTTTTGAGATCTTGTGGTGCCTTTTCTTTGATTCCTTGGCAGTAATGTAGTAAAGAGAACATTGGATCAGAAACTAGGAAACGAGTTTCCCTTCAGGTTTTGCCATTACCAAGTAGGTAAACTTCAGAAGAATCACCTAACCCTCCTGTGTCTCACTTCTTTCATCTGTGAAATGAGGGTGTTGAACGAGATGACTTTTCCAGAAATCAAATTCTGTGAGTGGGTATTATCTCACACCACCCTTTGTTTGCACATTTTGTGCTTTGGTGGATAATTATGTATTACTATTTTTAAAAGGAGATAATAAAGTAATACATATATTTTGTGAAAATTTGGGTGTAATACAGAAAAACAAAAGATAATTTTAATACCAAAATCACTCCTACTCCAATGAGAGATAGCTACTGTTAATGTTTGTTGTATTAGTTGCTAGTGTTTTTCTTTTGCATATGCATGTGTGTATTTGACTTTCAGTTTGTAAATCTATAAAAAACATGTTTAATTATAAATCTATTTCATAGGTAAATTAAATCTATATTTACAAAACATGGAATCATATCATATGCATAGTTTCATATGCTATTTATTTCACTCAACATTATATGTTGTTAAATATTCTTAAAAATACTATTTTTTAAACAAATTTAATGGTTTATTTTTGAGAGAGAGAGAGAGAGAGAGAGAGTATGAGCAGGGGAGGAGCAGAGAAAGAGGGAGACCAAGAATTTGGAGCCAGCTCTGTGCTGCGTTTGATGCGCAACGTAGGGCTTAAACTCATGAACCGTGAGATCATGACCAGATGCTCAGCTGACTGAGCCACCCAGGCATCCCTCAAAAATATTAATTTTAATGGTTGTGGAATGTATCCTGCTAGCACATTGCCAGGAGAAAAGATCCAGTAAAATTTATCTTTAATTATGATATTGCTGTAAAATAATTCATTAAAAAGTCCTTTGTATTTGGACACTTAAATTGTCCCATGTTTACTATCATAAATTAAGGTATGTTGAACATATTTGCACATGGGTCTTAGAAAACCTGATTATTAATTTAGTAGAGTGTATTAGTTATATTTTGCTGCATAATAAATTACCTCAGCATTTAGTGTATTAAACACTATAAACATTTATTATCTCACAGATTTTATGGTCAGAAATTTGGGAGCAGTTTTGAGGGATGGTTCCAGGTCAAGGATTGTAATGAGATGGCAGGAAAGATGTTAGCTAGAGCTGCAGTCATATGAAAGCTTGAGCAGCGCTAGGAGGAGCTGCTTCCAGCATGGCTCACTCTCATTGTTGGCAAGTTGCTCTTGGCTGTTGATAGAAAGCCTTAGTTCCTCACCTTATGTGCCTTTCTATGGGCTGCCTGAGTGTCCTCACAACATGGAAGCTGTCTTGCTCTTGCTTAGGGCAAATGACCTAAGAGAAGGTAAGACAGAGGCCACAATGTCTTTTATGAAGTAACCTCAGACATCATACTCCCTAATTTTTTCAACATACCATTGGTTACACAGGTTACTCCATTAAGTGTTGGAGCACATGAACATTAGGAGATGAAAATTATTAGGGGCCATCTTTAAGACTGGCTACCACAGATAGATTCTTAGAAATGCAATTATGGTATCATATTAATAAGTAATTTTAGTAGGGGAAAATTACATTTTACTGATCATATTATTTAATATTTATGTATGCCTATGTGACCCAAGTATATACGATCTTATTTTCTATCCTCCTTAGGTTGCTTTGTCTTATAATATTTAAAACAAATGGTTGAATCTCTTGTTCACACAGGGACATTGTGAAAAACCTGGACTTCTTCCCTTCCCACCAGTCAAAGAATTTTGAAGGTTTTATAGTGTTGCGGCCACCTTTTCTTGTAATTTTACAAATTAACTGAATAATCTTCTCTATATTTCTCTTCCCGTAATTGTTGTCTCCTCAGATTGCTTGGCTCAGCATATGCTATGCCTCCATTCCTATTCAAAGTGTTTCAAGTGAGACTTATATATAGCAGATTTTTATTAAATATTTGGGGGTAATGAAGAAGATTATAGTCTATCATGCTATAAAAAATAACTTAAATTTTTATAGACAACTGTGTCCAAAAATTTCATTTACTACTTCCTTCTCAAGACATTCCTTGTTAACTATTTCCTTAGGCCCCAGTTTAAAAGGTTTTTTTTTTTCTTTCCTATTGCTTATTCACATTTCTTCTCTTCTTTTTATTGTTGAGCCCCAGGCCCAGATTGTCTGAAGAAACTAAAATTTTCTCTTGCTTCATTATGCAGAATAATTCAGCTCTCTTTCTATTATACCATTTTCTTCCAAATTTTCTCATGGGAAGCTACACATTTCCCCTCCAAGAGTTCCATAAGTAATTTCCTGAAACAAATAACTATCTTTCCTGATATGAATTATGCCATTCCTCTAGTATGTCAACATAGCTTCAGTAGTTTTTCTTCCTTTTATAAATAGAAATACTACTTTATTTTTCTCCTTAAAAAATTTTCATGTTGGTATATTTTCAGACCTTCAGGAAAGTTACAAGAATAGTAGAAAATGTTCCTATATATACTTCACCAAGTTTCCCCATACACTATAAGTTTACCATATTTGTTTTATACTTCTCTGTGTTTCTGTATGTAATTTTCTTTCTAAACCAGTTGAGGGTAAGATGGAGACATAATGCCCTTATCCATAAATACTTTAATGTGTATATCCTAAACACAAGGATATTTATTTGCATAATGCAAGTATAATTATACAAATTAAACAATTATCTAATGTATAATCCTTATTCAGATTTTTCAGATTGGCCCAAGAATGTCATTTTTAGAGAAATGTAATCCAAGGTCATGTGTTTCATTAGCTTGCCATGTCTCTTTAGTGTCTTCTCATCTGGAACAGCTCCTCGATCTTTGTGTTTCATGACATTGACATTTTTGAAGTATGCAGGTCAGTTATGGTGTAGAATATCCCCTCACTTTGGGTTTGTCAGTATTTTTCTCATGATTAGATTCAGGTTGTGTGCATGAGGTGGAGAGGGATGCATTTTTGTTAATGGACTGTATCAGGAGACATATGGTATTGATTTGTCCCATTGCTAGTTTGGGAGATTTGTTTCTAATATTAGTTTTTTTCCTTTATGCTTGTAACATGATTCTAATTGGTTATCATGTAATGGCCTGGTAAGTTTTGCAATTTCATCACAAGATCACTTTATTGTAGTCTTATTTCTTAAAAAACAAAACAAAAAAAAATTAAGCTTCTTAAATGGAGTGTTCTTTCTTTTTCTCTACCTATTGAAAACTTAAATTCCCTTTCCTCTTTGACATCGTCTCAGAGTAATTTTTCCTGAACTAATATCTTATAAATTTTGAACATAAAAGACCTATCTTGAAGTCTGACATATTGTAAGCACTCAGTAAATGTTGCCTTTTTGCTTCTTTTCAACTTTTCATGTGACATCTCACATATATTTTAAATATTTGCTTCATGTAATTGTAGGTTTTAAAGGAAAATCAGTAATTCCAATCTCATTTTAGTTTACATATGAAGAAATTGAGCAAAGGAAGTTTGTATAATATTCTTATGTTTAAAAGTTTAGTCTTTTTTCCAATGTTTATTTATTTTTGAGGGAGAGAGAAAGACAGAGACAGAGAGAGAGACAGAGAGAGACAGAGGCATAGTAAGAGCAGGAGAGTGGCCGAGAGGGAAGGAGACACAGAATGAAGCAGGCTCCAGGCTCTGCGCTGTCAGCACAGAACTTGACGTGGTCTCAAACTCATGAACCGTGAAATCATAACCTGAGCTGAAATTGGAAACTTAACCAACTGAGCCATCCAGGTGCCCCAAAAAGTTAAGTCTTAACACTAGATCTAGTATCTAGAGTTTCTAAACTCTTAGGATTTTATTTTATGTTTATTTATTTTGAGAGAGAAAGAGAGAAAACACAAATGGGGAAAGGGCAGAGAGAGAGAGAGAGAGAAACACACACACACACACACACACACACACACACACACACACACACACACAGAATCCAAAGCAGGCTCCAGGCTCTGAGCTGTTGGTGCAGAGCCTGTTGTGGGGCTCCAACCCATGAACTCTGATATCATGACCTTAGCTGAAGTCGTATGTTCAACTGACTGAGGTACCCAGGGGCCCCTTAGGATTTTAAAACTGACAAGGGCTTTTATTCCTTGGAGATATCATAAGGGCGGAGGGTTTCCTGACAGCCAATTCAACATAAACTTCTCTGGTTTTATCTGGTTTATATGCTGGGTTTCTATGAATAGAATATATAGATAGATATATTGATATGTTAATATATATACAGTTATTGATTTATTATTTTCTTTAAATATATCTTCTTTAAATATGTGTGATTTATATATATATAAATAAATCAGCAAATCAATAAGTAAAAGCAAAAGAAATCAATAAATATTTGCTCAGTACTTTCCATGTACCAGGCATTTTGTAGGCATTGCACGTACAAAGATAACAAGACATAAATGGATACCACTTTCAGGTAGCTGATGGATTTGACAACTAGAAAGTACTTCTTGGGGCACCGGGGTGGCTCAGTTGGTTAAGCATCTGACTTTGGCTCAGGTCATGATCTTCCAGTTTGTGTGTTTGAGCCCCATGGTGGGCTCTATGCTGACAGCTCAGAGCATGGAGTCTGCTTTGGATTCTGTGTCTCCCTTTCTCTTTGCCACTCTCCATCTCTGTCTCTGTCTCTCAAAAATAAATAAATGTTAAAAAAAAAAAAACATACTTCTTGAGGGGGCCAGGGTAGCTCAGTTGGTTGACTGTCCACCTCTTGATTTTGGCTCAGGTCATGATCTCATGGTTCGTGGAATCGAGCCCCATGTTGGGCTCTGCACTGAACCTACTGTGTCTACTTGGAATTCTCTCTCTCCCTCTTTCTTTGCCCCTCCCTCCCTTACATGTGGGCTCTTTATATCTCAAAAATAAATAAATTAATTAATTAAACTACTTCTTTAAATTAAATTGAATTCTATTTATTTTTAACTTTTTCCTCGGGGTACATAAAGAAATACTAGTGGCTTAATCTACAAAAAAATTCTTAAATTTACAGAGGTAGGTTACTATCTTTTCTTCTCCATAGTAAAACTCCCAGGGCCCTTGAACTATTTTTTTTTTGTCTAAAAGTTTTGTTTCTTTAAAAAAGAAACTTTACTTTTTTAGAGAAGATTTTGGTTTCTGATCAAATTCAAAGGGAGGTACAGAGATTGCCCATATATCTCTTCCAACACGCGCATAACCTCTTCCATTGGCCACATCCTTGTGCAGAATGGCGCACTGTTACCAAGGGTGAACCTACGTGGGCATGCCATGCACCTACATCATAATTACCCAACGTCCACAGTTTACCTAAGTTTCATTCTTGGTGTTTTACATTCAGTGGGTTTGAACAAATATATAATGGCATATAGCCATCATTATGCTATCATACAGAATATTTTTACTGCCTTAAGAATCCCTGTGCTCTGCCTGTTCATTTCTTTTTCCCATCTCCTATCCCTGGTAATCACTGATTTTAAAAATTCTATCCAGAGCTTTGTCTTTCCAGAATGTCATATCGTTAGAATCGTATGTGTGTAGCCTTCTCAGGTTCACTTCTTTCACTTAGTAATATGAATTTGAAGTTTCTCCATAGCCTTGTAGCTCATTTCTTTATGATATTGAATAAGAATCCATTGTGTAGTTATGCCACAGTTTTTATTCATTCACTTACTATAGGACATCTTTTTGCTTCCAGTTTTGGCACTTATGAATAAAGCTGCTATAAACATTCATGTGCAGATCTTTGTGTAGATATAAGTTTTTAATTCCTTTGCATAAATACCAAGGGGCTCTGCTGCTCGATTTTATGGTATGAATATGTTTAGTTTTAGCAATAAACCACCAAACTGTCTTCCAAAGTGACAGAATACAATTTTTCATTCTTACCAGCAAAGAATGAGATTTCCTGTCATTCTGCATTTCTGCCAGCATTTGACATTGTCAATGTTCCAGATTTTGGCCCTTGTCTCATTTGCACTTTCTAGATGACATATGAGTGGAGCATCTTTTCATGTCTATTTGTCCTTTGTATATCTTCTTTGATATTAGTAATTTGTATCTCTTTCTTTTTTCCTTAGTTAACCCAGCTAAATGCTTATTAATTTGGTCGATCTTTTCAAAGAACAAGCTTTTAGTTTATTGATATTTCTCTCTTGATTTCCTGTTTTAAATTTTATTTATATCTGCTCTAATTTTTACTATTTCTAATTTCCTAGGGTGGAAATTTAGATTATTGATTTTAGATCCATTTTTTCTTTTCTTTTTTTAATTTTTTTTATGTCTTTATTTTATTTTGAGAGAGAGAGAGGAAGAGAGCAAGCAGGGGAGGGACAGAGAGAGAGGGAGACAGAATCTGAAGCAGGCTCCAGGCTCTGAGCTGTCAGCACAGAGCCTGATGCAAGGCTCAAACCCACAGACTGTGAGATTATGACCTAAGGCTAGGTAGGATGCTTAACTGACTGAGCCACCCAGGAACTCCTAGATCCATCTTTTCTAACATACTCATTCAATGCTATAAACTTCCCTTCAAGTATTGCTTTTACTTCATCCCACAAATTTTGATAAGTTGTGTTTTTATTTTCATTTAGTTCAAAATGTTTTCAAATTTCTCCTAGCTCTCTTTTTTGACTTGTGTGGTATTTAGAAGTATGTTGTTGGGGTGCCTGGGTGGCTCAGTTGGTTGAGCAGACGGCTTTGGCTCAGGTCATGATCTCATGGTTCATGGGTTCCATCCCCATGTCGGGCTCTGTGCTAACAGCTAGCTCAGAGCCTGGAGCCTGTCTTTGGATTCTGTGTCTCCCTCTCTCTCTGACCCTCCCCTGCTCGCACTGTCTCTCTCTGTCTCTCAAAAATAAATAATAAACATAAAAAAAAGAAATAAAAGTATGTTGTTTAATCTCCATTCACTTTTGTATTGTTCTGTTATCTTTCTATTATTCATTTTTAGTTTAATTCTATGTGGCTTGAGACCACACATTATATGCTTTCTATCCTTTAAAATTTTTTAGGTGTGTTTTATGGCTCAAACTGTGGTCTACCTTGGTAAATGTTCTGAGCTTGAGAAAAATATATATTCTGCTGTATTCAGGATGAAGTAGTCAATAGATGTCAATTATATGTTATTGATTGATGGGGTTGTTAAGTTCAACCATGCCTTTATTGATTTTCTTCTGGCTAGATTTATCCATTTCTGAAAGAGTAATGTTGAAATCTCCAACTCTAAAAGTAGATTTCTCTCTTTCTCTTTGCAGCACTTTTAGTTTTGCCTCAAGTAGTTTGATGCTCTGTTGTTAGGCATGTAGGTGTTTGTTTGTTTGTTTGTTTTTTTACATTATTTATTTTTGAGAGACAGAGTGAGACAAAGAGCAAGCGGGGGAGGGGCAGAGAGATAGGAGACACAGAATCCAAAGCAGGCTTTAAGC
>NC_043700.1:138380940-138433517 GCF_006229205.1 Suricata suricatta
TTGTTTCCCTTGTTCTTTGTTCCTATTTTTCCACTCTTCTTACATATTTTGTGGTTTTAATTGGGTAGTTTATATTGGGTTTTTTATATTTTCTTAGCATATCAGTTATACTTCATTTTTTAAGTTTTTTTAGTGGTTGCCCTAGAGTGTGGAATATACATTTATAACTAATTAAATTTTATTCTTAAATAACACTATACCACTTCCAGGTTAGGTAAGTACCTTATAATAACAAAATAATCCTAATTCCTTCCTCCTGTCCCTTGTATCATTGATGTAATTTATTTTACTTATATAGAAGCATACACAAGAATATATATATAATATATACATAGGATTCATAAATATATAGTTGCTATTATTATTTTGAATAACTATAATCTGTTAGATTAAATGCAAATGAGAAAATAAAATTTTTTATTTTACCTTCACTTATCCCTTCTTTGATGATCTTCCTTTCTTATGTAAACTTGAGTTTTTGACCCATATTATTTTTATTTCATCTAAAGAAATTCTCTTAATATTTATTTTATGGCAACACATTTCTTTAACTTTTGCCCATCTTTATTTTCCCTTCACTTTTAAAGGAAACTTTTGCAGGATACAGAATTCTAGGTTGGTGACTTTTTTCTCTCAGCATTTTAAGTAGTACACTTCACTCTTCTGGCCTGCTTAGTTTCTCAGACTTCGGATATAAATCTTTGTTCTTCTATCGGTAAAATGTGATTTTTTTCTCCTCTTTGGCTTCTTTTATATTTTTTCTTTATAGTTTATGTTCTGTAATTTGAAAATGATATATCTAAGTATAGTTTTTTATTTTTTAACATTTATCCTGCTTAGTGTTCTCTGATCTTCCTGGATCTGTTGTTTGGTGTCTGACATTAATTTGGGGAAATTCTCTGTCATTGTTTCAATTATTTCTTCTGTTCCTGTTTCTCTTTCTTCTCCTTTTGGTATTCCCTTTATATATATGTTACACCCTTTGTAGTTTCCCCATAATCTTTAGATATCCTAAAATTATTGTTCAGTTGTTTTCTCTTTCCTTTTTGGTTTTCAGGGATTCTATTTATGTATTCTCTAGCTTGAAGATATTTTTTTCTCAGCTGTGTCCAGTCTTTAAAAGGGTTTCTTCTTTTTTGTTATAGTGCTTTTTTATCTCTAGCATTTCTTCATGGTTGCTTCTTAAGATTTTCATCCCTCTGTTTACATTAACCATCTGTTTATACATGCTGTTTAATTTATCCATTAGAATGCTTTGCATATTAATTATAACTGTTTTAAATTTTCAGTCTGATAATTCCAAAGTCCTTGCCATGTCTGGTTCTGATGCTTACTCTGTCTCTTGAAATTTTGCCTTTTGATGACTTGTAATTTTTTCTTGACAGCTGGAAATAATGTACTGGGTAAACAAAACTGCTGTAAATAGAACGTTAGTAATGTAGTGGTGAGATGTTGGGGGAGGGGACGTGTTCTATATTCTACAAAGAGGTCTCAGTCTTTTAGTGTGTCTGTGCCTCTGGGCTATAAATTCATATGTGTTTTTAAGTTTTTCCTTCCCTTCTGAGATGAGACAGGATGAGTAGGG
Organism: Suricata suricatta; assembly: GCF_006229205.1. NCBI lineage: Eukaryota > Metazoa > Chordata > Mammalia > Carnivora > Herpestidae > Suricata > Suricata suricatta. The sequence goes on from NC_043700.1 coordinate 138,382,526, forward strand.
CAGGTTGGACTTGGGTATTTCTTTTCTACAGGTCAGTTAGGCCCTGATATTACCTTGGCAGGCTAGGCTGTTGTTCACTACTTTCTCTTGAGGTCAGGCCTTGATTATAAAAATGGAGTACTGTGTCACATTTAAAAGTCATTGTATCCCCTCCCTCTTCTCCCACCCCCTACTTTCCAGAAGGCTGAGATGACCTTTCTGAAATATTTGCTGTGGACACCTGGCAAAACTACTGGAGGCAAATGGCAAATCTCACAATATGACCGGTTCTCCCTGGAGTCTTTAACTCTCAGACTTTTCTACTGAGCCTCTAGCAATTAATCCATTATAGTTCAGGTTTTCCTATTCCTCCATGGTTTCCAAGGTGGTTTCTGCTTGTGAGTCTATTCAGGTAAGCCACTGCTCCCTGCATTTGCCTGTCTGTCTCTCCAGTCTTGTGGGCAGCAGTTTGTTCTATTCCTCCCCTCTCTTATGGATTTGATTTTTTAGTTGTTGTTGTTGATTTTTGTCCGTTCACCTTTTGACTTGTGGTTAGAATAGAGTAATGACTTCCAAGATCCTTATGTGTGGAATTGGAAATTGGAAGTCCCTTCAACGATTTTTTAATGACATGGTGTCAAGTTGATACTCCACTAGAGACCCTTAACTCCATACATGTTCCAGTTGCCAACACATCTCTGAAGTGTGCGGTACTGAGAACTTTACAGAGGTAATCAAGTTAAAATGATGTCTTTAGGGTGGGCCCTCATCCAGTATGATTGGTATTCTTACTAAAAGGGGGAAATGTGGAGACAGACACACATAGAAAAAAAGACCACATGAAGAGACGCAGGGAGAAGATGGTCATCTATGAGCCAAGGAGAGAAGCCTGGAACAAACCTTTTCCTCACAGCTCCCAGATGGAACCCCGCTGCTGACATAAGACTTGATTTCAGGCTTTTAGGCTCCAAAACTGTAAGCCAATAAGTTTCTGTTGTTAAAGCCATACAAATTGTGGTACTTTAAAAAAAAAGTTTTAAAATGTGTATTTATTTTTGAGAGAGCACAAGCGAGAAGGGGCAGAGAGAGGGGGAGACACAATTCACAGTACACTCCAGATTCTGAGCTGTCAGTACAGAGAACCCACAAACTGCAAGATTATGGCCTGAGCCAAAGTTAATGCTCAACCGCCTAAGCCCCCCAGGTGCTCCTTGTGGTATACTTTGTTATAGCAGCTGTAGCAAACCTATGTAGGTTATATGGAATTGTTCACAAGTATAAAAAATGCTTATTACAGATAAGATTTACTTAATCACTTCTGTTTGCCAGGTTATTAAGAATATCTAAACAATCTAAATATATTAACACATTATCACTCCCTTTTTGTGGAAGGAAAAACTCACAGAGGGATTTATAACATTGTTCTAAGTCATCCAGTTTGAATTTTGGTAGCTGGCCTACAGAGTCCATACTTTTAACATTACATTGTCCAGAGAGAATGTGCCAAATTGTAGGTTTATTCTTTTTTCCCCAGAATTTAGGAAGATTCCATTTAAACTTGGTGAGATTTTTCAGTGTTAGTGCTTGTGTTAGTTTTCTGTGATTGCCATAACAAGTTGCCACAAATTGAGTGACTTAAAACAACAGAATTTTATTTTCTCTCACAGTTCTGGAGGCCAGAAGTCTGAACTCAAGGGCTACAATCTCTCCCAATGCAGTAGAAGAGAGCTCATATTTTTGCATTTTCCAGCCTTTGGTGACTGCATTCCTTGGTGTTCTTTGGCTGCATTACTCCAATCTTTGCCTCGATGGTCACCTTGTCTGCTGCATATCCTCTCTGTGTCTCTTATAAGTCCGCTTCTCATTGCATTTAGGGCCCAGATAATCCAGGATGATATCTTCATCTCAAGATCTTTAACTATTTAAAAAATGAGGTAACATTTATAGTTTCCAGGGATTTGATTTGACATGGACACATCTTTTGGGGGATTGCAACCCACTACAATGATGTCTTGTATTTTTATGTTAATGAGTTTTTCTTGTGATCATAGTGAACCAAAATCATTTAGGTAAATTAATAAATAAATATAGTGACAAGAAGGAAAGGAAGGAGAGAGGGAAGGCTAAAAAGAGATGAGAGGAAAAAGTTACCTCTAGGGAGAGTGACCATTACAAACCACTATACGTTTCAACATTCTCTACCAAAGCGTAGTCCTTATTATTTGAGAGTAGTTCAAAATAAGTGAAAAAGGTATTGATTTGTTTGGGGAAAGTATAGTTAAGCATTTGTATAAAAAATGAGGGGAAAGGATTTTTAAGGCAGCTGAGATGATCTATTTTAAAATTAAAAGCCCTTCAAAAGAGCATTATCATAAAGAAACAGCAATTTAAGTCATCATCATAATCTTCAATAGCTCTGTCTTCCTACCTCTGTTTCTATGGCAAACAAACAATATTTCATCATAGTTTTGTACTATAACTACAAGACTAAGAAACAGTTTGTCATTGGCAAGCCTTGTGAATGCAAGACATTAATGAGTCTTCTACATATGAATGTTCACAATAGTTGCCAAATCCTAGTTTAAAATTCAGAATTGTAAGAAACTGATATGTTATTCATCATAAGAAAGTTGGGCTTTTCTTAAAAGCTTTTCACACCCTAATAATAATATAACGATGAGCACGAACAGACGATTCACAAAAGAAATCCTATAAACACTAAAAATGAAGTTCAAGCTCAGTAATAAACAAAGAAATGCAAGTTACATATTTTTATCCAACAGAGTGGCAGTGATTAAAAAGAATAATGATATCCAGCATAGTAAAATATGTGAATGAAAGGGTGTTTTTGTATTTACTGGTGGGGTGTAAACTCAGATAAATTTTCCTAAGGGAAAGTCTTCAAAATGTGCAGATAGTTTGACTCAACAATTTCAGTTCTATGCAGTATCCTAAGGATACAAAAACACTATATTCAAATATGTATGTGCAACGAGACTTATTCTAATATGTTTATTTCAGTTACAAATTATTTGCATGACACTTTTGCTCTTGAAAAAAGAAGGCCACAGGGACCTTCTCAGTGGCTCAATCAGTTGAGAGTCCAACTTTGGTTCAGGTCATGATCTTGTGGTTTGTAAGCTCAAGTCCTGCATTGGGCTTGCTGCTGTCAGGACAGAGCCCACTTCAGGTCCTCTGTCCCTCTCTCTCTGACCCTCCCCTGCTCATTCATTCTCTCTCTCTCTCTCTCTCTCTGTCTCTCTCTCTCTGTCCCTCCCTCTTCTCTCTCTAAAAATAAATAAATGTTTAAAAAAACCTGTTGAAGAAAAGAAAGCTACAGAAGGATATGAAGCAATTTTGTGAAAAGCATATTTTATTTACAGATCTTATTCAAATATATGTTTCACATATTTATTTCACAGAAAGAAATATCTTGCAGCAAAAACATTAAGGATATTAACTAGAATAGATACTAAGAATAGATACTAAGGTTATCTGAAACTTTTAAAATACTTAACATTTTCTAATTTTTTAATAATGAATTTGAACCACATGTAAAATAAACAAGAAAGTATTTTAGTGATATTTAAATCACTCTTCAGTGGATTTTCTGTCAAAGAAACATTGCTTATATGCCAATATGTTAGGCAATGTTTTATAAGCACATTTTTGAGATTTGCCCCATTAAATTTTGCATTGTGGACATACATAGTAAATAAAAAACATACATAGAGATTTTTAAGGTAAAAACTTATAATTTGTTTCCATAGAGAAAAATAAATTTCCAAAACTAAAAATAAGAATATATTTATGCTTGCTTCAAAAGGATGGGCATCTAAAATTTAGAATAGATATATGTTTGGCAAGGTAAGAATGTTAAGCACTCAAAGAAATAAGGTTCTATCAAGGGAAAATAGGTATTAAGGTAGAGATTTTCTATTTTTCTTGTACTGCTTGCTTTATATTGTAGAAAAAGATGTTGCAAGGACATTTATTCACATTCAACTCAATTCAGTAAATATTTATTGAGCTTATAGTCATCATGTTCAAGAATGAAGAGGTTAATAAGCCATAGTCACTATTTTCCAGGAGATCAAGCCTGGATCCTCTCATATTCAAGAAATTTCTAGATTCACACAAAAGACACTTCACTAGTAGGACTCAAAAACACTGCTTAGGCAATGTGACTCTGAAATTTCAGTTTTTTAGTTATTAGTTTTCTTTTATCCACGCTGCACTAAATGCCATTCATTATAGGCAAAAGATTGAAATTAAAAACTAATACTTCCAAGGGGTACCTGGGTGGCTCAGTTGGTTAAGCATCTGACTCTTGGTTTTGGCTTAGGTTGTGAACTTGTGTTTTGTGAGGTCAAGCCCCATATGATGCTCTGCACTGGCACTGTGGAGCCTGCTTAGGATTCTCTTTCTTTCTCCCTCTCTCTGCCCTTCCTCTTACTCTTTCTCTCTCTCAAAATAAATAAACTTAAAATATACTTCTTCAAAGTAAACATTATGATGGCTTTGTACCTTTTCCTTCTTCAAGAGCAAATTGCTCTTAGTCAGGCTGCTACAATAAAATACCACAGGCGCCTGGGTGGCTCAGTCGGTTAAGCCTCCGACTTCGGCTCAGGTCAGTTCTCATGTTCGTGGGTTAGAACCCCTCATCAGGCTCTGTGCTGACAGCTCAGAGCCTGGAGCCTGCTTCAGATTCTGTGTCTCCTTCTCTCTCTGCCTCTCCCTCTCTCATGCTCTTTATCAAAAATAAATAAAACATCAAAAAATACCACAGACAGCATCACTGACAAACAACAAAACCTTATCTCTCACAGTAGAGGCTGAAAAGTCCAAGAGCAAGGTGCTGGCCTGGTGGCACTTTGGCCCTTTTGAGGGCCTTCTTCCTGGTTCAAGCTGGCACATTCTCACTGCGTTCTCACATGGTAAAAGGGGCTCAGGAGCTCTCCTCCTTCATAAGGCACAAATTCCATTCATGAGGGCTCCATCCCCACAGCACTCCCTAAAGGTCCCATGTCCTCATACCAGCATCTTTGGCATTTAGAATTTTAACACATGAATTTTAAGGGGACACAAACATTTAGACCAGAGAGGCAACTATTTTAAACTGTTTTCTTGTAGTGTCATCCACGTTACTAAACAATACATCTATACATTTTGTACTCTCTACTTCTTGTTAGGATGTTGAAGATTTAATTTCTTAAACTTCCTTCCTACTTTACACTGATCCTTGCAAAATATTCATGTGTCTTAATTTTAGGTACATCAATTAACAATATTTGCATTAGAAAGAAGAAATAAGTGATTCTTATAGTGCCAAGTCTTGACCTTGGATTGGATTTCTTTTCTGCTATAATTTTGTCCCTTAAAGCTGCTAATTGTTTTATATTTTATTAGAGGATTCTTTTATCAAAATGGTTATATTTCCTAACTGAGCTTCATCAGAACCATTTTGCTAAAAAACGCTATAGCACCAGTGTTGAGATTTCCTTGGTGTATGACCCTGAATAGGATGCACTGTATCTTAGGTCACAAACCTTTTCCTTGTTGATGTACTCCTTGGTGTAAGGCTTACTACATACATCCTTAAATATTTTCTAGAAAGCGTACACAAAATGTCTTTAATCAACCCATGCTTATGATTGATGACTTTTTAGAATATGGAAACAGGCAAAGAACTCTTAAATATAAGAAAAAAGTAAGAGACAAATTAGTGCTATCTAACATTTGACTAATAGGTGTTCTAGGAAAGAGACAAAGAGAACTTGGGGCAGGATGTTGTGAAAAAAAATTCAAGAACCATTAATCTCCAAATTGAAAGAGCAAGTTGCAATTTTTCCTGGGAATTTTGAAGAGATATTCCATTGCCAGCTAGTATCTAGTGCTATAGATGAGAAGTCTGAGGATATTCAGGTTTTCATTTTTTTGTAGTTCCTTCTACCTCTGGAAGATTTTAGGATTTTTTTTTTACCTCTAGAATTCTAGAATTTCATAAAGATGTGCTTTTCTGTCAGTATTTTTAGAATACTTTCAGCATGAGCCTTTATGTTTCTTTAGCTCCAGCAAGTATTTAGTTTTATTTTGTTGTATAAATTTGTTTCTATTCCTTTTTGAAACTCTTATCACCCAGATGTTAGATCTGTCTCTATGTCCCTTATTTAAAAAAATATTTTTTAGTTTTTTTCTGTTTTTCTGAAAAATGTTTTTAATTTTATTTTAAGCTTTCTGCTGATTTTCAAATATTTAATTTCCAGGAACTCTGTTTTCTTTAATTGCTTTTCATAGTGGCATGATTAATAAAAAATCAGTCTGTTTTGTATACATGTTGGAGGAAATAATTTTTGTTATTTTTATTATTATTTTCTGATCTCAGTTTTCTCTTTATCTCTGGGACTTTTTTCCCTGTTTATCTTGCTTGTCTTTAACATAGTGACTTTATTTTTATAAACCATGATAATTTTCAGTTGCCCATTAGAAATCTGGCTGTGACCTCTCTTTAATTCCATTTTCAGTTGGCATTCCTGTTAGTGATCAGAGAGTCAGGAGACTCACGAAATATTAAGATACCAGCCATCTGTTTTCAGGGATTCTTCATTATCTCCAGAGAAAAGCCTTCACACTGTCATCTAAGAATTCCTGAGTCCTCTTTCTTAGATCCCATCTTAGTGGGATGTGTTAGTGTGGACATGGGGTTGGGATGACTGTATGCAGACTTTCAACTAATTCCAAATTTGCAGCCCATCATCTCATTACTTAACATTGGCTTTCTGTCTATGGTTCTACAGGATATGTTGCTTCCTTTCTTCTGAGCCCTTTCTCCAAGGATTTATCCAAGCTAACGTCTCCTCTGAGGTGCTACATTAGTTACCACTCTTCCACCTGCTTTTCATTTTCCAAAGTTCTGTGAAATCTGTCATCCATTGATACCCTTCTCTTATCTTTTGGTAATTCTTGTTTTAGCTGCATGTTCCTTAATCATCAAGTATTTGTCAAGTACCTGCTTTGCTTATGTGCTTTGAAAGGTACAAGAGAACTTCAAGAGAACTTCTGCCCTGAAGAAACCTATAATTAATGGGAGAGAAAAGTCTTATATAGGTAATAGTGAGCAATGGATAGTATTATATAGCACTGAATTATGTGCCCCAGTCTTACAGTACTGTGGGAGTTCAGGACAGTTGGAGAGAGCTCTGAAAGACAGAAATATTCTGAACTTGTAGAAGAAAGGCACTTTACTGAAAGTACATATTATTGATCTTTCCGGGTCTTTCTTCTTTATTCAGGAATGTGACAATTTTATAGACTATCAGGAAGGCTGACTGGCTAGTGCAGAAGTTCAATGTTGAAGAGTAGTAGTAACAGATAATCAGTGCTTTAGGGCTTAAGTTTTGATGATAGTAATAATGATGATTAAAAAATGCAAGAACTTATATATTGTATGAAAATTGATTTTTCATAGCTCCATTGAACAGACATTAAAAACAAAGTGCTGATAATTTAATTTGTCCTTTAGTAAAAGGAAGGGATCCAGGAATCCAGTCTGGGGATATAGACCTTCCTGGTGTATGGCCTAAGGCCCTTTTCAATGCATGTGGCCTAAAGCTAATTTCTGGTGATAATTTACAGGTTTTGTTTCTTTATGTAAGAATTCTTGCACATACCCAGAGATGTTACTAGATGAACATTATAATGCATAATTGTGAAGAAGAGGCATACTTTACACAAAATTATTTTGAATCCTATCTTTGGTAGGCTTCATTGATCCATTCACTTGCTCACTAATACATTCAATATTTTATTCATTCTTTTTTTTTTTTTAACATTTTTTATTTATTTTTGGGAGACACAGAGACAGAGTGCAGGCAGGTGAGGGGCAAAGAGAGAGGGAGACAGAATCTGAAGTAGGCTCCAGGCTCCGAGTTGTCAGCACAGAGCCCAATACAGGGCTTGAACCCATGAAGCACAGGATCATGACCTGGACCAAAGTCAAATGCTTAACCAACTGAGCCACCCAGGTGCCCCTGTTTGTTCTTTTCGTGTCGGTGCTGAATGCTGGTAATACAAATATGAGTGAGTCAAAGAGCTCATTTTATGGATGTAAAGGGATAATATTCATATTCATTTGTTTTATATGATTGAAACAACTAATTTAGTTCCCTGGATCATTAGGTTTATTTCTAGCCCATGCTAATGTTTCTTTTTTTAAAAAATTAATTAATTAAAATTTCAGTATAACTAACATACAGTGTTAAATTAGGTTCAGGTGTACAATATCATGATTCAACAATTCCATATATTACTCAGTGCTCATGATGATAAACATACTCAAACCCCTTTCTTTACCTGTTTCACCTTTCCTCCCCAATGACCTCCCTTCTGGCAACAAGTTTGTTCTCTATATTAAAGTCTTTTTTTGTTTGTCTTCTTTGTTCTTTTTTTGTTTGTCTTCATTTGTTTTGTTTCTTAAATTCCATGTGTGAGTGAAATAATATGGTATTTTGGTCATTTTTTTGACTTATTTCACTTAGCATTATACCCTCTAGATCCATTCATGTTGTTGCAAATGGCAAGCTATGATTATCATATCATATTATATATATGATATATATATAATATCACATCTTCTTTTTTTCATGTTGGTAAGGATATTAAATTTGAGTTTAATCATAAAGGATAGAGCAATAACCTAAATCATAAGAAGATAGCAAAATAAATTTACAATATGAGAGATTCAACATAACAAATTACATGGAATTTGTAGCAAGTCAAAGTGTTCTTACAAAAGCAACTTTTGAGAATTTTTTAAAAACTGAGGCAAAGCTATGCTACTTGTGCACCACATCTTCTTTATCCATTCATCTATCACTGGACACTTGGGGTGCTTCCATATCCTGGCTATTGTAAATAATGCTGCAATAAACATAGAATGCACATATCTTTTTGAATTACTGTTTTAATTCTCTGGGTAAAAACATAGTAGTGGAATTACTGGACCACATGGTAATTCTATTTTTAATTTTTTGAGGAACCTCCATACTGTCTTCCACAGTGGGTGCACCAGTCTGCGTTCCCACCAACATTGCACAAGGGTTCCTTTCTTTCCAAATCCCTGCCAACACTTGTTTCTTGTGTTTTTTATTTTAGCCATTCTGACAGGTATAAGGTAACATCTTGTAGAGGTTTTAATTTGCATGTCTTTAAGAGTAAATGATTTTGAACATCTTTTCATGTGTCTGTTGGCCATCTGTATTTCTTCTTTGGAAACATGTCTGTTCATATCTTCCACCCATTTTTAAGTCAGATTATTTTTTTTTTGGTGTTGAGTTGTATAAGTTCTTTAGGTAGTTTGCATAGTAACCCCTTATTGGATGTATCCATTGCAAATAATCTTCTCTTATTTGGGGAGTTGTCTTTTTGTTTTGTTGATAGTTTCTTTGCTCTGCAAAAGGTTTTTATGTTGGGGTAGTTCCAAAAGTTTAATTTTGCTTTTGTTTCCCTTGCCAAAGGAGATATATTTAGAAAAATGTTTCTACAGCTGATGTCAAAGAGATTACTGCCTATGCTTCCTTCTAGGAATTTTATGGTTTCATATCTCACATTTAGGTCTTTAATTCATTTTGATGTTGTTTTTGTGTATGGTATAAGAAAGTGGTGAGGTTCATTCTTATGCATATAGCTGTCCAATTTTCTCAATACCATTTGTTGAAGAGATTTTTTTCCCATTGTATATTTTGTCTCCTTTGTCATAGGTTAATTGACCAATAATCAAGAGTTTACTTCTGGAGTCTCTATTCTGTTCTGTTGATCTATGTGTCTATTTCTGTCATGATATTGTTTCTGTTTTGTTTTTTCATTGATGTCTACCCACAATCTGAAAAAAGTTCACCTTTCCATCTTTCTGGTAACTCTCAGCAAGAAGAACTCTATGGCCAGGTATTAGAGTTAACATATATATCCCCAAAATACTTTTTCCAAAATATTTAAAAAATAATTTGGATTTACTAGAACCCAAACACAATGTATTCAGAACACTTTCCCTCTTGATTTCTAAGTTCTGACTCATTTACAGGTAACTCAGTGCTACACCATTTTGTGAGAATGTTTCGATGTACAAGATTTTTCATGAGTTTTTGGTACTTATTTTTTTTCAATCCTAAACTCCAAGTACCTCCACTCCACCCCAGTCCCATCCATCCAGGAAATCTCATTATATGTACACAGCCCTAAATATTCAAATTCTGCTTAAAACAAAACTACAATAAGTTTGAGTGAAAGGCATATGTTCATGGCCCTATTCCATATCTGTCCCTCCCACTGAATGAAGGATATTTCAGAAAAACAAGTGTTAGGGAAGAAAGGGAAGGGAAATTTCTTTTCTACTAACGTTTTGGCACATATGTGTTCTGCTGGATTTTCCCCACATGCAAGTGTGATCATGAAGATAGAGCAGGAAATTCTTTTTCCTTGAAGAATATACTGGCATGGGTATTTTTATTGGAACCTGGGTTTTTGTAAAAGCTATGTTGAATCAGAAGAAGAAACCATGGTGGAAAGTTTCAGCCTCATTCTGTCTTTTCCTCCTTTCCACCCCCAAGGGGGAGAAACCCACAGAGAGTATGCAGCACATTCCAAGAGAGTTGATCATTACTGTGTTTTAGCAGTCTTTAAAACTTATAAATAAATATCTAAATTAGCCTGATGGAGCCTGTAGTTTCGTATCTATTCACCTTCCAAATGTTCGTATTATTTCTGTGGTCATTGCTGTTGTTATTGTTACAGGCATCTCACTATATTTTCAAACAAAAGCCTGGCTCCCATTTATAAAAATGTCATACGAATTAAACTCTGTAAAAATTTAAGGAAACATTTTAAAACTAAAACTGCACAGGTTCAATCTGAACTTCATTAATGGCCTCCTTGAAGCCAAACATAGCCTTGCGAGGCCTGTTAGTGTGATCTGGAGATGCTGAAGGCCCACATAGTTTCTTAGAGTCCAAAATGCCTCCCTTGAGCTGGCATCATTCCCTGAACTGTGTTGTTTGAGGCCTTTGCTGGGTCCAGGTAAAATTCACATCTTGTTTCCTTCTCTTGATTCTGTCAGCTAAGGAAAAATATAAGACAGCACTACCCTGCCTGAGAATTAGCAACCAGACAAAGGGCCTTCTTTATTGGCAGGACTGAGATAGTTTTTCTGCTTCCATGTAAGTGGAATGTCCTGATGCTGCCCTGTGGCACATGCCTTTGTGGTTCCTTAATTAAAAATGCACATTCCCTCATGCTATGGCTGAATATATAACAAGGGGCTCATGGGAAATAGAATTCTTCACCGAGCCTGGAGAGTATCTGAATCTTCCTGAAAAGGAAAATTTATGAAAGCACTTCTGATCCTTAGACTGGAAGACCAGACTCAGTGATGAATAGGCTCACTTTTAAATGGCCTATTTCCAACTCTAATAGGAATGACTTTCATTTACTTATCCAACTAATACCTATAAATGACTTCCTGTGTGCCAAGCACCATCTTTTGCGCTGGGAAAACAATGGTGAGCAAGACAGATGAAAAAGACCCCTCAAGGAACTTGTAATAGAGACAGACACAGAAGCATACAATTTTTTAAATAATAATGCTTTGGATAATAACTCTAAGGGAAATGAAAGGAAGATAACAGGATGGAAAATAATGGGGTGTGTACATGTGTGTATGGTAGGTGTGGCAGCTATTTTAGATATGGCAATCAGGGAAGGACTTCCAAAGGAGTTGGCATTTAAAAGATATCTAGATACAAAGAGAATGAACCATAGAATATTTAGGAGAAACCCATTCCAGGAGGAAAGAAAGGTGAGGGCCAGGGCCCTGAGGTTAGGATGAGCCTCATACACTTGAGGAAAAAAGGAAAAAAGAAAATACCAGTCTGGATTGAGGGAGTTCAAATAGGAGAAAGAAAGAGTTAGAAGATAAGGTTAAAGTACACGATGTGTTGAATGGCCCCAGTTCTTTACCTTTGTCTCACCAAGGTTAAAATACATCTCTTGTTCCTTGACCTCGGATTGTCCAAAGAAATTAGGTGGTTTTCTCTGGCAAATAGCAAGTATGCAGAGACAATGGAACGGCAATTCTGAGCAGAATATTTCAGAGGCTTGGCACATTTCCACTTCTACTGCAGCCAATTCGCTTGTCCTAGGAGAAGGATGAGAGAGGCGGGTAGAACCTTCCAAATTGCTGCAGCCTGAGCAGTCTGCTTCAGGAAAGCCTGGCTGAAGCAAATGTACACCGGTCTGTGAGGATAGATTACTGAAGTTCTTGAGTTCTGGGGTTGTTTTTCATGCAGCATATTGCAGCAAAGGCTAATCAACACAGATACCTAATCATTTAGGATCTTGGGAGCCTTATTAAAAAGTCAGACATTCCTGGGGCACCTGGGTGGCTCAGTCAGTTAAACATCTGATTGTTGATTTCGGCTCAGGTCATGATCTCACAGTTGTGACACTGAGCCTGGCATTGGGCTCCATGCTGTATGGAGCTCAATTAAGATTCCCTCTGCCCCTCCCCAGCTAAAAAGAAGAAAAAGAAGAAGAAAAGTCAGACGTTCCTCTAAGTGTAACTGAAAGCCATTTGGATGGTTTTAATTTAGGAAATTTCACAAATTGAGTTAAGTTTTTAAAAGATTATTGTTTTAAAAGATCTTCACTTTTTGAAGAGACTATAGAAAAAAAGTGGTGCAGGCAGTTCAGGGGCAGTGATTCAGGAGGAAGATGCTGGTGTCCAAGACACTCCCTTGTTTATAAAAAAAAAGAAAGTGAAAATAGTAATTATGATTTCTATCTTAGCAACTTGTCAAATATATCACAGTCAGTGAAATTAAAGACATTAATTTGTTTTATGTTAGAGATCTGTGCTTTACAACTGTATGAGTGTTGCTGGAGTGTAATCAGTCAAATCTAGAAAAGCTATTATCTTTTTTTCCACAGGGGAGGCAAGGAAACTCGGAGCTTGAAGTTAGGAAGAATCTCTTCGGATAACAGTTTTTAAGTATAAAGGGACAAGCCAGGGCATGGAGAGAAGAAACCAAATTATCTTGTTGGTTCTATACTTACAGGCCTCAAGAACTATACAGATATAATGTGTAAGAAGGAAAGAGAAAAAGAGAGCCCACTTGGTCAGTAAGACAAGATAACTCATGTCTAAAATGTCTTTCTAAATAATATTGAGCAAGTGATAGTCTTCCTCAGGTTTCTGTTAACCCACCAGAAAAATGGGATAATTGCCTGACCTTTTAGCTTATATTCTTTATAGTTTATTCATATGCTAAAGTACTTTAAAGGGAAGTATGAAGTACTCTATCTATGGAAAGTACAACTATTAAACTTGAAAACTAGTCAAGGTCTTTGCTAGTGAAATATAATTAGTACTATACTTGCAAAAATTTCTGCTAATTTACATCAAATATTGTAATAACTAACATATATAGGGAATTTCCATTTTTACTGAATACAGGTTAGAATAATTCTGAGCAAGTGTGACCCACTGTGTCTGCTCTTATATTTAAATTTTGGGCTAATATGTCTTAACATCATAGCAGAAAATACACCAGACTTTAAAGGTGCTTTGCTGTTGTGGAGGTATTAGAGGATTTGAATTGTTCCAGACAGTGAAATTTTAAATGCTTTTTTTCTCTCTCAAAAGAAAAAAAATGTCTACTAAAATTATAGATAATTCCCCAAGTCTAGGACTTCACCCACAGCACACCTGAGTTGTCCATTCTAATATTTGTGCTTACAGAGAAACAAGAAATAATGTGTGCTCTCATGCATGCTTTTTCAATCTCTCCTGCCCACTTCTCTATAATCCCTATGTCCTTTGAGGGAAAATTCTCCTCCACTTATAACGACAACTATAAAATCTTCATGTGAACTGACATTTTCTAAACCAAACTGCCCACTTATATTTTATCATTTGGTAAAAAAGTATTCTTGATCTTGTGTTCCAAATTAAACCAAAACAAGGCCATAAGTGGAAAAGTTGGGTAAGGCAGTGAGGACACTGGAGGAGTGTGACCTGACTAGTTGGCTTTCCTTCTCAGGTAATAGAGAATTTTAGACTTGCCAGCAGAAATGACCAAAAGGCAGACATGTTTCTTCGTTTCCTTTACCATTTCATGTCCAATAAGGGAGAAGGGAGTTCTGGAGGAAGGCCACCATCCAGTCTTGGATTCAACCTTCTCACTTTGCACTGTATTTATGGCTGTTATTGTGGCCTCTTGCCTTGTACAAGCTGACAGTGGACTCTGTTGATTCTCCTGGTGAAATAACAGCAAGTCCTTCCTCTCCTTAGCTTCCTGGCCTTCATAGCATCAGATGTTGTGGGAAATTATAGGTGGATGAATCAAATACTTCCCCAAATGCAAATGTTGCTGTGACTACCACTTCTTGCTTGCAGCTAGAAGTTAGCTAGGGCAGCACTTGCTGGCTTTTTCAGTTGCGATATTAATAGTTCCACACTCCTGTCTCAAATGAGTTGTTTCTTAATTTCATGTTAGTTTTGATTTTTTTTTTTGCATGAATATTGTTTATAGAACTTCATGAGCTATGGCCTTTGAACGTTAAGGAGAATGTATGCACAACTGTGTGTGTGAATGAATATGTGTATTGTGTAGATTGAGGATGAGAAGTTTTCATGATATTTTCAGAAGTCTGTGAGGCAAAAATGGGCTAAGTACTGTTAGCCTTGCTAATAAAGGTGTCATTCAGAGTAGCTCCAGGATATTAGCGTTAAGCCATTAGGACACCATCTAACCCACACTCTGATGGGATATACTAAAAACGAAGGCAACTACCGAGTTTGCTCAGGGAATTTCTCCAGATTCCATTACCTAACTAGTTTTAGACCAGAACTTATATCCTTCTTTAGATTTCACATTGAAGAATCCTTTAGCTTAGAACCTAGATATTCTTTCTAAGCCTATTACCATATTATTGGTAGGTTATTTGAACAATTTATCCTTTTGATTTGAACCTTCTTTGCACTGGATCAAAAGAGGGGAGAGGAATTGGGAAGGTCTAGCAGGGGGTTGGGGGAGAAGAATGAGATACTAGAAAATTCCTTTGTTTTAAATTAGGCTTCCTCGATGTCACTCACCAGTTCTCAATCTGGAACCACAGATTTCAAGGTTCCAGGGCCTCTGACTATATGGGAAAGAAATTAGGACTTGTAATATAAGTTTTGGTGGTTCTAAGGTCAAAAAGGCCTTTAAGATCTGTCTTTCATCCACTACTAATTCAAAGACTCCATTCCAACCACCCAAGCCATCTGGAGCCTCTTTCTTTCAATGTCTAACAGATGAAATCGGTTACTTCCCTCTCTTTACTTGGATTGACTTGACTGGCCCCAGAAGGCATCTGCACTTAGTTAGGTGCTTCCTGTTGTCTGGTTTCCTGAAGATGATCCTTCCTTTCCAGGATACTTGGACTATAGGAAAGGTGTGTCTTGGCTTCTTATCTTTGTTCAATCTTCCTCTTGAAATGCTTTATCAGAAAGGATTTGACAATAGTTCTCTTTCCAACCTCCTATAACATGTCTGTTTAGCAGGTTATGTCATTTTTTCTTGATCTTCTCTTTGAAAGTAATCCAGTAGATGGAAGAGCCCCAAATGCGTAGGCATTTCCTGCCTTTAGCTATTCTAGAAATAAGCTGCCACCCATTAATCTAGCACTTCACAACTTTGTTCAAAAAATTTACTAACACCAAAATGAACAAAGTTGGAATAATAATAAAGCTTTTTGTGAAGCTAGGGCAAACTAAAATGACTTTTTCAAATATATATCACTGGAAAGTATAGGGTAAAAGTTTGTATGATTTATTCTCCAAAGGGAAATGAGTCTTGTGTCCCACAGATTACCTTAATTTTTAATTATTTGGACCTTATGATTTCTTTGAACACTGTAACTACTGGAACTTTTGCATCTTTTAAATATTCCTTAATACAGAGTCATTGTCTTAAACACATAGACTTCATATACCCACTATAAATCATAGAGAAGGCACATTTTGCTATCTTCCGAAATCTAAGATACTTTGTAAAAATAAGCTATTTTTGAAGTTACAGTGTTTCCAAGTTCCTATGTTGCCATTTAGGATGCTGAACCATGAGTAACAACTTGGTATCCACAGGAAGCCAAAAACCTGGAAAGAGAGGGAAATTGAATAGAGCATATGTCAGTGATAACATGAATCTTCCCAATGACATGTTTTAACAAAATGTTTACTTCAGAGCACTCTGTTCAGAATTGAGTTGAAGGTTGCCAACCAAAATGGTTAATTAGTGTCTAATCAAGATAGCTAAAATAAGTAGTTGGTTCCCATCTTTGAGCATGTCTCGTGTCTCAACTGTTTTGAATGAATTTGGCCTGTCTGACATGTCAACTGTGACTGAGCCATGTGTGAGGCTATAGTAAGAAAAGAGAGTAGAGAGCTTAGGATCTCAAACTGAACTCATCCACTGAACTAGATGCTTCTATCCAGACTTCAGATCTGCTCCTCTGCATAAGGGCCTGATATTGTGAAACTGAGATCAGAGATTCCACAACCTGAGTTTACTTCGGAACTTTGAAATAATCATCAATTCTTGATCATTTTTTTTATAGTGTGTTCTTGTAGCAGTATTCTTTCCTTTTTCTCCTTTCCCCTCTTCCTACTTCCTTCCCTCCCACCTACCATCTCCCTCTCCTTCTCTCCCTATCTCTCTCCTTTCTTCCTCTCATTTTGACATCTGTACTTAACATTTCAATTTTCTATAGCCATTCTTGTCTTTTTTTGTTGTTGTTCAGGATAAAACTTAAGAACCTGTTTTAAAGATATATCATCTTTGATCCAATAAGAAAGTCTCCAAGAGACAGACAATAAGACTAAGGAAGGCAACTTGGGGCAAAGTTTCAGTGTATTTTCATACTTCTAATAAATAAAATCCTTTTTTTCTGAAAATGTATTTTCCTTTAATAATCAAAATTTTTATTGCTCAAAATCCAACATTTGTTGGGGTTATCTGTATAATTAGTTATTAATTGCAACTGACCATGAATCTTTTGTCTTTATGTGATTTTCTCCTTTCTTTATTCAGGACTCTTTGCTGGAATATCTTATTCTTCTTTAAATTACTCTCCCTACTACTGCTTCAAAATTGGAAATTTCTTTTATTTCACATTTTTAGTAACCTGTATTAACTTTAAAACACTTTTTCTTGAATTTATTTTCCCTAAAGTCTAATCATGCACTGATATCAGAGGATTTTTTTTCAGTAGCCCAGCCTTACCCCACTACCCTTGTCATTGTCTTTCGTGTCTCCTTTGCTCATGTAATTTCCTTCACTTTCTGTCTTTCTCTAATTCAGGTGACCATTTACTTCACAGAATATCTTGCAACTCGCTTTCTGCAGGGAATTACCATAACACTCTTTACACACTAGAATTGTAACAATTTTCATTATGTGGCCTAGTTTCTTGCTTAAGTTTCTGTGGCTCACATGATACAGTGGTTTTATTTACAGCAAACACTAGAGCTGATTTTTCTTTATCATTCTTCTCCAATGCTTGGTACAGAGAAGATTTCCGAGATACATACTGATAGAATATATTAACATTAAATTTCATTTTCTATTTCCTCATTTATTTATGTAAAAATCACAATGGTATACTGCACCTGGCACAGACTGGCTTGTGAAAGCTGACTGTTACATTTTCAAGAGTTTTACAAACTGTTCATGTTAAAAACCTAAATCATATAGATGTCATGAAACCAATTAAAATAAATGCAGAGGCAATAAGGGCTACCTGAGTGACTCAGTTGGTTAAGTGTCCAACTCTTGATTTCAGCTTGGGTCATGATCTCACAGTTGGCTCGTGAAATTGAGACACACGTCAGGCTCCACGCTGATAGCACAGTCTTCTTGGGATTCTCTCTCTCCCTCCCTCTCTCTACCCCTTCCCCGCTCACATGTATGCTCTCTTTCTCTCAAAATAAATAAAAATAAACTTAAAAGACACAAAGATAATAAATACTTAAAACTCATCACTGCTTAATTATTTCTTTACATTTTACTATTATCTTTGCTCTTGAGGTTACTTACATCTACTGTATCTGTACGGTAGAAACACTATGTAAGGTGTGCTACTATGCTTTTTTCACCAACAATAAGATTAAAATCAACCGTGGTGGGAGTATTTCCAATGCAGAAATTGGCAAATGCAAATTGGGTCTTGGTTTATTGCTTTGTTGATTGTCTAGACATCAGAAAGTAACAAAAAAAGGTTAATATTGATGTCTAAACTTAGAAATGTATTGTGTCGGTAGTGATTATAATATAAATAGCACCAAAAGTTGAGGAAATATTTTTCTGGTATT
Source organism: Suricata suricatta (assembly GCF_006229205.1). Lineage (NCBI taxonomy): Eukaryota > Metazoa > Chordata > Mammalia > Carnivora > Herpestidae > Suricata > Suricata suricatta. The sequence continues at coordinate 138,400,908 of NC_043700.1, forward strand.
CAAAAACTACCATCTTATTCAGGTAAGAAATTTCTTACGTAACTGATGAACAAGTGAAGTTCCAACATATATCTTCATTGTTTCATTTTTGCCTCATTTATTAAGACAAATGAAAATATCAACCTTCAGTCGTGTCCAAACCATCTTACTCATCTACTTATCAACCTTAGGTTTGGCTCCAGAAACAAGTGTTAGACGAAAATCAAAGAAAACACTTATTCTGTGAGAATTAGTCAGCTATATAGCATTTAAAATAAAGTCATGCATTTTAATGTTATTTGTAAATCGCTTGTTAAACAACCTTTATATCAATACATTTATAATGAATGCATATAAGTATATATATTTTTATATGTGCATATTTTTCCCGACTTTCTCATGTGTACAATATTCAACTTCTTACATTTCTTCAATTTATTACCTAGTCCTATTTTCTTTCTGTTTCTTTAAGTAAGGTATTTCCTTTTTCTTATAATATTAAGTATTAGTATATAGCCATCCAAAGAATCAGTCAGTTGTAAGGGGAGGGTGGTAAGAGTGGCAATATATTTTTATGCACTTATATTATTTTCCTTAAGAGAACAATTAACATACCAAATTCTGGGATTCATGATGATTTCTTTTTCAAGTAGATTGTAGCCACTTTTTACTCAAAATGATCTAAGATGCTTGTGCTTCTGGAATAACTGTATACCTCACTTGTAATGGTACCTGTTCGGGATATTATTTTTGTGTAAAGAGAGAGAATCTAGAAAGTGGATAAAGATATGTAGCTTTAGAAACAGCAATAGGCAACCAGGAAAACTTTCCATTAAATATTAAATTGTAAAACTTGGGACACCTGGATGGCTCAGTAAGTTAGGTGTCTGACTCTTGACTTTGGTTCAGGTCATGATCTTATGCTCTGTGGGGCTAAACCCCACATAGGTCTCTGCACTGGACAGCATGGAGCCTGCTTGGGACCCTCTCCCTCTCCTTCTCTCTCTTTTTCTCCCTCCCCACCCCCCTCTCAGTGCCCCTCCTCTGCTCACACCCTCAAAAGAAATTAAAATTTAAAACTTATTAAGTAATTGAAATTTTGGGTTTTTGAAATGAATGGACAGACTCATTTAAATGGTCATCACATATTTTACTAATTAATACTTTACTGTCATTCAGGGATAATTCTAAATTTCATGGGCTGATGACAAAATTTAGGGGCCCCCTTTTAAAAGACAAATACATAATTACATATAAAATATTAAATTACAAAAGTGAATATTTGTTTAAAATAAAAATTACAAATTTCACAAAGCTGACACATAGCATAAATGTTACAACATCTAGAAAAATAACATGCCAACAATTCATACTGCCTTTTCTTTCTTTTTTTCCTTAATTTTTTTAATGTTTATTTATTTTTGAGAGAGATACAGAACATGAGTGGGAGAGGGACAGAGAGAGGGGGAGACACAGAATCGGAAGCAGGCTTCAGGCTCTGAGCTGTCAGCATAGAGCCTGACATGGGGCTCAAATCCATGAGCCGTGAAATCATGACATGAGACAAAGTCAAATGCTTAACAGACTGAGCCACCCAGGTGCCCCCATACTGCCTTTTCATATGAAGGCATTTATACAAAAACATCTTTTATACATAAGGTAGAAAGATAATTTAAATATGTTTTCTAGAATGATCAATAAAAATTTGTTTTTTATGACTCATACTCAAATTTTTCTCTCAGCTCCATAACTTATTAGAAATTTCATGTAAATGTTTAGGATTGTTGTCAAATCTGAGACAACCTCTTTCATATATCTTTCATATATAAGCTATAAGATTTCAAGAGCTTGTTTGTGTGTGTATAATGATTATTTGTAGATACTCTTTGAATTGGTACTCATTAACTAATGTGTTATTGACGTCCTCATTGTAGTGATGTGTTTTATATTTTCTTTGTCAATGTCAGTATTATTTTTATCAAATCAACAAGAGGTCAACAAGAACTAGTAAAATAATAATTATCCAAAGAAAGAGAATGAGGAAAATTATATTTCAGCAAAGGTAGCAGTCCTGTTGGATACAGTATAGTGTGCAGATTAAGACAGGAGGGGCCAAGAGGCAAAAAGAAGAAAATAAAAGTCTCAGAGTTAGAGAGGAGTAGGGAAATAAAATCACTTCCTGGTAGGAGCTTAAAGATACACAATCATAAAAAGTCTGCTGGTGGATCATAAAGCATATGAAGGGTAGTCTAATGGAAATGTTGAGACCATTATAGGGTCAGAGAAAGCCGAGTGTGAATCCTAGCTTTGCTACTTACTAACATAGGAGATCTTGCTACCAATAATTTACATGGAAAAGCCTGCAAACTATATACATATATCCCACTAAACCAAATGAACTGTCCTCAAATCTCAGCCAGATCCCCAAAATGCTTGTGGCTCTTCCAACACCACCCAATATAAGGGGAAGTGTGATAGACAAGAAATTTGAGTGGAAAGAGTCAGTAGTATTAATCAATTGCAGTGAAAATATCTAACTAACATTTTGCAATTTTTGTTTGTTTTACACTTTTCTAGGGACTTCTCATGTGGCCTAAGGATGGACTATGCTAGTGAGAGACCCTGAAGGTAATGTTTTATCAGCATCACAGTAAGTGAGCCTCTGTTGGCAATGTCACGTTGGGAATGATATTTTGGATGTTTTCTAGACAACCATGAAAACCATATTGTCAAGGTAGAAACTGAGGCTAATTCTGAAGTGACTGCACTCTTACCATTTTCATCTCCTGCACTTATATCACCGTTCTCTGTGTGGTAAACATCTGTCTTTTAGCTGCTGCAGAAAGTAAAAAGTGCTTATTATGGGACTACTGAAAAGAGCTTCTAGAAATTACTATATTCATTTGCTGCTCTGTCAGACCTCAATTGATTGGAAAAGGCAAGAGGCAGTGAAAGATCCACAGTAACATATTACCTGTAATACAAAGTTGCTCTTAAAAACTCAACATATTTCAGGCCTGGGGAAGATATTTTTAAGTTATAAAACCCAAATTTCTTACTTTCCAAAAATTAGGCAAAAAAAGAACCATGTTTTTATAAGCAAAAAACATTGTTTGCAGTTCATTAAGCTCTGTACTATTGGATTACATGCTGAAACTCACAAATGCTTGTTATAAAAGGCTTTTATTTTATGATATTATTGCTCCTCTACATTCTTATGAACATGTTTTCTTCCTTTACCAGGCCAGGGCTTATTAATCTTAGCTGTAAAATAGAGTCATGGGAGTACTTAAAAAAAATTTTTTTCCCCTAAGGTATCCTAAAGTATCCTCAACTTAAAAAAAAAAAAAAAAAAAAAAGGAAAAAACCCTAAATGATTTTGACTCACACTGAGGGCTGAGAATCAATGTACCAAACAAATATTGGGGGAAGGCATCTCTAGATTAAGCTTGAGGAGGTCCAATACTATGCTCAGATTTAGAAAGAGGAAATAGAGTCAGGCTGGCTTGTCCTGGTCAACTAACATTATAGCTCCCCCTACCGGGAGTTAGATAAGCCTTAAAAATTAATATTTGCCCTATTTTCCATACAGTTGGTTCCAATTCAACTACTGAAAATTAAACTCCATCTTGATTAACAGCAACAAAATACCAAATACTGACTTTTGTAAATTAAGTAGAATCCTAGTTTTGCAGCCATGGCAGATATGGGCAAACATACCAAATGTACTTCATCAAACATTGAAGATTATTTGAAGGAGCCATTGCATTCCATCTTTACTTCATATTTGAACTTGATATTTATTCCAAAGAATTCCAACCCATACTTATTGCTGAATGAAACACTTTATCACAGAAAAATAGTAAATAAGATAGAAATGTGCACTTTGGCTCCTGACCTATCTGACACACTTTCTTCCTTTAACAATCCATTTTGGAAAAAGTACTCTGACTTTGACTTTTACTATTTTGCTAAAAATTAGTTTTGAAAGTCCTCTGATTTCCAGCTGCTCTGCTGGGGGAGAGAAGAAACGACAGTCTCTTGCTTCACTTTTCCCTTGGGCCAGAGCACAGAGTTGAATCTAATTCATTTACATCCAACAAGTGTCATAATATGGAAAATATAAAATAAAAATATAATCTGGTTTCTTCCTTTAGTAAATGCATGCTAGTATTTATTATAAGAAATAGTATCATGTTTGCATGAAAAACCATAAAATACCTAGGAATAAACCTAACCAAAGATGTAAAAGACCTGTACAATGAAAACTATAGAAAGCTTATGAAAGAAATTGAAGAAGGCACAAAGAATAGGGAAGACACAAAGAAATGGAAAAACATTTCATGCTCATGGATTGGAAGAATTAACATTGTTAAAACATTGTTATTACCCAAAGAAATCTACACATTCAATCAATCTCATTCAAAATGCACCAGCATTTTTGCTAGAATAAACTATCCTCAAATTCGTATGGAACCACAAAAAACTCCGAATAGCCAAAGTAATATTGAAGAAGAAAACCAAAATGGGAGGCATCACAATCGCAGACTTTAGCTTCTATTACAAAGCTGTCATCAAGATAGTATGGTATTGGTACAAAAATAGACAACATAGACCAATGGAATAGAATAGAGAACCCAGAACTGGGTCCACAAATGTATGGCCAACTAATCTTTGACAAAGCAGGAAAAGAGTATCCAATGGAAAAAAGACAGCCTTTTTAACAGGTGGTGCTGGGAGAACTGGACAGCAAATGCAAAAGAATGAAACTAGACCTCTTTCTTATACCATACACAAAAATAAACTCAAAATGGATGAAGGACCTGAATGTGAGACAGGAAACCATCAAAACCCTAGAGAAGAAAGCAGGAAACAACCTCCTTAATCTCAATCACAGCAATTTCCTACTCAACACATCCCCGAAGGCAAGGGAATCAAGAATTTAAAAAAAACTATTGGGACCTTATCAAGATAAAAAGCTTCTGCACTGCAAAGGAAACAATAAAAAAACCTCATAGGCAACCGACAGAATGGGGAAAGATAGTGGCAAATGGCATATTGGATAAAGGGCTAGTATCCAAAATCTACAAGAAACTCACCAAACTCCACACCCAAGAAACAAATAACCCAGTGAAGAAGTGGGCAGAAGACATGAACAGACCCTTCTCCAAAGAGGACATCCAGATGGCCTACAGGCACATGAAACAATGTTCAGCATAACTCATCATCAGGGAAATACAAATCAAAACCACACAGATACCACCTCACATCAGTCAGAGTGGCTAAAATGAACAAATCCAGAGACTATAGATGCTGGTGAGGATATGGAGAAATGGGTACCCCCCTACACTGTTGGTGGGAATGTACACTGGTGCAGCTACTCTGGAAAACTGTGGAGGTTCCTCAAAAAACTATCAGTAGAACTCCCCTATGACCCAGCAATAGCACTGCTGGAGATCTACCCAAGGGACACAGAAGTGCTGATGCATAGGGGCACATGTACCCTAATGTTCATAGCAGCACTTTCAACAATAGCCAAATCATGGAAAGAGCCAATGGAAAGAGTCCATCAACCAATGAATGGATAAAGAAGATGTAGTAAATATACTACATGGCAGTAGAGAGAATGAAATCTTGCCATTTGTAGCAAAGTAGATGGACCTCAAGGGTGTCATGCTAAGCAAAATAAATCAGGCAGAGAAGGACAGATACATATGTTTTCACTCATAGGTCTAACAGGAGAAACCTAACAAGGGACCATGGGAAGGGGAAGGGAAAGGGGGGGGAAGAAATTTAGGGAGCTGGAGGGAGGCAAATCATGAGAGACTCTTGAATACTGAAAGCAAACCAAACAGAGGGCTGAATAGGGAGGAGGAAAGGGGAAGGGGAGTGATGGTCATGGAGGGGGGTACTTTTGGGGAAGAGCACTGGGTGTTATATGGAAACCAACTTGGAAATAAACTATTTTTAAAAAAAGAAACAAAGATAGAAAAAAAATAAAGAAATAGTATCATGTAGTGGTGAAGAGTATGGGTTCTGATACCACATCTCTTGACCTCCAATCTGGCTTCATCATTGACTAGAGCATCCCAAAAAGCTACTTAATTCAGGTGTGCCCTGGTTTTCTCATGTGTAAAATAAAACTGATACTGGTACCTAATTATAGAATTGCTTGAGGATTAGATGTCATAATATTTTTATAAACTGCAGATAGATCACTGTCTGGTATACAGTAAGGGCTATCTTTGTTAGCTATTTTCATTATATTAACTAGTACTTAGTTAATATAATACTTAATATAATATAATACTTAGTTTCTTGGTTTGCTACTCCCGATTTAGTCAGAGTTGCCTGCATTACACTTATTACCTCAGTGGAGACATGTGAGACTATAAATATATAGTTTTGAATTGAATTTAAATGATAGTCACACATCATGATTCTTTGGCATGTTTCTTTTATTTATAGAAGTTCCCCTTCCCTTGTCCTTTTATTGAAGATACCAGATTTTATGTTCTTTAATTTCCCACTGTCTGGATTTTGCTAATTGCATCTCTGCCATGTCATTTGACATGCTCCTCTGTTCTCTCTTTTCCCTAAATTCATTGAATCTATCTAGAAAATTCATAAAACCCAGGTTCAACCCATTGTTTGCTTATTTTTACAAAATTACTAGGTGGTATGTTATTTTTTTTTAATTGGGGGGTACATGATATTTGGTTGTCTCTGTTTTTGTGTTGTAACCAACCACTCATGATCATTACCTGGATTTTTCAGTTTTAATGAGAGTGCAGATTCTATCTTTTCTTCTTCATTTATTATTTGGAATATTATTTAAAGAGAAAATTTCCCTCATTAAATATTTGCTTGATGCTTTTGTAGGAAAACATGATAAATGCTTTGTTCTTTTTCTTTATTTTGCTGTTTTCAAAATAATGAATTGTTCCTAACATCCTTCAGTACCAATGAGGGTTCTTTAAGAGATAAAAATGAATGTATGAATTTAAACATAAACAAAATGAATATGTATGTTTTCTAGTTATTATTTTTACTAATTTTCAAATTATTTCCACTGTCACCAGTGAGAGACTCTAGAAGTTGGTTTTTGAATTTTTTAGACTTAATCTTAGGAGACTTTGATGGCCTCCTTGCTTTCTGGCATGATCAGATGCTCTAACTCACATTGCATTTTTTCTTATATATACAGTTAGCTATTTCTTTAAGGGACTCTGGTTCCTTTAGTGGAAAATAGTACAGAGAAAAATCAGGATAACAGGTATTCTCATTGTTATTGAGTTGTCATTGTTTCTATGTAGATTCAAGGTGCAGAACTTAGGTTACATATATATATGTATATATATATGTATATATATATAATATTTTTAAAGACAAAATGTATTACAAGTTTATTAGAGTATTATCCATATCATATTTTGGAGTTGTCTTAGCCTGGGCTACCATAACAAAATACCACAGACTGTGTGGCTTAAACAACAGAAATGTATTTTCTCACAGTTCTGGAGACTGGAAGTGGCATATAGTTGGGTACTAGTGAGAACTCTTCCTGGCTTGCATACTATTACCTTTTTGCTATGTCCTCACATGGTCTCTCCTTGGTGCATAAGTGGGGGGTGGGGGTGGAAATCTCTTTTTCTCCTTATAAAGTCATGAATCTCATATGAGGGTCCCACCCCCTGATCTAATCTAACCCTAATCATCTCCCAAAGTCTCCGTCTCCAAATACCATAATATTGAGTCTTCCATATTACATTTCCAAGCTCTGTGCATTGAATCAACCATGAATTTGGAGGGATACAAACATTCAGTTCATAATAGAACTACAGAGCTTTACTAACCTTATTAATCTTAAATAAATGCCTCATTTCTTTTACATCAAAACTCCTGGTCCTCAATTACATCAACAGAATTACTCATTTGCTAGAAAAAATTGTTCTGCTTGTTCTCACATTTTGATAGTTGTAGTGAATCTACATCATTATAGCATGTAGCCACTTCATACTATATTACTTCCTTGTACCATGCATTAATCTGAATCTTATTCTCTAGCACATTCCTCAGGAAGTATTCATGGGAGCAGTAGTCTCAGTCCTTGCTTATCCTAAAAGCTTGTAGACCTTTATAAAGTTTCAATTGGTATAAAGTTCTTTACTCATACTTACCTTGAAAGTCATAAATTTATTACTCCATTGTCTTCCGGAATAAAGAATTTCTGTTGGAAAATATGATGATGATACCATTTTCTTACCTTTATGGGTGTCCTGTCTCCTTGGCTGGATGCCCAGGGCAGTTTTCTTTTCCTTGAAAGTCCAGTAATTTTAGTAGAATATATCTTGGTATTAACTGTTTTGAGTTGGTTTTCCCAGATATGAAGCATGCCACTTTAAAAATGCAGTTTTAAATCTTTTTCATTGTTTCAAAAAAGTTTTTCTTATTTTTAGTGGTTTTTAGTATTTGTTGTATTCAGCTTTTGTTTTTTCTCCCTTCAATGCCTATTACATACACTTAAGCATACACATTTACATGTGTGTTAGAATTTATTGACCTATCTTCTAAATCTGTCCATTTTGTTTGAATAATTTTCCATCTGGTAGATCTCTTAAAATATTTATCATTGTGTATATTCATGCTTGTATTCCACCTAATTTAGTCTTCATTTCTGAAATAATTATTTCTATTATTCTTATTCTTTCCTGAGTTTTGTCAACTCTCTTCAAATCTTCCTTCTCTTCAATCACCTCATTTTGGTGTTCTCCTGATTCAGATTTATGTTGTTTACCATTCTGTCCAGCATTTTATTGGTTTCTGTAAGAAATTAAGAAACTGCTTCAGGGGCACCTGGGTGGCTCAGTCAGTTGAGTGTCTGACTTTGGCTCAGGTCATGATCTCATGGTTCATGGATTCGAGCCCCATGATGGGCTCTGTGCTGACAGCTCAGAGCCTGGAGCCTGCTTCAGATTCTGTGTTTCCCTCTCTCTCTGACCCTCACCCACTCATGCTCTGTTTCTCTTTGTATCAATAAAAAATAAAGATAAAAAATTAAAAAAAAATGAAATTGCTTCAAAATACAATATTACAGAATACCCATGTCTGATTGACATATCTTCCTGCTCTGGTTTTTGTCTGTAGGAGCGATGTTTCTCCACCTCACTTTGTGTTTCCTATAATACTTTTGTTTTGCATTCCACGTGCTCTTTTTCACTTCATGTAAAATGGATCTTCTGAACTTTTAGGCGGGAGAAGCGGGCCAGGTTAGCTTCCCTAGCTCAGGAACCTAGAGGTCTCTCTTCTGCTGTTTGCTTTACTACAGAACCACAGCCTTCTCTTCTGTACAAACTTCTGTTGTAGTGCAGTCTCCTTGCACTAATGCAGAATGTGGGACCTGCCAAACTGCTCTTTGTTTTAGCTACTTTTCTCAGAATGGCCCATTGTAATTTTGCTGGTTAGGGGTTCCCCTATCTCATGAACATCATGTGCCTTATTCCCTCTTCTTAATTCTTCTTACATACATGCCAATAAAGCAGTTCAGATAGTGGTTTGACCCTAACACCTTATGTGAAAATAGATTGTCCCTAGTTTTGTGAGAGGTGCTGTCTATTGAGTTTTGGTTTTGCTATTGCTGTTGCTCCATATATGTTTTATGGGGAGATTTTCAGAAATTCAAAACCACCTCAGCTAGTATCTTCTGAATCTGCTCTGTTAATCGCTTCTTACTGCTATTATATGTTACAGGGTCCTACCTCTTTTAATTTGTAGTTCTTGATCTTTTCTGGACCAAAAAATAAGCTTGTATATAAATCAACAGTAAAAAAAAGTCCTCAATATCTCATAAAGAGTGCTATAAGCAAACTACTTGCATAGTGGTTAAGACTATGGGTTCTGGAATTGATGGGACTCTCCTTCAAATCCTATCTCTATCACTTAGTGGCAGTAAGATCCTAAGCAAATCCTTTAACCTCTCTAACCCTAATTTTCTTATATTTAACATACTTGTACTTATTTCATAAGAATGTCTTGGGGATTCATGACAAGACCTGTAAAATATTTGGCATAGGAGGTACATAGACATTATAAATGTTAGGGTTTAAAATTGTTATTCGAATATTATTAAGGTCTTTTTTGGTTTCAAAATTTTGCTGAGTATACATCATTCAGATTGGGGAAAGGCATACACACAAGTGAAGTGTTATTTTATAGTTATTTAATTATTCCATGAGTTTCTGTGAACATCTAGTATTTGATTGGTTAAGTTGCATAATTAGGTAACTGATGTTAACTTAAAACGCAAAGATATAGTCTCTCTGTGAAGTCATGTGAAGGTCATATTGTTTAGTGGGAAGGACTTACTTTTTAGGTCTGATCTAAACAAGCTACTTGATTCTTCAAACCTCACATCCTCAATATAATTGAGATAGTGGACTAAATAATTAAAAAAATACTTCTAGTCTTCAAATCCTTTGATATTGTTTCTTTGTAGGAGTTTTTACTATTATTTTTAGCCACAGATTTCCCAGCCATCTGGGAGTAAGGCATAGAAAAGAGTGGTATCTGGGAATAGGAAGAGCCACCTAGTTATTGTGGGAAGTGACATAAAGACAGGTGAATCTGGAAATGATGAAGAAATTCTACAATGCATGAAATATAGACCATTAAAAGAAAGAGTGTGTGATTTGAGTATAAGATTTGGACAATGAATGTAGGAGAAGATAGCACACTCAATAGAAAGCAAAGGTATTCCTCGGCTTGGCAAAGCAAGCTCCTTGCAGTCTTCTAGATCTAGCATTCTAAACCCTTTAGAATTGAACTTAGAAAGTTGCTTGGCTTAGGTCAGGTTCTTTGATCCACCAATGTCTATAAGTTCTAAAAGGAAATTTAAATTGCTCAAGTGTCTCACAAGGAATGGCATAGCCCTGCAATGCATACAATGAAAATGAGGGTTTTTCTGTATCCAGTCTATAAATGTAAAACTCTGTCCTTTCAAAATAGGTATAGGGAGACTTAAGCTAGGATCTTCAACTGGAATATGGAATATGGACACTTGGAATATGCTTTTTTTGGGTGGGGGGTGGAGTGGAATATGCTTTCTAATACATTGTAAAAATATCCAAAATGGTTTGGGTTTCAAGAGCACTTGATTAGAAGTCACAAGTAAATCACCTGGATTTCTTTTGTAAATCTGACCTTGGCATATGGGTTATCCCAACGGAAGCAGGAATATGTCCCCTGGCCTGACTGAACAGCTCTATTGTCATCTCCAAGGCCCAATTAGTTTCTTTTTTTCCCCCTTTTGTAAGACTTCAGCTAATATTTAAAAAAAAACGGTTCAGCATTTATATTGTATAAAGTATAGGAGGTCATTTACACTACAGTACATCATTTTGAGCTCCAGAAAAGGAGACGGTTTCTCATTTTCTCTGCCAGGGCAATCTTGCCATTGCTTATTAAAGGGAATATGTTCATGAATACTGTGGTGAAATAGATCATGTTGAGAATAAACACTAGGCAAAGTAGAGTGGGATAAGAATTTGGAGAAATTAAAACAAAAGCAAAGCTGGCTGTAGTTATAATTATTTGTTAAACATTCTCCCCAAAGCCAGTTACTAGTTGTACCAAGGGGAATACAGAGCTTGAGGTGGCGAAGAAAAGAGAACAATGGCATTCTGGTTCTACTTTGCCAACTATTACACCCTGTCCTGCATCTAAGTATTTGAGAATCTCTGGACACTGTGAACTAGTCTATTTTGCCATTTAAAATTTGTTTCTTTTCCTTTTTTCCTCTTCTGTTGCTTTCATGTTCATTGAATCTTAAGTTGCGGATGAGCAGGGAGGATTTGCACATTCCACATTCATCAAATAGGTATTAAGTGCCTTCTACATGCCAGACACTATGCAGGTATGGTAGGTTTGCTGGGAAGCAGAGATGTGAGGTTATTTGAGTTTCTTTCTCTCTTCACATTTTTAAGCACAGAGGGATGATGAGTAAAACATTTAATGAGATATTGGAAATTACTCAGATCTATTTGTTTCTCTGATGTTCCTTTTATTTGGTGAGAGCATGAAGATGAAGGACTAGTAGTATTAATCTAAGTCTATCATATAGCATATTAAAGCTCTTCTAAGCAATATAAAGAAGGGGTCCCACCCCACCTTGAGCCCAAGTTGCATCCACCACTGAGGTTCATCCAAACACAGGAAAATTTAATGAGCTAACACAGTGGGTCTGAAGGTATCTAGTTGCATGAATTGATTAGAAAGGGAAAGGTTGACTCTCAAAATAGAGAACGGGATGGGATATAGACGAAGGCAGCAAGCTGTCTGTTTTAAGTATTTGTCTTCTAGTACAGTGTCATGGAATTGTTTCTGAGACTTCAGGAAAGAGAGACCTCTAGCATATCCTGACGTTGGGACAACAAAGAGGGCTTCCAGGGCAGCACACAGGAATCCGGATATGAGACAGTAGTAGACAGAAGACTATTCCCCCGACCTCAAATATAGCACCCGGAGGTTAATAATATCAGGAGAATCAGATGATAGCAGTCCTGGCACACTCATTAGAATTTTTTTCTGTTTCCTACCATAGTTTCAAAGATGAGGCAGTCTCAAATAATTTCATAGGCTGTGGACCTGGATGAGTGAGTGGAAGCAGGAAGAATGGATCAGACTGCAAACAGTTGACGTGACTGACAGAATGGATAGTTGTGGTGTATGTGACATATTCTCTAAGCACTTGTAAACATAAATAGGTGAAACTCATAGGAGCATAAAGTCTTTTAAAAATCATTGTTATTAACATGAAATTTGGATTGTGTATGCCCTCAAAGAGTACTTGTATAGAAAAATAAAAAATATTCAACTTGTTCTAATTCGGTTATTTATCTTTTTTGTTTTTCTTATTCTTCTCATTACAGGCATCTGAGCATTCAAAGAGACTCAATATTTCCCCCAAACTTCTAACTCCCGTCTCAATACCAAAGCTCTGTCTTCACTTCTGGGAGCATTTGAAAACTAAGCAAACCTCTCTCTTTGCCTTCATCGGAAGACAAACCTGCTTTTTTGATAGCTAATCATTTCGGTTTGGTTACAATGTGCCATCAAGATCTAGTAGGAAGGCAGCAATCTTTAAAATTGTCAAAACACAGAAATGAAAAGTTACATCTACAACTAACAGTATGGAGGCATGTTCATATATGATATAATATTTAGTGTAAAAAAGTTGAGGACATCATATATAATGTGATATACTTAAAAAATTAAAAACAATAAAAATAGACAAATTTTAAGGAAACATAAAATAAAACTTTATTTTTTTAAATAACAAGGAAATGAAATGCAAAGGATCCAGGATAATAGTTACTTTGAATGGAAGTTGAAGGGGAAGGGGTGGGGGAGAATCATAGGGACATATAAGTTACTATTAAAATTCTAGTTCTAGGCACATGGGTTATGCAGTCAGTTAAGTATTCGACTCTTGGCTTTGGCTTAGGTCATGATCTCATGGTTTGTGAGTTCAAAACCCCCATCAGGCTCTGTGCTGACACCACAGAACCTGCTTGGGATTCTGTCTCCCTCTCTCTCTCTGCCCCTCACCCACTTTCTCTCTGTCTCTCTCTCAAAATAAATAAAAATACACTTTACAAAAATTTTAAAAAACAAAATGCTAGTTCTCATGATGGGTGTAGGGATTTATTAAATTTGTTAAATTAATTAATTTCTTAGTGTATTACTTACTAAAAATATATTCATGCATGTGTGTCAAGAGGACACCATACATAGATCAATGGTGAGAGTGGAGAGTGTGTCAGGAACCAAAGATTATGATTAATTCAAATCTGTAGGTCTGAGTTTATAAAAAGAGCAGCATTACTTAAAAAAAAGGTTTAAATAGTTGAGAAAATGACAATTTTGAAGATATATTTCCACACTTTATATATAGATTTTCCTCCCTCTTTTTAAAATGCTTTCTCTTATTTTTCCTTAATATATTTGAAGAAATGCCTTTTTTATATTTTATATATAAAACATTGGTCTTTGAATTGCAACAATAAGTACCCAAACTATTAATACACCAAATATTACAAACCTTTCCCTTTTTAATTTGGTTTAATTTACTATGGTCAAAATGTAAAGTTTAAACCATGGTTGTTTGTTTCCAGGTTTGCCATTCTATGACAATATTACACACACAGTAAGTTTTCAACAGCCTATCGTTTGTCAGCTACAACTAATGAGGTTACATAGATGTAGCAAGTTTATTTTTCTTAGATTTTAAAATAACAAGGAAAAAGACTTGGTTCCTTTACACTTAAAATTTCTATTTGAAACAAGAAAGAAGAGAGAATGTAAGCAAAATGCTCACAAATGATCACAATGTCAGCAGGACAAATAGAAATCTAAGAAGTGAATCAACACTGACTGTCTACTGATTAACTTATATGAGTTTTGTTCCCAGCAGGGAAACAGGTGTCACAAAATACCTCACCAACACAATCCCAAATAAGGGAGAGGGAGGTGAGTGAGACCAGAAAGAGAAAACAAAACCAAGCACTCACCCTGAAGGCAATGGCAGATGTTTCCCTTCAAAAATGATTACAGCTGTGAAGCAATTAGAGACAGTGAGGTCTTGCAGAGGATTTCCTTCACTCAGAGGATGATTTAAAATAAGTTATTAGAGAAGAACAACTGTTCCTGTGTGGTACTAAAATGAAGCTGGATTAATTCCTCAAGGAACTGACCATAAGGAAGACTCCAGTGAAAAAGCACCCTGGGAACTTGAATACTACGAATTAGATTGCAGAGGAAGTCTTCTCAGAGGATGGATATTCCGTGGTTCATAAAGTTTACTAGAGATAGGGCAATTGTGAGAGCAGTGGAATGAGACATTTAAGAGTTCTGCTTATGAAGACTGATTCCATTTTTGAGACATTCCCTCTTTGTCAGGAAACAATGCGAATGTGTCATATTCTAGTTCGCTCCAAAGGGTCTCTCTTCTGCAAGTCCATGCCACCCTTTTTCATTGCTCTCAAATATGTTCACATACATGACTCTCTCTCTCTCTCTCTCTCTCTCTATATATATATATATATATATATATATATATATATATACACACACATACACATATATATAAAATATACTATGTACTATGTACTATATATACATGGATATATAACAAATAAATTACATTTTATATTTATCTATATATTCACATGGGAAGTAAATCCACTCTCAAAAAGACTATGATGGCTTAGAGTTTAATGCCCCTTTAGATTTTCTTTTTTAGAAAATATCACTTCTAGGGGCACCTGGGTGGCTCAATCAGTTTAACCTCCGACTTTGGCTCAGGTCATCGGGCTCTGTGCTGACAGCTCAGAGCCTGGAGCCTCTTTCATATTCTGTGTCTCCCTGTCTCTTTGCCCCTCCCCCTCTCATGCTCTGTCTCTCTCTGTCCCCAAAATAAATAAAACATTAAAAATTTTTTTGAATATCACTTCCCTTCTCAAGCCTTGCAAGTTTTCTAAGGAAGGTGAGATTAAATAAGAGATTATTGAGACTCATCTCACTGACTTCAAACAAGATAAAAATGGTGGCACTTGACAGCAGATGCATAAAATGTCTTGATTCTTTTTTCTTGTATTGAGGAATTGGGGGCCCTGGAGAGCAGAGCACTAAACATGGTGATGAGACACTAGTGTATGGTCTTTCAAAACAATGACAGTCCAACACTGGATGGGAGTGACTCTGAAGTTAGTGATGCCCACAGGGGTCCTTTCAGAGTCAGTGTGGAACACCACGCATGGACAAGGTGTGTATGTGCCCTGGAACTGATTACTCTCATGAATACTAAATCAGGGTAAGCTGAGATTGAGAATGTCCACAGGAATCAGGCTTCATTAGGAATATAGAGTAAACCTAAACATGGAGCATTCTTGGATCCAGTGAGGGATCCCTAATACACAACTAATTAATCATGAAAATGTGAAAGTCACGAGTCTCTTAGGTAACAAACCTAGGAAGTGAGACTTGATTTAAAAAAATTCTGAATGTGAACTCCTAGAATACTAGCTTTGACAGGACCCAGATGGGGGCAGGGGGAGGGGGAAGGAATGAGATTGGTCATGGAGGTACCATCTTTCCTGAATGGTCATAGAAATAGAAAAGATTGCTAACCTATGGGGTCGAGAGAAGGCCTAGTGATTTCTGTCTTGGTACTAAGAAGCTTAACACCAAGGATGAGAAACATCTCCACTTGCTGATCTCTCTACTTGAAATAGTCTTTCCTAGGCTCACCTCTACAATTTGATGGCCCTAGTGAAATTAGAGATGGAGGCCTGGCCTATGGCCTGACTTTTCTCTTCCCACCTTGGTCTGTCTCACACTGTGAAGGACCTTGTGTATATAAATTTGAACATGCACCTGCAAGCTCATTTTCTATCCCAACTCCTCCCCACTAGGCAGTGAGTAGCTTCTTTGCTACCCATCTGCTCCAGGGGTGCAGAAGTGGTTCGCCTCAGAGGCAATAATTTGGAGATAAGGCCTTCACAGGCCCTGAAACAAGCTCAGGGCCATTTGAGTATAAAATATGGTTTATAAGAAGGAGACATGGATTCTTGTGGCCACCTCCCTTGGTCCTGTAGACTCTTTTCAGTGAGAGGAGTATGACACATGCCCGAGTAGGTCCTTCTCAGGTCCCATAGCAGGGACCTTCATTATGTGTTGTCTACTATATCCTTATGAACCTTTCCCTCACTTCTCTTCCTTTTTTTCTAGAGTGCAGGAAATTGGAATAATTTGCAATTGCTTTGTAGTTTTTGTATTTTGGTTCTCTGGGCATTTACTCAACAGAGTTACCATCTACCATGTTTGACAATGTAAACACAGAGTATGTTCATATTTCAATAGTAAATGCATTTTTCAAAAATTAAATTTTTTTTCAAAATTATTGTGCATGATAAAGATCAAAGAAGTACATGTCAAGAGAAGTGGAGCACAAAAAACCATGAATTTGTGAAGGTATGCCATCTGAGTCTTTGCAATCTGGGCCAACTCCAACAAGGTGAGCACCATACACTATGAGAGCGTTTTTCATTTCATGGAAATCTTCCATGCTTTCTACCCTTAGTAGTCAGTGTGGATATGGAAAGTGAAGAATGAGGGTAAAATATTCTTTCTCTGCCAATGATCCAATGTCAAACTGAACCAACTCACAGGAGCTGATTGTTAAAGTCTCAAGAATTTTGCAAGCCAAATTGTGTTAAATGCAGTCATTGTTAAAAACTAGATTGAGGCATCTGGGTAGCTCAATCAGTTAAGCGTCCAGGTCATGATCTCATGGTTTGTGGGTTCAAACACCATGTTGGGCACTGTGCTGACAGCTCAGAGCCTGGAGCTTGCTTTGGATTCTGTCTCCCTCTCTCTCTGTCCCTCCCCAGCTTGAGCTCTGTTATGTCTGTCTCTCTCAAAAATAAATAAACATTAAAAAATGTTTTTTAAATTATATTATGGAGTGCTTGCCTGGTTCAGTCAGCATGCAACTTTTGATCTCAGGGTTGTAAGTTTGAGCCCCACATTGGGTGTAGAAAATTACTTAAAACTAAATCTTCTTAAAAACTTAAATAAGATTAAGTAATTTGTATTCAAAACAAAGTAGTAAGTACTAAAATCTAACTTCTAATTATTAGGCCATATTTTATTCTCCTCTAGACTTTAGAAGTTATATGTACTATATATGTACTATTATATGTACTATAACTACCATGTTATATGTACATGGCAGAAATAGTGTAGAATGTTGTGCTCCTGTGCTTCTCATCCTCATGTCATGTTCAGTGACATGTCCTAACCAATGAACCCTAAAAGTTCATTGATATGGTGGTTTGTTTCCTATGCTCTGGTGTATATCTTGTAGATCTTGGTCTGATTAGCATAATGTCACTGAGATGATGCATTAATGCAGTGTTCTACAGAACATCCTGACAATTGGATCCCTCTGGACCATATTAAGATAGAAGGCAAGAGAACTCTAATGGAAGACCATGGGTGTCCACTCTTGTTCATCTCCCATGAACACAAACTGCTTCTGATCTTCCTTTCTTATAGGAATGGAAAAGAGCAAATTTGCTGGATCAATGGCTACATGCCACATGCCAAAACTGTGTTAATTTGCTCTTGTCAAGATATCACATTTAAACCTGTCACTGTTTAAGTATCAGATGACATGATACTATTACTTAGAGAACTTTAAAGATTTCACTAAAAAAACTATTGGAAGTAATAAATGACTTCAGTAAAGTGGCAGGAAACAAAATTACTACCTAGAAATCAGTTGTTTCTATATACTAATAATAAAGTAGCAGAAAGAGAGATTAAGAAAACAATTCCATTTACAATTGTACCAAAAAGAATAAAATATTTAGGAATCAACTTAATCAAGGAGATGAAAGGGGCACCTGGGTGGCTTCTTGGTTAAGCATTTGAATTCAGCTCAGCCATGATCTCTCAGTTCTTGAGTTCAAGCCTCGTGTCTGGCTCTGGGCTCAGCCCAAAGCCTGGATCCCACTTCAGATTCTGTGTCTCCCTCTCGCTGTTCCTCCCCTGCTCACACTCTGTCTCCTGTCTCTCTCTCAAAAATAAAGAATTAAAAAAATGTTTTTTTAAAAAAAGGAGATGAAAGACCTGTACTCCAAAAACTATAAAACACTGGTGAAAGAACTTAAAGATGACACTAAGAAATGAAAAAAAATACCATGCCCATGGGTTGGAAGAACCAATATTATTAAAATGGCTATATTACACAAAGCAATCTACAGATTCAGTGCAATCCCTATCAAATACCAATAGCATTTTTCACAGAACTAGAACAAAAGAAATTTGTATGGAATACAAAAGGCCCCAACTAACCAAAGCAATCTTGAAAAAGAAGAAAAAGTTCGGAGCTTTCACAATCCCAGACTTCAAGACATACTATAAGGCTATCCCAATCAGAACAATATGGCACTGGCACAAAAATAGACATATGGATCAATGGAATAGTACAGAACGCCTGTTATACGGTCAATTAATCTATGAGAAAGGATCCAAAAGTATACAATGGATAAAAGATAGTCTCTTCGATGGATGGTACTGGAAAAACTGGACACATACATGCAAAAATAATGAAAATGGATCACTTTCTTACACAACATACAAAAATAAACTCAAAGTGGATTAAAGACCTAAACGTGAAACCTGAAACCATAAAGTTCCTAGAAGAGAACATAAGCAGTAATTTCTTTGGCATCAGCCATAGCAACATTTTACTAGATATGTCTCTGGTGAGAGAAACAAAAGCAAAAACGAACTACTGGGACTACATCAAAATGAAAAGCTTTTCCATAGAAAAGGAAACCATCAACAAAAAGAAAAGGCAACCTACTGAATGGGAGAAGATATTTACAAATAATATATCCAATAAAGGGTTAATATTCAAACAATATGAAGAACTTATGCAACTTAACACCAAAACAACTACAAATAATTTAATTAAAAGTGTGCAGAATCCTTGAATAGACATTTTTCCATACAGATGACCAATAGACACATGATAAGATGCTTAACATCACTAACCATCAGGGAACTCCAAATCAAAACCACAATGAGATATCATCTTATGGCTGTCAGAATGGTTAGACTCAAAAAGACAAGAAATAACAAGTATTGGCAAGGATGTGGAGAAAAAGAAACCCTCATGTACTTTTGGTCAGAATGTGTGTATTGGTGTACTGTAGAAAACGGTAGGGAGGTTGCTAAAAAAAAATTAAAAACAGAAAAAGATACCACATTTAGCACAACAAAATTGAGGTTTCTTTGCTTAAGCTTTTATTCATCCATTTTCATCTCTCATGATCCATGTAGTTTTTGTGAGGACCAGATTTATGGTTTAAAAAGATATAATGGGGACTATCACTTCTTTAGGTCTTAAAGACTGGAGTTGATATCTACTATTCCCCTCAGAATATGGTAATTAAAAAAAATGCATTAGCATTGTTGGAGTGAGCCAATTTCAGACATTTTCACTTACCCTTCACCACTAGGGTAATTCTTTTTTTTATTATTATTAATAGTTTATTACTAAGTTGGTTTCCATATAACACCCAGTGCTCTACTCCACAAGTGCCCCTCTCCGTGACCATCACCTCCCCTTCCCTTTTCCCCCTCCCTCCTCAGCCCTCAGTTTGTTCTCAGGATTCAAAGATCTCTCATGATTTGCCTCACTCTCTCTCCCCAACTCTTTCCCCTCCCTTTCCTTTTCCCATGGTCCCCTGTTAGGTTTCTCCTGTTAGACCTGAGTGACAACATATGGTATCTGTCCTTGTCTGCCTGACTTATTTCGCTTAGCATGACTCCCTCAAGGTCCATCCACTTTGCTACAAATGACCAGATTTCATT
Organism: Suricata suricatta; assembly: GCF_006229205.1. Taxonomy (NCBI): domain Eukaryota; kingdom Metazoa; phylum Chordata; class Mammalia; order Carnivora; family Herpestidae; genus Suricata; species Suricata suricatta. Next base: position 138,421,329 of record NC_043700.1, read on the forward strand.
CTTTCTCATTGCCATGTAGATGCCATTGTGTATATATACACCACATCTTGATCCATTCATTAGTTGATGTATCCCTTGGGTAGATCTCCAGCAGTGCTATTGCTGGGTCATAGGGGAGTTCTACTGATAGTTTTTTGAGGAACCTCTACACTGTTTTCCAGAGCGGCTGCACCTGTTTACATTCCCACCAACAGTGTAGGAGGGTGCCCATTTCTCCAAACCCTTGCCAGCATCTGTAGTATCTTGATTTGTTCATTTTAGCCACTCTGACCAGTGTGAGGTGGTATCTCAGTACCACTAGGGTAATTCTTACTCTACAGGTCAAGGATTAATGCAGGGGTTCTATGAACTTCTAAGTATGTCCATTTCTTTTTTCGTCTTTTTCTTTTCTTTTTTTAAATTTTTTTGTCCATTCTAATACGCATACAGCTTTCAAGGAAATGTTTACCAGGTGGTTCTGGGGATCCAGTGGACCTACTGTGAACTTAACCTACTCCATTAGGTAGTTTACAGGTAATGATGTTGGTATGGTAGCACTTTAGGTATCAACATCAGTTGATACCCCATATTCAATAATTTTTTTCCATATCCAATAATTTTTAAAACTACCTTCTGTTACTCTTTCCCGATTCATGATGACCCAAGTAAGTGACATAGGCCCTGGTATTTCAGGGTCTTTCATCCCAGGAATCTGGCCTTTCCCTGAATTAATGGGTTCTGTCTAGAAACTAGGTCAGATCTGGAAACTGGGCCAGGGATTGTGACTTTTTCATCTGACAGCTTCCTTAAACCTCCTAAACATTCTTCCTCAATTTCTTGCTATTATATATAAGTTAAGCAATACCTATGTTGGCTGCCTTTGCACCATGTCTCTAGGCTGATCATATATTTTTGACCCTCCCCATATTTCTCCATAGTTAGGGTTACTCCTGGCAACCAACCCTGCCTCTCATTGCAATAATTACACCCACTTTGATTCTGATGATTAAATACCATCATCTGGCCTCTGTTGCTTTGGGAGTTTAGTTCGGTAATAGCATCTAATACTCCGGCCTCTGTTGTACAGAGGACATCATCACTGAGCTTCTCAATAATGCTGATGTCCCCCTCACCAGTGATTTCCTTACCCCTTTGCCAAATGGGGTTTCCTCTGGTCCTCTACGGAACAAATTTGGCTGTTGGGGTTTCTAGCCTTACGTAGTTTATGTACTCTAACATATGTACTTTTCTGAGCATTTTTTAAATGTTTATTTATTCTTGAGAGAGATAGAGAGACAGATAGAACATGAGCGGGGGGAGGGGCAGAGAGAGAGAGAGAGAGAGAGAGAGAGAGGCACTGAATCTGAAGTAGGCTCCAGGCTCTGAGATGTCAGCACAGAACCCAACCCAGAGCTTGAACCCATGGACCACAAGGTCGTGACCTGAGCTGAAGTCAGATGCTTAACCGACTGAACCACTCAGGCACCCCTGAGCATTTTTATTCCTTTGTCCAACATCTAGCACAGTGGTATTTCTATTTATATTTCATTTATGGTGAGCCATTTCATTTTTCAAGCAAGACCCATGCTAGTGAAGTATTTCATGCTAGTGAAGTATTAATTCTAATTCCTAGAGTCTTGGCCTGGATATTAAATCCTATATTATGGCAAAATTCTCCCTTTTTAATTGATGCTTCCTCATTCAAATTAATGTTTCACTCCCTTCATCTAAAACTCTAAAGATACAGTTTAATTCCCAAGATATGTTAGCCAGATACCATAGCAACTTCAATATAAAGTCCCTCTACTTCCTTATCTCAAACTGGACTAGGCTGGGATTTTATCCTTGTTATTAGCTTGGTCACCAAGAGAGGCTATAGAAATAAATCTTGAGGAGACAGCATTGTCTTGTAAAGCTCCTGCCTTATTTGAGGACTACGTATAATTTTAGCAATAAACCTAGTATTTTTGAATAAGATGGATTTGATTGTTTATGCAGGTCTAGCATGTTTATGGATATTACAGAGTTTGCATTTCTCAGTGTATCTACCCATATGTTCCCATCTGAAGTCTCTGTGTTCTACTTCTTACTGATTAGGATCCTGACCTTGACATGAGGGACTTACTGGCATTGAGAATTCAGCCTTCCATGAAAGTTTGCAACTCTTACAATTAAGTCCTGTTCTTTTACTGTGTCCTTTCATCCGCAAAAGATTATGGGTTTTATTAAGTGCTGCCAGGACCCCCTCTGGCTTTTGCATTTTACCTTGAATTTTGATTTGTCACCCTGCATCTCTCATTGTTTCTTATTAATGACTTAATACTATACCCAATTCTATAGTTTATTTTTTCCTTCATATCTCAAGCAAATGAGTCCTTACACTTAGGTTAGCCAAGTACTCTAGTCCTGGCTAGGCATGGATGGGGGCCAGGGAAGAATATTTGGTGCTCAGTTAATCCATTGAGTTATCTCTTGGTGCTCCCATGTCTACTTATAACAGTGAACAGTCAAGAACAGCAGCCATGGCCCATGAAGGGGCATGGTAACCTAAATTCAGATTCCTCAGGGATGAGGGTGTGGATTACTCCACCAGCAGAGGTGCTAGCAGAAGATGAGGGAATATAGACTGAGTGGTGGAAGTGGGGAAAGGTAAGTAATAGTTACTGAACTGACTGAAGATCAACTAGAGACTTGAGGTGTGTAGTTCCTACACTTGCTAACTGTCTTTTTATATATCCCCTGGAAATGAGAGCAACCAGCATCCTGGAAAATCTGTTCCCAGATAGGCTAACTTGCTGTGAGAACGAGTCAATCTGAGAGGGAAAGGACACTTTGTGGTGCATATGGTAGCATTCAGCCCAGAGCCCTCCTTCAGCATGATCTATCTACCTCATCTGCTGAGAAGTACAGCTACTGATTGCTCATAGATGTGCCTCTCACTGCAATAGCTGTCAACTCTAGAAATTTCTGTGTTCAAGATTATACCTCAAACGGGATGGCCTATAGGCAATGACTGTTGGATGTGGGGACACAAAAGCCCAAGCCCTTTGCCTTAATTTGGGACAACTTTGAAAGTTCACTCCAGCTGTGGGACTGGCTAAGCCCTCACTTGTAACCTTGTAGATCTGCTTCTTCTCTACTTGACCCTGTCTTCCTCACTTTCTCACAGATGATGTCCTGAAAAGACTTTTTCTAGATTATCTTCCAAATGTAACTCTCCATCTATGAATTTATTTCTAGGAAGTCCTATTAAACCAGTGTAGTTGGGTTTCTGTTGATGTAGCCAAGTGCAATCCTCAACGGGGATTTAAGAAAGAAAGGGTCCTGAGAAATGAGATCCTTACTGGTACCTTCCAAATCACAGACACCTAGGTCATTCTTATTTTTAAAGGTAGCATTAGTTAAAAGACCCAAATCTCTTATTTAAGTGGCAGGTAATTGGTAAACTAAAATAAGACAGAGTCATAATCTTTTAGACTTCATATCAAATGGGAGAAAGAACTCATGACTGAATAGACTTCTTAAGACCCTCAGTAGACACACGCTGAGATAGTTATGACTTAACTTGATTGCCTTTTTCTCTTCAATGAGCTCAAATTAATTTATGCTTTTATGTTTATGAATTACTTTTTCTTGTTTTACAAGAAATTTTTTTTCCTCTTTCTATCTCTTAAGTGGAACACATAAAACACTTTAATTCACATGTTGGAAAAAATCAAAGCCATATTTTTTTTGGAAATCAATCACAGTTTGTCTCAGACAACCACTAAATTGATTCTTTAATATAGAACTTAGTAGCTTATATTGGTGGATGTTAAGACAAAAAGATCTAAACTCTTAGGTTTTTTTTTTTATTGTTTCCATGACCTAAGCACAACTTCAACATCTCAAAAAGGTATTCTATCTCATTTGTGTTTTTGCTTTTGCCCTATTTTTATTCCCACTGCAAATGAAGCAGTGTAGTCTCTTGAACAAGCCTTTCCTACATAAAATAAAATTAATTTCCCAAATGTATGAAACCTCAATATGCTGTGTAATAAATCCAACATTTCTAGAATTTTTAAAGTTTGGATTTTAGTACAATGAACCATAGCATGATGGCAAGGTCAGGACAGCATCTCTAACAAGTTCAAAATTCAAAAATACTATTGATTTCTACTAAGGTTGTTTTAATGCCTTCATCTAATCATCATTTTTTTTAATCTAAAAAAATTGTGAAAACTATTGCATATAAAGTACTTAAGTTTTTTCTTTTGATGTTTATTTATTTTTGAGAGAGAAAGAGACAGAGCATGAGCATGGAAGGAGCAGAGAGAGAGGGAGACACAGAATCTGAAGCAGGTTCCAGGCTCTGAGCTGTCAGCAGAGAGCCTGATGCAGGACTCAAACTCATGAACCAAGAGATCATGACCTGAGCTTAAGTCAGAGGCTTAATTGACTGAGCCACCCAGGTGGCCCTGCATATAAAACTGTTAAGAAATATTTCTGCAAACATTTGCAGATACCATCTTTCATATTTGTTAGAAGCCTTCTACAAAGCAGTATTCAAATCTGAGATGCTTCTCTTGACAATAATATTTATAAATCCATATATTTATATTCTCTGCTTCTTCCGTTTGTGTTTCCCCTTTGATTCCTCTACTAGTTGAGGTCTAGACTTGTCACTTCCATGGTAATTGTATCCAAAGTGGAGGGGAAAAATTAAAAGAAGGCAAACAAGGGAATGGCAAAAGAAAGGAGGCATAGGTCTCTTCTTGTATATTTTAATCCATAAGTGTATCATCGTCACAGATCTCAATATTTCTTCTTCTGGTGTGAGATCCTTCATTTCCTGAGTTCAAAAACCCAAGAAATTGGCAAAATATGGAATCTGATGTTGGATAGGCTTACAAATGAATTCAAATCTTAAAACCAATAGTGTTGGGCAAGTTTTATTAACCTACTAAAGAATAATTTTCTCCTTCATAAGTGGAGAGAAATGTCTACCTTGTGGACTTTCTATTACAATTACACATAAACATATAATGTGTGTAGGACACAGCTTGTTCATACACTTGTTCATTCTCACATTTGACAAATGTATAATGAGCACCTTCTGCATGCCACGTGTTATATGAGATTCTAGAATGTACTTGAGCTTTTGAGTAATAAAAATGGTACATTTCAGGCACAAAATAAATGGTAACTACTAAAAGACTAGAAAATGTACTCCAGAAAGAAGCTTAATGATCCAGGAGGAAGTCATGGTATGTAAGAATCAACAATGAACAAAGAAATTATACTCTTATTATCCATTCTCTTCAAGGATTGACTGTGGCATAAATGAAGACTAAATCAGGGAAGTAAAACCTTTCTAAAGTTATCAACATTTTCTAGAGAGGTCATAGATGTTGACATATTGTAGATATTAAAAAACACTAAATCTATGATTATTATGTTTACTTCAAAAGTAAATACTGAAAAATTAAAAATAGAATAATATTTTCTATCTAGTAAATAATAGGGTGGAAAAGATCATGTTTCCACAAAAGAGGGAAGTTAAAAATAGTAAAAGTATCCAGTAGAAATAGAAAACATCAAAATGTCAGAGATAAAGGACATGACACGTACCTGGTGCTAATGAAAAATTTTAAACTCAGATCTCTGTTGCAGCAACAACCTTTGGAAACCATCAACACAGACTAGGAGCATGTCAGCACAGCCTTCACTTTATGGATTTGTTGAACTTAAACAATAAATATCTTTCTGTGTTTGCTTCTGTTATTATTTTAGTTCTGCCGAACAGAATAGCTGGAAGTCCTCGGAAGAGAGCCCCACCGAGCCGGAGCTCAGGGTTTTTAAGGGTTTTGGCAAGGCAAAATGGGTCATCATGTAGTTAACCAATTACAATTTACAGCATTTCATTATAGTCAATTACATTGTAATACACAGACGTTAGTTTTGGCAGGAACCTATCAGTTTAAAGTTCTTAGTCTTTTAAAATGACCAATCATAGTTAGACACCTAAGTCTAGGTGTCTAGGGGCTAGGGGAGTTTAACCTCACCTTGGACTTTGCCTCGACCAGGTCTTATTAAAAGGGTGGGGCTGGTTAACAGAATCTTGAAAAACAAGTGAAACTTCAGGTCACAATGCTCGTTATCGGGGAGTTACATTCTTAGGGTCTTTGCAGGGCCCGGTTGCTCAACCTTTAATTATTTACCAGAATGGGAGTGGGTGAGTGAGATAATGGTTGGTATTTTAGGATCCAGTTTGACCTGAGGGGGTAGGGTCTAACATTACAATATATTTTGGTACATTTTCATGACACGTTGTTGCCCACAATAATTTCAACTACTAAAAATGAAGCTTCACTTAAGTTTCATTTAATGAATGTTATGGAATAGCATTCTTCATTTCCTCTGTAAAGTCTGTGTTCTGTAGCTCCAGAATGCTTGTGGCTTACAGTCTAATCTCTTCTATATGTACTATTGCTCTAATTTGCTGAGTTTGGTTTTGTTTCCCAAACATTTTATGCCAGTTATATTTATTGCTGTAATTACATAATTTAATTAAATATTTGTGTAAATCAATAAAATATCTATGGGAAACTGAAGAGAGATATTTATATGAATATTAAGTTAAGTGCCCTGGAATGACCCAATAAAGAAAAAAATGACTGAAAAATGATGTCAAATTAGGTGTAGACAAGATATTTAGAAGAAAACTATAAAAGCATGGAAATCTAAAAGGATTTTAGCATACTTTTTGCTTCCTTATTTAAATTCCTATATCCTGAAACTAGAAATCTTAGTCAATATCATGGGTGTGGCTTATGCAAGAAAAACTAGGGGAAAATCCCATCAATGGATATAATTCTCAAGGGCATAGCTTTCATCCTCCATCAAAAGACTGGGACTTGAATACATATTTATTCACTTTAAGTTAACACAAAATATTTATGATACCTATAATTTTTTATTGTTTCCTAATTTAACTAATTTTCTCAATTAATTAGTTAATAATCAGACTCAATCACATTAGGGAGAATATTTCTATTGTACTTTATACACTTATTTCATAATAAGTTAATTAATTTTAGTGAGTGAATAAGTCACTTGTTTTTGTTTCTAACCCTCAAATGGAATTCAGTGTTCTGGTTGAGCTTATAATGATTTATCTGAAGATAGACTAGAACTCTGACTTTATCATGAATATTCAGATAGCTATACTTGGAGTTTTATTTTTATTTTTTTAAATGTTTATTTTTCAGTGACAGGGAAAGTCAGAGCATAAGTGGGGGAGGAGCCGAGAGTAAGGGAGACACAGAATCCAAAGCAGGCCCCAGGCTCTGAGCTGTCAGCACTGAGCCCTGAGCCCGATGCAGGGCTGGAACTCACTAACCATAAAATCATGACTTTAGCTGAAGTTGAACACTTAACTAACTATACTTGGAGTTTTAGTGTGTAAAGACATAGTACTGTGAAGTGAACTTCTTTCTGTGTTGGTAATTTTTACAATGTACACCCTCTTCATATGATTATAATATAATACTTTAGTTATTTCCACAATTATTTGTGAATTCTAAAGCCCTTTCTTTCCAACATGGAACTAATTTGCCCCCGTTTTACCTGTGACAGTTGACTTGTGATTTGCTAATTGCAAGAACAATGGCAGCAGACCTCAGTTTTGTTGTGGAACACAATAATTAGCTTTGCCTGTATAAGGAAAGGAAGTCTACTGAAGGCCACCTTTCTAAATTACCACTGAATTTCAAAATGTTCATTTGCATGATTTCGGGGGTATACGTTGGTGTTCTTTTTCTGATAAAATTTTGTCATTTCATTACAAAGTAGATAGCATCTCTGATGGGGTGGCAGGGGGGAGTCATTTGAACACCCAGTGGCTTATGGCAGCCTCGCCTATCTTATTCACAATTCAGAAGGTCAATAGCAAGCATGTGGGTGCCATTTGTTCTGAAAATCAAGGGGCTTGGTTGTTAAATTCACCGTTATACATACTTAACCAATTATGGTATTACCAGAAAACCTGACTTCCGGAAGGAGGCTACTTCACAGATTTTACAGCCAAGTACTGTATGGGGTGGGAAGATTACCAAATGCTGGGATGTCAGCTCTAAAGTTTAACTCTTAAATCACCAGGCTTGGGAATAGCTTATCAACTTTTCCTCTCCATCCCCACGTTGATTTAACAGTAGAAATTATTCTCGAATGATCCAAATCCAGTCACTGCAAAAAGCTGGAGAGCTACAAAAACTGGCATTTACTACTAGTTCACATTATCATTTTCTTTCCTCAAAAATTAGCAGGATTTTGGCTTAATTTTTAGAACCAAAGTATACGTGACATGTTAATGATGCTTACCACCTCCCCCTTTTGTTTGTAAAAGGGCAACATATATAAGGACCTTCTTTAAAAGATCCTCTGGTATCTTGCAGGCACAGCCTTTACAGAGGAAAACTTGTCAAAATTAGAGAAAAGCATCTGACAGGTGCCACAGTGCCGATTTCACACTTGGCCAGTGCTAGCAGAGGCTGCTGTGGTGGAGTGAGTGTCAGATGGAGATGAGGAAGTTAGGAGTTGCAATAATTATCAGACTTAAGGTTAGACGAACACATAATTTTGCCCAGTGGCAATCCACCTCCAAATATGTGGGGCCACCCACAAATGAAAGGATACTCTGGGACACATTTGCAAGATGAAGAGTAGTTCTTACCCTGAAGGAGGCATGTCTGCATGGTGTGTGGAGCAGACTCCATGGGGCTTCTCTAAGCAGTTTCTGGAGTATAAAGGTTGTTTCTGAAGTAGCACTCCAAAGGTGTTTTCTAGGGACACCTCAGTGGCTCGGTTGGTTAAGGGTCCCACTCTTGATTTCCACTCAGGTCATGATCTCATGGTTGGTGAGACTGAACCCCACATAGGGCTCTGCACTGACAGCCTGGAGCCTGCTTGGTATTTTCTCCCTCCCTCCCTCTCCACCCCTCCTCTGCTCACGATAGCTCACTCTCTCTAAATAAATAAATGTATTTAAAATAAAAACAAAGGTATGTTCTAATTTTTTAGTTTTCTAGTACCCTAAGCACATGTCTGTAATATTATTTGCCACATTACCTTAAAGTGGGCTGCATATCCCCGTAAAGTACTCTAGAAACTCCAGTGCTACTTGAGATGGCCTGGGCCTCCGTTTTCTTCCTATATAATTGGGAGTAACCACGTACCTCCCTTGTAGGTGGAAGTGAGGATCAAGGGAGCTGCATGTATGCCCGCAGGTGAACAGTGACTGTCTTAGACACCTGTTCCAACCTTTGCTATTTCCCTCAGATGCCCTTTTCTTCCAGATGCCCAAGGCCAAGGCTGTCAGGACCTCCTGGGAACTTGCCCTGAGACACTCTCTTCCTTGTGTTCTCAGTGAATTGTATGGGCATTACGGAGTTTTGTTTTTAATTGGAGAGACCATTTTGTATTGTGGGGTTTCTTTCAGTCTTTGGCATTTGCTGGGTAAGTGGTGCTATGGGTGGGGATTCGTGGGGGAGGAACACATCCGAGTGACAGGACAGGAACAGGCTGACAGCTTGATGCCCACACTGAAAAGTTTTCTGTTTTCTGTCTTCCTCCTCTGCATGCCTGCTGTGCAGCTCAGGGGAAGAATAAAAGGGTAAAGGAGAAGGACAGTGGCCTCTGGGTTGGGATGAATGAGCAGGAATGTGGGAGGTAATGGGAGAAGGAGAATGGAGAGATTTGGCTGTGCAAAGTCTGCAAAATGAAATTTTAGAAGCATTGTAGCCATTGATTTCCAATCTGGCCTGAGGGACCAATTAATCTTGAAGAGATTTCCGAGTCAGTTTGGGGTTAATGGATCCTTGTGGAAATCAGACAAACTGGAATCCATTAAAATTAAATACCAGGCCTCAGGCGCATCTGTCTTACAGTCCTCTCCTCTTCAGTGGTGTTTTCTTATCTATCTGTGTTATGTCATTGATTATTCTGGGTTTACTATATGTCACCACTGATATTACAGGATCATGACTTCTTCATCTTTTTATTCTCAGCATCTAACATGGTACCTTGCAAATAATAGGGACACAATATGTTTGAGGAGAGAAAAATAAGAGGAAGGTTATGGAAAAGGAAAAGAAAAGAATGAAAAAGGACAGGAAGGCAAGAAGTTAAAAAGGAAGGTAGGGAAGGAGAGAGGAAGGGAGGAACGGAAATTTAGGATAATGCTTATTTTTATAGCTGTTGTAAATGACTGCAGACAAATTATTTTCTTAAAGAGCTCTAGGAAAGAGTATTACATAAAATTTCCCAATAATATACTCCATAGGGCAACAAGCTATTTGAACAGAGATCTTTGTATAATTTAATCTTTACTCTGCAAGAGCAAGTTTTAAGGATATAAGAATGTATTCAAGAGAAGTTAATCTGATTAAATTTAGACAGTTGATATATATACATATATAAAAGCCATGTTCAATGGGGAGAAAAAAAGGTGATGTGATCCAGCAAACATTTTGCATAATACAGTTGAAATGCTATTTTATTATTCATCAGGAGCCCTTCTAAAGTACAAATATGAACTTTTCACCTATTTTTAATTCCTTGGTACACGGTATAAACTAAACCATTTCACTTTTGTTAAACCAGAGCACCTTTCAAAATTTTCTTAGCCTCTTGAGGTTGATGAATTATTTATTGTTAGCCAATTTCGTTGCCAAAAGGAGACATTCTAATGAGATTTTGGAAGCTAAATATGAAAAGCCTCATGATTTTGAAAGAAAATAGTGCCTTGTTGAGCAGTGATTTACTCATATTCAATGATTAGCTCAGCAATATGCCGTTTCTCACATATTCTGCTAACTCTCTTAACAACTTCTACTTACGGGGAGAGGCAGCATTTTCCACTGCTGTTTCTACCAGCACTCGTTGAAAAATATCTTTTAAAAAAGTTTGATATTGAAAATATCGGCTAGAGGTAAAATAGTGATTAGAAAGAAAATACAATTCTCTCATAAGTATGTTAATTCAAAATATGAAGTCAGGATTTTAATTATAAAAGAAAGTATGCTGCTCAATTCAAGTTCCCTTGGATACTGGAACAGAACTAATATATTCTAGGCTTTTCTGCTATTTACTTCTAAATTGAATGAACAAACATGAACGGGCTCAAAAATACTTAGCAAACTCTTAAGGATAGTGTATCTTTAAAGCTTTGTATCTTTAAAGGTTGTGAACATAAATAGCCACTTACAACTCTTCTTCCTTTCCTATTTTAAAGGAGAAACTGGAGGATTTTCCACAACATGTGACTCCTAGCTATATATATATATACATATACATATGTATATATATATAAAATATATATACATATATATCTATATGTGTGTGTATATATATATATATATTTTTTTTTTTTACATATGGACACTTCAAGCACCCAGTAGTCCCAGGCACATAAGAAGCATTCAGAATTGTTTGTTGAGCTGAAACTGGTAGTTACACTGAAGAAGTACTATTTAAATGAATAAATGGATGATGATCCATGAGTAACACCCCTTTCATTTCCTGTCACTGTTATTCAATATGCATTAGCAAGGAATATCCAAAATTCATCCTTGTTCTTGGAGTCTGTTCATACAAATACAAAGATTCTCTCTTTAAATTCAGTAAGTACCCCAATTTCAGAGATCATAAATATATACTGTATAAAGTGAATAGAAACAGAACACATACTTGGCCTTCACATCAACCATGTGCCCACTTTTCCTTAGTGGAGATTCTTAGACATGACTTTTTACATTCACGGGACAAAAAGAAATGATGTTATCATTTTCATAATAGAGAAAAGTCTATTTCATTTTCCAGGAACTTAAAGATTGTCTAATTGATTTCTCTCACACATCTCAATATGAAATTGGCAGGGGTTAAACATGGAATGTGTTTCTCTTTAAAGGGATTGTTTTTTAGGAGTAATAGCCAACTGAGTATAAACTATAAGAATAGAAATCATATCCTCCCCACATTTGTGTCTTTGTGGGATGCTATCCTTGAATGCTTCCTTGAAAAGACTTCATAACGGTGGAAATGTATCAGTTTTGAGACACTTGGGTTAGTAATTGCCTTAGAAGGGATTCAAATCAAGCCTACCTTAGCAAAAGGTGTCACATCACATGTTCAGATTATCAGTAACAATATTAGTGACTACTGAACACATCC
>NC_043700.1:138433617-138450311 GCF_006229205.1 Suricata suricatta
ATATATATGTATATGAGTAATGGAAGTGTTTATTATTCCGTAATTGTGACTCCGCACTAAAACAAGAATAATATATGTCAGTTCTCATAAAAATCTCATAAAGATGTTGATATTATCACCAATATTTTATAAATTAAATTGATTTGGGGAAGTTAAAGGGATTCTTTAAAAATACAAAGCAATTTTGTTAAGGACTGGGTTATAACTAAAGGAATCTAATTTTTATTTATTTGAAATTTGTAGCCTTTAAAGTACCTAGATATTTATATTCAGGCAAATATGTATTCCTCTATATGTTTAGGGTTTTTTTCCCCTGTAATGGAAATAGAGTTAAATAGTGAATGAAGCATTTAAAGAAGGATAATTTGAGAGCTCTGTCTTCTTCCTAGTTTCCATTTGTACTTGCACAATTTTGTGTCTAAAGTTTTTCAATTACCATTATAATGTAAGCATTTTCCATGTTGTTAAAAATCTTTGTAAACATCATTTTGTATGACATTTCTTCCAAGAGTTATAATGCCAGTTACCTATCCATTCTCTTATTCTGTAAATGCAAAAATTTTGAATTTTTCTTTACCACAAATAATGGTGCACTAAATGGTTCTTTGTAGCTAATATTTCTTGTATATTCATAATTACTTCATTAGAACAGATCATAGAAGTAGAATAAATGGGTCAAAGTGTATGAGTATTTAAAAATTGTTGGGGTGCCTGGGTGGCTCAGTCAGTTGAGCATCCAATTCTTGGTTTCAGCTCAGGTCATGATCCCAGGGTCACGGGATCAAGCTCCATGTCAAGCCCCATGTTGGGCTACATGTTGAGCATGGAGCCTGCTTAAGATTCTCTCTCTTGGGGCACCTAGGTGGCTCAGTCAGCTGAGGGTCCATCTTCGGCTCAGGTCATGATCTTGCAGATCATGGGTTTGAGCCCTGCATCGGGCTCTGTGCTGACAGCTAGTTCAGAGCCTGGAGCCTGTCTTCAGATTCTGTGTCTCCTTCTCTCTCTGACCCTCCCCTCTTAAGCTGTCTCTCTCTCTCTCTCTCAAAAATAAATAAAACATTAAAAAAAAAGATTCTCTCTCTCTGCCTCTGCCCTGCTCCCCTGCTCATGTGCTCTCTCTCTCTCTCAAATAAAATATAAAATGATAAAAAACATAAAAGTAAAAACTAAATACTAATGAAAATACTAAACAATTTTCTATGTGCTATAAAAACATGTGGGTGTGAGTTAGCTGTGTTATATTATCTGTATAATTACAACATTTTATATATGTATGTATAATGAACATATATATATGCACAATACTATATATATGTATATATGGGTGTATATATGCACATGATAAGATATGTGGGTATATATTACACTATATATATGTCTGTATTGTATTATCTGTACAATTTTACAGATTTGTACAAAATTGCAAGTAATGTCAGTATATTCCAATTTAACTGTGTCTAATGTTGATTGATAAATGAAATCCATGAAATGTTTTTCTGATAATTGAAAATTTAGAAAAAGAGGGGTGCCTGGGTGGCTCAGTCGGTTAAGTGTTCAACTTTGGCTCAGGTCATGATCTCACAGTTTGTGGGTTTGAGCCCTGCATGGAGCTCTGTGCTGAATGCTTGCTCAAAGCGTAGAGCCTGCTTTGAATTCTGAGTCTCCTTCGCTCTCTGTTCCTCCCCCGCTCACACTGTCTCACTCTGTCTCTCAAAAATAAATGTAAAAAAATCTTTTTAAAAGAAAATTTAGAACAAGATACTTTAAAAAAACTAAAATTATGCTTAATAGAGACATTGCTTCAGATAGACATCTATAACATTGATTAAGGACCTATTTTTGATATAATAAATGTCTACACTATATTAGTAAATAAATACGTTAATCAACCATAGAAAATTAGATAAGATTTTAGATATTGGAACACAGACCACATAGTGTTGGGCTACAAAACAAACAATAATTTGAGATGAAGCAAGAATTTTAAAATGTTGATGGGAGCTGAACCACTGTGAATCATTCTCTAGCATTTGTGGGCACCCCAGATTCATTATTTTCTAACATACACAAAGCAGGGAAATTCCCAGGTATATGATCCTGAAACTGTCTGAGCATACCTAATCACCATAAATAAGTCTTAAACTACTAAATTAATGTATTCCAGTAATAAAAAGAGTTCTTGTCTTCAAAGATGACATATAATGGATATAAATTTAGAAACCAAGAAGATGCCTCAATAAAGTGCCACATAAGTGACCAAGAATATGTAAATAAGATGGATAATCCAATTGTGTGTTTGTTATTTCAAGTTGCATGAACTTCAATGAGATAAAATAAAATACTGGTTTCCAGAAATGTCATTCTTCAATTACAACTGCTAGATTTTTCTCAAATTTAGTTCAAAAAGTTATTATAGAAAATCAGATCTGGAAATTATGTTCAGCCCAGACAACTTAAAAGTAAATTAAATAGCACCCCCCAATTGTCATTCATTATAAATTAAAAAATGATGAGATGAATTGTTACCAGTATTTGTATTTATATATTATATATGATTACAGTTATTTAATAAAGAAACTGGTCTTCTTCTCTAGGGAACAGTGCTATTTTGGATGTTTTTCCTGATCCTTTCTGAGACCCCTGAGACTAAACATACTCTGTCAGCCTCCCTGCTCTGTACTCTACCATGTTGACAGGAATCCAAGGAGCTTGCTTCCTTATTCAGGGCACTCCCAGGAAGGAAAGGCAGAGTGTGCCTCAGCCCTTAGATTACCAAATTTCTCTGTGTTCAATTATCTCTACAACACACACACACACACACACACACACACACACACACACGTGCATGCATCCTGCTTCAATGGGGCAGAGTGGAACCCCTCTCTTTTCAAGACTAACATATATCTAACTCTCCCGCTGTTTCAGCTCTTCCCCTTCACCCTTGGTCACTGGAACCTAAGAGATTTCTCTCTCCTTTTCAATACTTTCCAGCTTTGGCTTTTTGTTAGAGACAATGAAAACCATACTTAGTGTAACTCTTGAGTTACAAGCAAGACTTTCTCTAGGGAATTTCAGGACTCAAGTCCACTATGGACCGTGGGGAACAGGCATAAATCAGATCCTCACCATCCACATTTTTACACGATGGGCTCAACTTAAATTCACTTTAAAGGCACACTGAACTGGTAATACATTTTTCTTGATATTGAATGGGTATCATAAACCACAGAATTAGTTTCATCAGGCAAGCTCTTTATTGACCACTCTATTTCTACCTCACTTTAAAACCTAACATACCATATCATACTGCAGTGAAATTGATATCAGTCTAACCTTCTCCTCTACTACTCTGTAAATGTTTCAAGAGCAAGAAGGGGGGCACCTGGGTGGCTCAGTCGGTTAGGCATCCAGCTTCGACTCAGGTCGTGATCTCATGGTTCATGGGTTTGAGCCCCGCGTTGGGCTCTGTGCTGACAGCTCAGAGCCTGGAGCCTATTTCTGATTCTGTGTCTCCCTCTCTCTTGGACCCTCCTCTGCTTGTGCTGTCTCACTCTCAAAAATTAAAAAAAATTTTTTTTAAAACATTAAAAAAAAGAGCAAGAAGGAACTTTGTCTTACTCATCTTTCTATCCCTAGAACTGAGCAGGGTGCCTGCCCTTTAAGAACATTCGATAAATAATTGTTGAGGGTATGAATGAATGCTAGGCTTTTTTATTTCAGTGATTGAACTACTTCAGTTTTATCTTACTGGCACTTTTGTGAATCATTGTAACATAGCCTGGCTGTAGTATAAAAAGGCCGAGAGGTTGGACCAATGATTAGGAGATAAGAGGTAAAGGGTTTAGCAATTTTAGTAACAGGATCATATTTTAACTTGTCTTCTCATGAGCAGGTCCAATTCAGGGGTGTCCCAATTGTGGGATGAATTGGTCAGATGTGTGATATTATATAAAAGAATAAATCATCTTTCGAGCAATTTGTCAAAAAATAGCTTTTTTACTATCCATTTTTCATCTATAATATATTTATATTAACTTGATGTCATAAAATATTTTAAGCTATTTTGTCTTTTACAGTTTAAATAATGGCTTTCATACCATTATCATACCTAATCCTAAGAAATATATTGAAATTTAGGAATTCATAAAGAGGTTAAGGGTTTCAATCACAGTGACACAGCCAGAAAGAGATAGACTTGAACCAAAATCATCTTCCTCTAAATATTCTTTCCATCATGTTATAGCTGCAAGACCTTGTCATGAATAACTCAAAGGTGAATCAGGCAAAGACTCCCCAAGAGGTATATAATCCACAGGTGAGATCAGTGACCAAATTTCAAGGAAGAACTTGGAAGTACCATCAGAGAAATACAAGTAACTTGTAGCAGGAGGATAAAAGAGGCTAGCTGATTTCCTCTGGGGGAGGAAGACAGTCTTCATGGATTGGTGAATGAAAAAGACTTTCAGGATTTCAAGAATTTGGAAATCTGGGTTGTAGAGGAAGATTATTTTGAGTTGAATAAAGAACAGAGGTGAGCACAGGGCTTGGGTAGTGGATCAGGGAATAGCCAGTGGCTTAGTTTGGCAGGATTTTGAATGGGTGTAGTGCATAATATGGTCGGAAAGGTCAGTTGGGGCCAGATTGTGAAGGAACTTGAATTCCAGACTAAGGCGTTCAAATTTGTTATGGAGACAGTGATCACTGAGGATGGAAGTTTTCTGAGTGGACCATGAAATTGTTGAGCAGGGCGAATGAGATGCCTGGACCATATCCACTGCACTCGTATCCCCCATTTTTATCAAATCAAATATGTGTGCACCTGTTTCTCTGGCTGGTGTCAGGAAATCCTTTGATATTTCCCCAGGGCAATATTTTCCTTGTATACCTCAAAAAGGGAAACTGAAAATCCTCTGAGCATTTCCAAGAAATAGGCTGTCCCAGGGCAATGAGCCCTGACTTCTGCCCGACAAAACAGGTCTGCTTTGGACAGGGTGTGCACTGCACACATTCAATTGATAGCCATGGGAAAAGCAGATACTCCATCTGCCAATGATAAAACACATAAAATCACACAGGAATGTGCAGTATGCTGGTTTGAACTACATAGGCGTTTGCCTCAACCCGAGAGAAAAGACCTGCCTATTTATGTCCCCTGGTAAGGACATTAGTGAGGAAAAGCTTTGATGTTTAAGCAATCATATAATTGACTCTACTGTTGGATCCAGAAGTCCAGGGTTGGTTTCAGGAATGAACACTGAACATTTTTAATGGCACTATGAGCAAAGGAGGCGTGTGGTGAAGATGTGAAGATGGGCAGCAGATAGGCTATTATCTGAACTGTTCTGATCATGCAGACTTTAAACTTTCCCTCTCAACAGGTACATTGCCAGTTTTGCTGAATTTAGGTTTTAGGTTCTATACCCCTGGGAATCTAATAAAGAACCTAGATTCTCCAATGTGGTGGCCAGCTATTTTGTGCAAATTTTGAGAGGACAGGGCAGATGGAAAGGACTCAGATGGCTGTAGGAGGACACATCTGTCCGACAATTTTGTGACCAGTATTGGAGCCAATTTCTCATCATTTTACTTCATCCCATATAGCCAGTGAATTTGCCCAGTCCTATCAACTCATCTTTGACAAAGTTACAACCATATGCTTCTTTCTATCACCAGCTTACTCCAGGACTTCACTGTTTCTTCCTGGATTAGTGTAATAGTTTCCTAACTGATTTTCCTTCCTTCAGCCTCCTCTTTCCCCCATCTAATCTGCAGACTACCTCCTTTTCCCCTATCCAACCTGCAATCATTCCAAACTAACGTTCTTAAAATACTACTCTCTCTCTCTGTTACTAATCTGCTCAAACCACCTCATGGTTCCTCATTGCCCGCCCTACAGCCTGGCAGTCAAGCGTTCTTGGTTAAGTACACCAAGTAGCTGATCTGCCTCCATTTGAGTTTTTATTAGTGCACAGTCTGCACTGTGCCACACTATTCACACTCTTTTTGAGATTTTTTTTCCCTCTCTTAATCCAATCCTTTGGTTAACATGCTGTGTTCTCTAATCTTCCCCTTTTTCAGCCTAAACCTCAATTTTTCCATGGTTATTCCAGTCCACATTGGTTTCTAAGTTTTCAGAGTGACTTTTCAAATTTGTATCTGAACTCCTATCTCTGGCAGAAAGTTATGGACTGCCTTGTTTGGTTATTTAACCACTTTACATCCAAGTATCATCCCCTAAAACAATTTTATGTGCTATTAAAGCAAGGATCATTTGTGGTTTCACTTTTGTAACCTCTTGTGTTCATCAGTTTTATAGAATGATCTAAAAATAAATGCTTTTAAAAAATGAATTGAGTTGTATTGTGTTATTTTCACACATAGAAGGTAAATAAATGACAACAAAGTTTAGCTAACTTATTTTGTCCCAAACCCAGAAACATGATTAAAAAGTGAGATAAATAGTAAGAGCTAACAAGTTATTGCTTATTTTGTTCCAGGCATGCTTTCATAAACGTTTGATGCATGGTTTTATTTAATATCCTCAGTGATCTTGTGAGGTAGGAACTTTATTCTTACTGTACAGAGAAGGGAAGTGAGATTTACAGGGCTAAAAAACTTGTCCACAGTCACAGAGCTGGTAAACGGTGTCTAAGCATATTTGTTTACTTCAGAAACCATATTCTTAATAACTTCTTGCTATAGTCTGAATGTTTGTGTCTGCCCAAAACTCATAGGTAGAAATCCTAGCAAAGAGATCAATATTAGGAGGTGAGGCCTTTGGGAAGTAATAACACTCAGGACTATGGGAAATGAATTTCTGTTGTGTATCGGCCACTCAGTGTGTGATGTTTTGTTACAGTATCCTGAACACACTAGGAAACTCATATAGTCCAGATTTCTTACAGGAATATCAATACTTTGTCTGTTGTTTATTGATACAAATATACATTTTATGATAAAATATTATTTACTGTTGATAAAACTTTGCCTAGCTAACATGTGAGGCAATTGGTACCAGAATACAAAACATCTCTACTCATGTAAAGAAAAACTGAGGGAAAATTATTTTATAGAAAACACAGACTGTGATTGGAGCAGATAAAAGTCACAGAAGAATGGCAAGATACACTAATATATGCATGTCATTTAGGCATTGTGATTTATATTTTGTAGTCTGAACATATATTGCATTATTACTTATAACTAAAAGGGATTATTTTTTTTTAAATGACTGTTGTTTTTCCAAATTTAGCAATTATTTATCTTTCAATGGAATTTTTGTTCAGTGTGAGATCTGATAGCTGTAAAGTTATAAAGATAATAACATTTTGGAAAAAATCTTCTATATTTAGAATTATTTCTCATAAACAATGTGGAATTTTATAGAAAACAAGACTCTCCAGCTGTTCTAAATTTTCATTAAAAACATTGAAAATAGATATTCTTCCAGCAGGAGGGTTGCAGGCAGTACATATTGTGAGTTTGGGAACAGTTTTTGATTGAGAATTATGGTTGCATAAAATCAATGTTTATTATACAATTAAAAAAATTTTTTTTAATGTTTTAATTTTATTTTTGAGAGAGACAGAGTGTGAGTGGGGGAGGGGCAGAGGGAGAAGGAGAAAGGATCTGAAGCAGGCTCCAGGTTCTGACCTATCAGTACAGAACTTGATCGAACCTGGGATCAAGACCTGAGCTGAAGTCGAACACTTAACCAACCAAGCCACCCAGGCACTCCTATTATATAATGTTTTATATGAATGTTATGAAAGAACCTTGGTGGGAATACCACTATTCTCTTGAAAATATACATGATCCTTCAATAACAGAGAAATTTAGAAAGTAGTTAGGGCTGGTGACCAAAACAGGGCTTGGTGGGTGTCCAAAAGGGGGAGGGGAAGTGAGCTTGGAAAGTGGAAAGCTTGGAAAGTTTTACTCTAGCTGAAAGACAATGCAACTTAGAGTAGTGTCAGATGGAGATTACCTAAACTACAAACACTACACCAGTAGCCTAGTTTATTTTTTATATTTTTATTTCATTTTTAATTTTAATTAAAAAAATTTTTACTTACCTTTTCATTTTTTGGTTAACGTAGTTCACATACAGTGTAGTCTTGGCTTCAGGAGTAGAACTCAGTGATTCGTCTCTTACATATGACACCCAGTGCTCCTCCCAACAGGTGCCCTCCTCAAAGCCCATCAGCCATTTAATTCACCTCCTTACTCCCCTCAATCAATCCTCAGTGTGTTCTCTGTATTTAAGAGTCTCTTATGGTTTGCCTCCCTCTCAGTTTTTATCTTATTTTTTCTTCCCTACCCCTATGATCATCTGTTAAGTTTTTCAAATTCCACATATAAGTGAAATCATGATTCCTGTCTTTTTCTAACAGAACTTATTTTGCTTAGCATGATACCCTCCAGTTCCACCCATGTTGTTGCAAATGGCAGATTTCATTCTTTTTCACCACAGGGTAGTATTTCATTGTGTGTGTGTGTGTGTGTGTGTGTGTGTGTGTGTGTATACCACATCTTCTTTATCCATTTGTTAGTTGATGGACATTTGGGCTCTTTCCATAATTTGGCTATTATTGATAATACTGCTATAAACATTAGGGTGCCCCTTTGAATCAGAATTTTTGTATCCTTTGGGTAAATGCTTAATAGTGCAATTGTTGGTTCATAGAGTAGTTCTATTTTTATTTTTTTGAGAAGCCTCCACACCGTTTTCCAGAATGGCTGCACCAGTTTGCATTCCCACCAACAGTACAAAAGGGTTTCCGTTTCTCCACATCTTCACCAGCATCTATTATTTCCTGAGATGTTAATTTTAGCGATTCTGACAGGTGTGAGGTGATATCTCATTGTGGCTTTGATTTGTGTTTCCCTGATGAGTGATACTGAGCATCTTTTGATGTGTCTGTTACCCATCTGGCTACCCCCCACTTTCAATCTGCGGGTATCCTCAGGCCTCAAATAAGTCTCTTGTAGGCAGCATATAGATGGACCTTGGTTATTTTATCCTTTCTGATACCCTATATCTTTTGACGGAGGCATTTAATCCATTTACAAAGTGATTACTGAAAGGTATGAATTTCGTGCCATGTGTTATCTGTAAATTTCATGTTTGTGGTGATGTCGCTAGTCCTTTGTAGTCTTTGCTGCTTTCCACTCAAAGAGTTCCCTTGGGCTTTCTTGTGGGGCTGGTTTAGTGGTCATGAACTCCTTCAGTTTTTGTTTGGGAAAGCCTTTATATCTCCTATTCTGAATGACAGACTTGCTGGATAAAGGAGTCTCGGCTGCATATTTTTCCTATTCAGCACATTGAATATTTCATGCCACTCCCAAATTTCTTTCTTTTGCATATTTTAAAAGCTTGTTGTGTGTGCTGCACCTGTGAGTAGTGCTCTGTTAAAAAGGGGTGATACACTGTCCAGGCCGGGGCACTTTAGGAAGTGTTTTAGGAGCATGTTGCATGCATTGTCTTGTTGCATTTTGGCTGCTCTAGCCCACTGATCAGTCCTCTGCAAAGCTCCTCCTTGCTTGTAGTAGTGAGTGTTTGGACCTTCAACCAGTTGTGCTTTGATTTGTTTGTTGATGTAACCCTGGGAAAAGAAAAGGAATAGGGTGGGGGGAAGACTCATCCCATAAAAAGAGAAAAAGAAAGGAGAGAAAAGATGACCAAACAGGGAATAAAAAAACTAAGGCTAAATCCAGAGAAAGAGAGTGGAAGATAAAGATGAAGAAAGAGAAAAGGTAGAAAAAGAATAGAACAAAAATATTGATCCAAAAAAATTATATATATGTGTGTGTGTGTGTGTGTGTGTGTGTGTGTGTAAAATAAAGATTGACCAAAAACAAATCAGAAGCTATGAGTCTAATTCCAAAAGAAAAGAAGAGGGAAGAAAGAACAATAAAATTAAATTTAATGTAATTTAAAACCAACAAACAAAAAAACAGTTGTCTGTTGGCACCTGGGAC
The DNA here is from genome assembly GCF_006229205.1 of Suricata suricatta. Taxonomy (NCBI): domain Eukaryota; kingdom Metazoa; phylum Chordata; class Mammalia; order Carnivora; family Herpestidae; genus Suricata; species Suricata suricatta. The sequence goes on from NC_043700.1 coordinate 138,443,596, forward strand.
TCGTGGCTGTGCTCTCTGGGAGAGAGGCCATCCGGTTCACTCAGTGTCAGTCTTGCTCCAGTAGATAAGCAGTTGTCAGGCTTGGAGAGGCGGGGTTTGGTGCACGGTTGTCCTGCCTCCACTGGGGGCTGCTCTTCTGTTCTCTGAAGTTTCACCATGTTGTTGATTGAGAGGAAAATGGCGACAACCCAATCTCTCCTCCCCAGACCAGGTGTCTCAAACCACACTGCTCGGTGGCCCTCACAGAGTAGCACAGGCAGTTGGTGTTCCCTGTTTCATAGTCTCCTGGGCTTCCTAGGACCTGGGCTGGGATTCAAAACCCAATGTTTTAGGGGCTCCTAGGTGGCTCTGTCGGGTAAGCGTCCAGCTTCGGCTCAGGTCATGATCTTGTGGTCTGTGAGTTCGAGCCTCGCATCGGGCTCTGTGCTGACAGCTGGGAGCCTGGAGCCTGTTTCAGATTCTGTTTCTCCCTCTCATTCTGCCCCTCCCCTGCTCAGGCTCTGTGTCTCTCAAAAATAAATAAACATTAAAAAAATAAAGAAAACAAAAAATAAAACTCAATGTCTTAAAGGACCCTGCACCATGAGTGCCCTGTTCTGGAGCAGTGCTATTCCAACCTGCTGATAAAAGGCTTTTGGCTGGTGCCTGCAGGGTCTTTTGTTCTTGGGGAGGTAATAAACTCTGTTACCGAAGTACTCTAGGAAGGGGACTGTTCTCTCCCAGTGTTCCCCTGAAATTGTAACACAGAGCTATGCATTCTGGGGCCAGTTTCCTCCTCCCCAGGACCTTGCAAGGCTTCTAGTTCTGTTTGGACAAAGTAGCACACTTTCATACCTCTGAGTTTCAGCTCCAGAGGCCCAATCCTGCCATCCTATCTCCCTCTAACTATGGAAATCTCCTGCCATTCTACAGATTGATAACCTGGGTGTTCCAAGTGATCTGACCTCAATATAGTTGTGTTTAAGGGGCAAGGAAAATCCTAGTCCCCTACCTCTCTGCCATCCTAACCCAACCTCCTGATGAATCGTCTAGTTTAAAACAACAATTTAGGAGTCAAAAACTTTGGAACCAAATTTGAAGAGTGATGAATAATCCATTTATGAAATCATCCACTCAAAAAATAGCCTTTATTCAACACCTTTATGCACCAGGCACTCTCTTAGGTCCAGAGATTATAAAAAATATTTTACAAAAGTAGGCTTTGCCTTCAAGGGTATCAACACTTGTATAGAAAAATGGGTTAGGGTTGAGTATAGGACTCATAGGGCATTAGAAGTACTATGGTAGGTTGCAGAAATAAGTGTTGCAAAGTGGCTTAACAGAATTTTCCCCAAGGGCTCCTGGGAGGCTCAGTCAGTTGAGCTTCTGACTCTTGATTTCAGCCTAGTCATGACCTCACAGTTTATGATTCCAAGCCTCCCCTGGGCTCTGAGCTGATAACATGGAGCCTGCTTCGGATTCTCTCTCTGCCTCTCTCTCTCTCTCTCTGTCTCTCTCTCAAAATAAAGGAATGAAACACATTTTAAAAAACCATTTTTTCCTCCCAAATTCATTCTGGGAATTATAAGGGGAAAGCAAAGGTGCTTATTCACTTCAGTATAGACAGGAAATTTTAGCCCTAAGGGCCAGGGAAGATATGGCCTGTGACCAGATCAGCTCTAGACCTGAGGCTCATCAGACTCTGCAGTAAGCTATGAGTTGTAATCCTAGAAAAACAGAATTGGTGCTGAGGATATACTTTACAGTGTATCTCATCTGGACCATCACCTCACAGAGGACTGACATCTCTTGTTAAGTAATTCAGTGGAACTGGCTTCCCTAAGGAAAATTAGTAAGATAGAGAAAGAGTATTAAAGCCACCTTTGAATTACAGGACTCACTTACTTCCTATCATGGCCTCCCAGGCACCACCTTTATCCCATCCCTCTGCGGTAGCTTATAAATCTAAACAATGAACCAAACAACTTTTTCAGTGTCCCCGTCGAAACAGTAGGAAACGACGGCCAGATTCTTGATCAACACGGGCATGCTAGGGAACTTCTTTGAAGGGAGCTAATGCAGTACCTGTAAGGAAGGGATGATTGGAAGAATTGTAATCGTAAAGGGCCTGTCATTTAGTCATTGCCTGCTGTGTGCCAGATATAGTACTAGATATGTGTCATATGTGTCTCAAAATACATTTTTAAACATTTATTTATTTGGTTTTGAAAGAGAGTGAGAGAGCGTGAGTAGGGGAGGGGCAGAGAGCGAGGGAAAGAGAGAGTTTCCCAAGCAGGTTCAAGCTCACAAACCCTGAGATCATGACCTGAGCTGAAATCAAGAGTTGGACGCGTAACCAACTGAGCCACCCAGGCACCCCTGTCTCAAAATACATTTTGAAGGCATAGCTCTTAGATGCTAGTTACAGGTTTTCCCAGCTGCCTTTGCTTATGGTATTTCCTATGCTTGGAGCCCCCTTTTCTTTCAAAACTATCTGAAAATCCCATTTATCATTCAAAACTCACAATTTGGCACCTACTTGAAGAGTTTTCTAACTTTCCCCAGTCTAAGAAAACTGATCTTCTGTTCTCTCAGCCTCTTTAGAAGGTATTTATATTTCTCACGTAGAACTTACTTTTGGCCCTGGTTGCAGTGCTCTAAGTCTCTGAGGCACATGTCTGACCTCCTTAATGTAAGATACACTCCTTCAGAGTGGAACCCACCCTGTTTTTAAAGCTTTATCTTCCCAAGCGTCATGGTTTTCAGGGTTCCCTCCATATCAGATTCACTTGCGGAGTCTATTAAAAGCCTGGATTACTAGCCTCCATCTCAGCTCTGCTGAATTAAATCTCAGGAGGTAGGGCCAGGGACTCACATATTAAACCAGCATCATAAGTGAGTCTTTTTGTTGACTGAAGTTCTGGGCGGTGTCTTAATGTGGAGCATGGGTTCTCAATTGCGGTTGATTTTGCCTTCCAGGGGACCTGTGGTAACCCCTGAAAACATTTTTGTTTATTACAACTAGAATGGAAACCGGTGCTCCTTGAATCCGGAGGGCAGAGGCCTCTACCTCCTGTAATGTGCAGGACAGCCCTCAGCACAAAGAATTATGTGGCTCAGAACATCAATGGTACTGAAACCCTAGCATAGATCAAACAGCACCCTGTGCAGGTAGGTGATCAATACGTGTTTCTTGAATAAACAAGTTGAAAAAAGTAAAGGTAGTTCTTAATAAGGACTCAGTCACATTTCTTCTGGTCCATGCCTGATGGGGCTGCCTCACAGCTTCCATACCTGCCTGGTTGTATGGGGTCACAAAAGCCCAGGACCTCCTAAAGCCCATCCATTCAGGTGACTATACACCATACTCATCCACCCTTATATAAGAGAAGCAATATTGTTGTTTTTATAACGTTCACATCATAGTGATTGTCTCCTTTTAGCTCATTACATGGATTCTTACATTGTAAAACTACCTAACATGTATTTCCTTAGGTGATCCCAGTATTCCTAGAATCGGAGGTAGCATGATTCTCTGTATTGGAGATAAACCAACTCAGAGTAGCTTCGTGATTTGCTGCCTTCATGCAGTTAATCAGTGCCCTCCCTAGGATGAGAATCTACTGTTTTCTACACACAAACCATAAAACCACATTGCTTTCCAAATACTTATTTTGACATCTTTGGGCCTTCATTTGAAAATAGAGTCTTCTGAAACCTAATAGCACATGCTTGAAATGTCTCCTCATTTATCTTTTTGATTGCTCAGTCCTGAATGAATCATCATCCATCAAAACAATGTAGCATTTCCTTTGTCTGGAGAGAGGATTCATTTACATGGTCTCTAAAGAAGTCAAAGATCAGCTCATTTTGACAGTGGTCAGTTGCGAAGCTTATAGCTTATGATCCTGGTGTGGGGGTTATTTCAAATGTAGGCCATGTAGAACTTGAGACTACTTAGTGTTAATATGGTAAGCAAAGGATTTATTTCATGAGAATAAAATCTCAGAGATTATATATGTGTGTAAGTGTATATACCCACATAATTCTACAATACTGAGACCAGAAGTATGAAACTTAAATAAAAAATTTGGATAGACTCATTTCTGAGTCTTCTCTTCCACCACAATTTCCCGCTTTTGATTTTTGTTTGGGTTACAAGTCCCCAGCTAGGCTGTGCTGTGTTGAAGTTCCCTAGCATTTGGATAATGCTTTGACTCTATAACATCAAGAAAGAAAAGAATGAGGATACAGTTACAATGTTCCATGTTTAAAAAAATTCTTATTTTTAAAAACAGTTTATTTATTTTGAGAGAGAGAGAGACTGCAAGAATATGTGAGCTCCCACAAGCAGGGGAGAGGCAGAGAGAGAGAGAGAGAGAGAGAGAGAGAGAGAGTCCCAAGCAGGCTCCACGCCCTGAGCACAAAGCCCGAAGTAGGGTTCAAACTCAAAAACCTTTGAGATCATGACCTAAGCTGAACCAAGAGTTGGACCCTTAGCCTACAGAGCCACCCAGGTGCCCCTAAATTCTCATTTTAAAAAAATGGTATTTATTTATGCAGAAACTTTTAAAGATATAACTACAATGCTATAAAACATTATAGCAAGTTTTGTGAAGAAGTTGGGCACAGTGTATATTATTTTCCTTTTTTTTAATATTTGAGAAATTTAGTTCTAGTCTGTTCAGGTCAGAAGTAAAAATGAGTTTAAAAGACTGGAAAGAATTTAATAGCACATAAAAACATTTTTCTTGGGTGGTCTTCCTGTAACTCACCTTTTTAAAATTTTCCTTCCCGTTATCACCTTTCTTTTCAAACCTGTTTCAAGTGTCAGACAAGTTAATTGAGAAGAAATAGCTTCTTTCAAAATCGATCTAAAGAGAGGAGAGAGGAAAAACGCAAAGGCTGATTAATAAGGTGTTTTGTGTTTTCTCTTCGGCATTTAGTACAAGGCTAACTTTCACTGCTGTCTAATAAAGTGAATCAAGAGTGAAAAGTTCAAATATTAGCTTTCCTGTGGAGCTGGTTTCATGAGGTCCTGAGAGCCGACATGTATCTGTCTCGTCTGTGCTGAGATGGCTACATGAGGCAAATGAGACTCCCCAAACCAAAATTCAAGCTGTACCCCAGAAGTTCAGTGACCCAAGGTGAAGAACTTTGCTTCAAGTCTCTGCCGACTTCCTCTGCTTTTCACTAACCCCTTTCCCCAAATTGCCTCCTTTAAGCTAGACAAACAAAAACGTCAAAACACCAGACTGCTCAACAAAAGGCATTTTGTTTTCTACTCAACTGTTGTGTACGATATACGAAAGTCACAGTCACTGGCAGAAGGAAACTTACATTAAATTAACTTCCCCCAAACAACTTAAAATCAATGGATGTGTTTTCCTCCAGAGAAATCTATAATTACTTTGGCTTCGGCACAGCAGAAAATAACAGAGTATCATAGACAGTTTCTTGAGTTGACTATAGTTCAGATCAAAATCCACATATGCTATAAATCTCTGTAATGGCAAATAACTATCAGGAACCTACCAAGCCAGTTAATGATTTAAGCGGTCCACACCAGAGCTTCCAAACAGATTGGAACAACAAGTGTTCATTTCTCACAGAATACCCTGAAATGACCAGTACACAAAATTAAAGTACAGTTTAGAGATTTAAGCTTGTGTACATAGAACAGGTCTGTTAGCTAAAATGCAGGGCACCCAGTTACACTTGAATTTTGATAAGCAGTGAATTTTTTTAGTATAAATATGTCCCAAATACTGTACAGGACATGCTTTTACTAAGAAATTATTTGTTATTGAAGACACTGGGTGGCTCAGTCAGTTAAGTGTCCAACTTCAGCTCAGGTCATGATCTCACAATTTGTGGGTTCAAGCACTGTGTTGGGCTTTGCACTGATAGCTCAGAGTGGGAGCCTGTTTGGATCTGTGTCTCCCCTCTCTTTGTCCTCCCCCCAATCACACTCTCTCTCAAAAATAAGTAAATAAACATTAAAAAATTATTTGTTATTTATATGAAATTCAAATATAACAAAGTGTTTTGTATTTTTATTTTTTATTTGCTATGTCTGTCAACTCTACCCAAAAAGATATTTTCAAACTTCTATTTTATTTTATTTTTAAAAATTTTTTAATGTTTATTCATTTTTGAGAGAGAGACACAGAGCATGAGTGGGGGAGAGGCGGAGAGAGAGGGAGACACAGAATCTGAAGCAGACTTCAAGCTCTATGCTGTCAGCACAGAGCCCGATGCAAGAGCTGTGAGATCCTGACCTGAGCCAAAGTCAGACGTTTAACCAACTGAGCTTCTATTTTAGAAATCCTCTTGCTAGGACTAACCCCTCAAGCTTCTATTTTAGAAATCCTCTTGCTAGGACATCCAGATGGCCTACAGGCACATGAAACGATGCTCAACATCACTCATCATCAAGGAAACACAAATCAAAACCACACTGAGATACCACCTCACACCAGTCAGAGTGGCTAAAATGAACAAAGCAAGAGACTACAGTTGTTGGAGAGGGTGTGGAGAGACGGGCACCCTCCTACACTGTTGGTGGGAATGTAAACTGGTGCAGCCGCTCTGGAGAACAGTATGGAGGTTCCTCAAAAAACTATCCATAGAACTCCCTTATGACCCAGCAATAGCACTGCTAGGGATTTACCCAAGGGATACAGAAGTGCTGATGCATAGGAGCACATGTACCCCAATGTTCATAGCAGCAATGT
>NC_043700.1:138450411-138483848 GCF_006229205.1 Suricata suricatta
AATGTCCATCATCTGATGAGTGGATCAAGATTATATATATATATATATATATATATATATATACACACACACACACACACACACACACAATGGAGTATTACATGGCAATGAGAAAGAATGAAATATGGCCATTTGTAGGAAAGTGGATGGACCTTGAGGGTGTCATGCTAAGCAAAATAAGTCAGGCGGAGAAGGACAGATACCATATGTTTGCACTCATAGGTCTAACAGGAGACGAGGAGAAACCTAATGGAGGACCAGGGGAGGGTAAGAGGGAAAGACAGTTGGGGAGAGAGAGGGACGCAAAACTTGAGAGATTATTGAATACTGAAAATGAACTGAGGGTTGAAGGGGAAGGGGGAGGGGGAAAAGAGGTGGTGGTGATGGAGGAGGGCACTTGTGGGGAAGAGCACTGGGTGTTATATGGGAACCAATATGACAATAAACTATTTAAAAAAAAAGAAATCCTCTTGCTAAACACTGAAACAGTTGGGTATATAAAATATTTTTATCTAATGCTTATAATATATCAAAGTATATAATACTTATATATTATACATTTAATTTTTAAAATTGTGCAAGGTATATGAAATGTGAGAAACTGAATGCCAGGGTTGGGAAACACCATCTGTGCAAAAATAGATAATTAATAATAATAGTAAAAAATAGGGTTTTTCTGAAACTTAAGACATAGTTAACACACCTCAAACACAAGTGCATAATTTTGATGTTTTGGGTCATTGGTAGACAACTGTCCAGAGATTATTCGAGAGAACTGAACACTGAGTTTACCCTTTTTGCCATCATGGGCAATGGATAGGTGATCTAAATTTGACCAGGGCAGAATCATCTGATGTCTGCAACGAATTAGCTTTTCTCAGAAAATGTAAAAGTCCCAGAATAATATACTATTTCTATAGGTTCTTTATAATCATAGTATCACGGTTAATACACAATTTGGCTTCAAATATCAGCTCTGCCATATGTGAGTTGCATGAATTGGATAGATTATTTCATATTTCTAAGCGTTTTTCTTCACTTTTGGCAAGCTGTTGCAATAATAAGCTATTAAATGAAATAATGATAACAGCGCTTGAGACACAAGGAGGAGCTCACATACTCGTGCATTACTTAGATAAATAATGCGTGTAATGGAGGTAGTCCTAGTAATTCACCAGAGTACCTGATAAATCCAGAACTTTAATATTTTACATTTTAAAATATTTATTTATTTTTGAGAGAGACAGAGTGTGAGTGGGGGAGGGGCAGAGAGAGAGAGGGAGACACAGAATCCAAAGCAGACTCCAGGCTCTGAGCTGTCTGCACAGAGCCCAATGCTGTGCTCCATCCCATGGACCCCGAAATCATGACCTGAGCCGAAGTTAGACACTTAACTGACTGAGCCACTCAGGCACCCCCAGAACTTTAATATTTTAAAAGAGAATTGCACTTTGCAAGTTTCTGTAGGTTTGGGGTTTTGGAGGTGTGAAGGCAAAATTTTAAAACAGATACATTTTATTTTAGGAAAATCACCGATAGGACACTTGAGTCACCCCACTGTAAAAGAAGTATAAATCCTCTAGGTGGTACTGTGAGGTCATCTTATCCCTGAATGTAGATGCTGCAGATTGAGATGTTCTGTGTTTGTTCATGACCCAAAGTTGCTGTATTTTGCTTCTGCATTTCCTGCACCTTTGAAAAATTAGTATAATGATTACATAAAACATAGATTTTGATCAAACTGTATACATGCTTTATATGGTGTTGTTTAATATTAAATAATATAGAGCTCGGGGCATATTCTGTCTATTGCCTCTATTATTATTCTATTGAGGCCCTACAGATCACAACCCATAAATTGAGAAGGATTGTGCTTTCTTTCAGTGGAAATGGATATTCTAACCTATGATTTTATCAGGGCAGGAGATAGATTTTTAAAGAGGAGAAGAGGGAGCCCTCCGTTCTGCAAGATTGAGTCACAAGACTAGACATAGAGAATGAAAATGTCCTAAAACCAAAGACCATGGAGGCTAAAGCTGATGCATGTTGATCTGGTAACCGCTATGTGGAAGCTCCTTGGGAATCTAGGTGGGGAGCCTGAAGCTGTGGTCAATTCCTATAAAACTCAAACATTCCCAGTACTATTAGCCATGTGAGACACTGCTACGTGTACTTCGGATGCCCCTTTAGCATTCAGTGAAATTTTGTAAAACACTGCAGTAAAGACCTAGCCACCCTTGGAGAGTTAACCAAGGGATTTATGTATCTGCTTGGAGAAACTTAGGATGGGGAGAGAGCAGTCCAAAGAATCAATTTAAGAGATGACGTGACATGACCTGCAAGGGCTCTGGAGCAGAGGCTGGGAGCCCAGACACCTGGCAGACCAGAGAAGAGACCACGAGGTTGGATGGGTAGAACATCTAACAATTCCTCAGAGATTCCCAGACACCGCATAGGAGGAGGAACACAGTACAAAAGCGAACTTCTTGAAATCACTTTGGATGTTAAAAGAAATGTAACCTTATTTTGCATTACAAACTCTTGAGATCTGGAAGCACATTTATTGCACCAGGTTCATCTTGGCACCCAGAAAGCTCAGGACTGAGATTATTGCTTAATTATAATCATAATCTCATCCAGAATGCCTAAAATCATTAGAAGCTAAAAGGAAGGGAAATCCAAGTACATCTTCTCCCCCCTTAAATGGTTCATGACATCTCTTTCAATCTTTATTATTATAAACACTTTTTGTGCACACTACACTAAAGGCATCTGATTTGCACATAAGCTGGGATTTCGATATGCCTGAGCATGTGCAATGAAACTGGAGGGCAGCCTGCCAGAAGTCTGCTCAGAAGAGTGACTGGGGAGGCTCCTGAGAAGATGGAATACTCCCAAGCTGGGCCCCAAAGCGAAACAGCAGAGTTGGAGGGAAAGAGTGATTCTGGGTATAATCGTTTTGTCGCTTGCCTTAGTTATTGGTTCTGTCCCCATGGACCTGTGTCTAAGTCTTCTGGGGAGAAGAGTAAGTAAAACCAGAAAAAAAAAGTTGTTTTATTAAAACTCCTGCATGAAGAGAAGCATCACTGGTTTAGGTCTCTCCTAAAACTGTTAGATTCCTCTATGTTCAGTCCTCAAGGGTCCAGAACTGTCACCATTGGGAGACCTTGGTGCTTTGGAGTCTGGCGGCAGAGGCTAATGGATAAAGAAAGAAGAGCTGCAAAAGTCAGCAATAGGAGTGGCCAATAGGCACAGAGATGCACAGAGGCAATAGCAGTGGGTCCTGGTAAATGCAGCAACTTTCAGTACGAGAAATGGCTAGACTCTCTCCTTAGTTAAATTTTAGTGAGCCTCCTCTAAGCCCTCTGGGCCTAAGCTTTGGTGTCTGTCCTTGTAGGGTCTGTAACACTCGGTTGTAGCAAGAATTAAATCCGTTTTACAAGAATCTCTCCACCCTCAATATCCAATAACCCCACATAGCTAGTAAAACGCCTCATTCCACACCCTTAGCATCCAATCATCCTGGCCTGCCTTCAGCAAGAATCTTGTCAAGCTGATTTAGCCAGAATCACCCTTAACCCTGAGGTATCCTCTTACTAATTTTCCATCCACTGGCACTCATCTTTCACCATGGTGGTAAGTACCCATTTGTCCATGCTATGTTCTGAATGGATCCGAGGTCTATACTGAGGTCTCTTTTCCCTACTTCAGTAGTTCTTATAGGAGTAAAATCTGATTGTACAACTTTAACTTCTGTCTGGCTCTGGTTCCCTTTAAGAGAAGTGATACTTGGTAGACCTGGAGTCAAGTAGACCTTGTGTCAAGTAGACTTTGGTGACACCCAGCGTAAAGGGTGATGGTAACCCGCAGTGTTGGTGTTGCTTGTGTTATCAGCGGTGCTGGCAAAGGCAGCCAGGTGTTCCGTGTGTGCAGTGAGACTGTGTGGCTGCATAGCTGGTGAGTACGTATGAGGTCTCAGACTACGGGGAGGGGGTCTTTCCAAGGAACTGAACAAGAGCCAAGAAACCAGAAATTACATTAAATCTGATAACATCAGTGGTACTGGTAATAAATAAAATATTGTGTGGTTTTAAATATTCATATTATTTTACAGGTAATAAAAACTGAGACTTAGAAAAGCCAACCTTTCACTCCCCCTGAAAGGGCAGATTGAGGACAGAAATATAAGTGTTCTGACACGTTTTCAGTGCTTATTTACTAGAATACAGCTGTCCCTCACTTAAAGTATTTCCTATACAGATGTTGATGCCTAAGTCCTTTTACTATGTAGATGATTTATCAATTGATAAATTTCTCATTTTTCTATATGTCAGGTGAAATATATGTCATACTGTCCTAGAATTTATTCATTAAAATTTTAAACTTAGATTAAAATGTTTGAATTTAAATTGAATTTATTTATTAAAATATATTGAACCAAACTCATTAAGAAGATGCCTCTGCTTATCTTTATCTGAAGAGACATTTACTAAATTTAAAATTAGGATATATATTCCAAAATTCGGCAAAAAGCAAGAAGGTACACTGCTTTAAAAGAAAAAGGCAACTGGACGCTTTAAAGAAGCACAAAAAATTCTATCACTGGTTTTAAAGCTAGTCTTGAAAAGGACATTCAAGCAAGATGGCGACATGGGGCTGGACAGAGTCAAAACTACAGATCTTGCCAGGTTAGTCCAGCAAACTAGAGCAGGCACCCGACTCATTCCACAAGCAAAGAGGCAATTGGAGCCAAGAACTGGACCCTTGCCAGGAGCTGAGCAGGGTGGATGCCAGAGGAGTAGCCTAGAGAGCAAGCCAAGGATTAGTAAGTAGAGAAAGCAGCAGAGGTAACAGGAGACAAGAACACAGGAAGCGGCTCCTAGGGCTATCTCCGTTGCTTCTGGACAGTGTCTCTTTAGCATGATAATGCCTCATTTAATGCTCCAAGCATGAGCTCACTACAGAATGTCTTAAAGGTAATTTTCTGCACCTGATACCGCACAACCCAAATCTAATCTTCTACCCTTAAATACAGGATTTGGGCATGGAAACTGAAGAGCACGGGCGTCTGAGTTATCTGCATTGTCATTAGAGTGTGCCTCAGCCTTTCTGGTTGGTTTCTTAAACTTGGGTCCATCCATGTCCCCCCAGCCACTGCCTTGGCACTGAAGATAGCGTGATGGAGCCTGGAAAATATATTCCTATTTCTAGTCTATTGTTTTGGAAGTAGGAGAAGTGAGATTCCAGATGGAGTGTGGAGACAGGAGACTGAGGGATAGTGTATTACCCTCAAGCCTGGAGGAAGCCATAGAAGGAAGACCTTGGTATTAAAATCTCAGAACTCAGGAAGGATAATGGAAATTTATTTAGCTTTTAAATGGCCAGGGAAAGGCATATGCGGGCAGAATTGTTAGATATGATTGACTTTTCTGAGGAACTTTATGATGTCTCAGTACCTGTGAATATCATCCTTGCAGTGAGAGGTATATGGTCTTGACCTTGTGTTATGAGACGTTGTGAAAAGTACCATGTTATTTTCCTTTGACCTAGAGCTATTTTCTTTGACCCTAAAATGGATGATGCTCAGGACAAAACTTCTAACTATCACTATTTCAGACAACTCAACTTTTAGGCTTTATTTACTCTTGCTAAATCCCCAAACTCCTCAGACCCAAGAAAAGGGAGAGTGAAAGGCAAAGGTGATGTAAATGGCAGATGTGAGGGTTCTGCTGCCCTAAGAATGCAGTGGGCACTTTCTGAACCCCTCATCTTCTTCAGACTGGTGGGCAGGGGGAGGGGTGGTAAAGGAAAGAGCAGAAAAAAAAAACCACACACCTCTATAGGAGATGCAAGCATTGATTGATCTTTTCAAGACCTTTGTGCCATACCATACTTTGAAAGTTACTGTGGAGATATGTTATTGCTTTGCACTTAAAAAATCTTTTACATCACCAGCCAAATAAGCATTGGGATCTTAAATCATTCACCCCACAATTTAAGCCCCTAAAACCTTCCTCAAGTGAAGAACACATCCCAAAGCAATTTAAAAATACTTTCATCAAAAGGAACAGAATTTAGTAGAGAAAACAAGAAGCAAAATAAAGCATGGAAAAGGGAAAAATTCATTCAATCATTCTATATGGAAACAATGCTTCGGGGTGGCTGGGTGGCCTAGTTGGTTAAGCATCCAACTTTGGCTCAGGTCATCATCTCGCAGTTCGTGGGTTCAAGCCCCACATCGGGCTCTGTGCTGACAGGTAGTTCAGAGCCTGGAGCCTGTCTTTGGATTCTGTATCTCCCCCTCTCTCTGACCCTCCCCTGCTCATGCTCTCTCTTTCTCTCTCTCTCAAAAATAAATACATAAAAAAAGAAACAGTGCTTCAGTTTTTATTAAGTCTGTACATATTAGAAGAAAATGCACTGTCTGGTGTTCAGGCAAGAAAACAGATTTCACTCTAGCAACTGGCTTGCTATGAGTTCTGCTTCTCACTTGTTTATGATATTTACTAGGTCAACAAACGTGGTCCCAAATGGAAAAGCACAGTGCCAATAGCCTGCGGTTCTTGGTGGAGATGAAATTTTTAATACTATGCTATAAGTGCATAGAGAGAGAGAAGGGATAAGGTTGATGAGTGTAGTCCTGCAGGTTTTGATACAGTGTATGTGTTGCTTATTTGTCCTCTTCTTTGGATTCTGGATAATAGCAGAGGACAAGTGCACCTTCGTTGGAGGATGTTATGGCACTTACAGCTTTCCCTGAGAGAGGCAGCCAAGAATCACTGAAGAGCAGCCAGTCATAAAGGATAGGAATGTAGAAAGCAGTTGCTAAGGCAGTCTGACTAACTATATCATATGGGATCTGATCAACATGGTTGTATCAAAGCAGATGCAAACCAGTGTCTGACAGATTTTACTTCATTTAATGAAGTGGTCATACGATAGTTAAGTCTAAACAATACTAATATTTGAATTTATTTGCACTCATGTTTATCATTAGGCACATATGAAACATGAACTATTGCCATTTTTATTACTGAGAAGCAATGGAGCATTGGAAAAGTGGCGAGGTTTTACTTTCCAATCACAGGATTTTAAAGTGTGCTGTTTCTGTAGTGGCCAGGAATGAGAAACCTTAGTCATTTCACAGGAGACAAGAAACTGAATCTCCCTATCCCAATATAAATGCTTTCAAATGCTTTCTTTTATGTAAGGGGGACAAATTCACAACAGACAGCCCTAGAGAGGCTATTTTATCCTAGAAATGTTGTCTATAATTCATAGTTTGATTGCAATGGATGGATAACAATACTTTGGTGATGGCAAGGTGGCCCAAGCAACCCGTAGGAGAGAGTGGCTGTCTGGAAAGAGTAACAGCGTGCTTTTCCTCTCCATGGTGCTTCTTTGAAAAACAAAGTGTCAGTGCGTCTTTTATACAATATCAATAATTATGTTTCTTATTTAAGTAAACACAATTAGAAGAGGATCGAAGGAACTGTTAGCTTCTGAGAATTTATATCTTTACCTTTTCCATCTCTTCTTAAAATATGAAAATATTTACATATACCCCCCGCAAACAATGATAAAGCAAACTCCCATGTGTCACCATTCACCTGAAGAAATAGAACCTGTGAGGGTGGGGAACACAAAATAGGTGAAAAGGGTCAAAAGGTAGAAACTTCTAGTTATAAGATAAGCAGTAATGGTGACTATAGTTAAGAGTACTGTCGTGTATATTTGGAATTCGCTAAGACACTAGGTCTTAAAAGTTCTTATCACAAGGAAAAACTTGTTTGGTGATGAATGTCCACTAAACTTACTGTAACCATTTTGATATATCTACATATCACTATTAATAGATATATCTATATCTATCAGCTATTATATAGATAGAGATATCTCAAATTATTATGTTGTGTACCTAAAACTAATACAATGTTATATGTCAATTATATCTCAATTTTAAAAAATGGAAACTTACTGACCCTTTGAAGTCCCCTTTCCCTCAACCCATATTGCACAGAAGGGTGACCACTACTCTGAGCTTTGAGTATATTATTTCCTTGCTTTTTGTTATATGGAAAGCCATATACACTATGTATATTTGTATATATTTATAAATTTATAGATCCCTATACAATGTTCACTAAATATTGTATATCTGAACTTAAAAAATGGGATTATGTAGTACATATTCTATTGCAACTTGCTTTTCTCACCTAACATCCTTTTCTGAGATTCATCCATGTCATAGCTATTAAGTGTCCCATTGCGTTAATGTATCACAAATGTATTCTGTTGCCTTTTGATGGACATTTGGGTCATTTTTGGGTTTTTTCACCAATATCTATGCTCTTATAAATATTCTTGCACATATCTCCCAGAGCACAAGTGTATGAATTTTTCTAAGACAGTTCTTCCCAAACTTTTTAATATGTCATCACATGTAAGAACTAATATTTACTCTCTGATTCACTGGGACAAGTCAGTTAGGGTCCCCGGTCAAAGGCAATGCCTTGAGTTTCCTGGGCATTCCAAGGGCTAAGGGAACAATGTCTGACATACCTGTCACCAAAGGCACACCATACAGTAAGCCCCACTGTATGCATTTGCTTTCTCTTGTGTAATAATTACATTGGATCACGCCTTTAATGTTAACAAGATAATGGGCATCCTTGTATTGTCCTTCCTTTGGGTAGAAATGTATCTCGTGTTTTTCCATTAAGTAAGATGCTGGCTTTTGGGTTGAGGAATATATATAACTTATCACACTAAGAAAGAATTCACCAATTTCTATTTCATCAAACATTTGTTTATAATTTGAGGCTGTTATGTGAAATGGCTTTCTGGCCATATTTGGACATTTCCATATAGATTTTTCTTTGGATCTATTAGTAAGATGAATTATTAATAGATCTCCTCAAATTGAAATACCCACTTGACCTTGAGGTACTATTGGATTCTGGTACTAAATATATCTATATTTAGAAATGATATTGGTCTGTAGTTGTGTGTATATATGCATGTGTATGTATGTATGCATGCATGTATGTGTGTGTGTGGCTTTTATATCAATGTTAAAATTCATCTAATGAAAATAATGTGGAAGATGTACTTCTTTATCAATGCCTAGTTCTGTTTGTTCATTTGTTTTGTTTTGTTTTTATTCCATGTGTAAGCTAAATTATTCAGTATTTGTGGACTTTAAGGTTTTGTAGAATTCCTCTTTCATACCATTTGTCCTGGTGACTTTTATGAGATGAGGAGGTTCTTTGGCAACTTTTTACTTCTTCTATCAAAACCGGACTACTTAAACTTTATACTTCTATTGAAGCTAGTTTTATAAATTATATCTTTCTAACAAGCTATACATTCCCTCTAGTTTTCAAAAATTAATTTGCATGTAACTATGCAATAAAATCTCAAACTTTATTTTTTTAATCTTTATTGATTTTTTTAGAAAGATAGAGAGAGGATAAGTGGGGGAGGGACAGAGAGAGAGGGAGACCCTGAATCTGAAGTAGGCTTCAGGCTCTGAGTTGTCAGTACAGAGCCCAGAACAGGGCTAGAACTCACGAACTAAACCGTGAGATCATGACCTGAGCCGAAGTCAGACGCTTAACTGACTGAGCCACCCAGGTGCCCCCAAATCTCAAACTTTAAAAAACTTCCTGTTTTATTTTTTAAATGTTTGTTTATTTTGAGAGAGAGAGAGGTGAGAGTAGGGGAGGAGCAGAGAGAGAGGGAGAGGGAGAATCTCAAGCAGTCTTCACAGTGTCAGCACAGAGCCGGATGTGTGGCTCCATCCCAGGTAATGTGACACCACGACCTGAGCTGAAATCAAGTCAAATGCCCAACTGACTGAGTCACTCAGGCATAACCAGAATTCATGTGTTTTAATGCATATTGCTGCCTTTTAATTTCTTATTTTGTGTATTTGTCATCTATCTTCTTTTTTTAAGCTAATAATTTGTCTATCCTATTGTCTTCCTTAAGAATCAGTTCTTTGAGGTGCCTGGGTGGCTCAGTCAGTTAAGTGTTTGACTCTTGATTTTGGCTCAGGTCATGATCTCAGGTTTGCGAGCTCAAGCCCCACATGGAACTCCATGCTGACCGTGCAGAGCCTGTTTGGGATTCTCTCTCTTTGCCCCTTTCCCTGATGGTGAAACCTTTTTCTGTGTCTCTCAAAATTAAACATAAAGAAAGAATCAACTCTTTGTTCTCTGTTTTCTAACTCAATGTTTACCTTTAGAATTTCTTATATTTGTTTTATTTTGCTTTATTTTGTTGGTCTTTATTCTTTTTGAGCAGCATGTTTTATTTCACTGATTCCACTGTATTGCTCTGTGTATTTAACACAATGAATTTCTTTGAAGGACTGCTTAAGGTATGTCCCATGGATTCTGGACATACATCTAAGTGGGTTTGAACTCTACTCCTGGCACCAAAATATGTGTTCATTTTCTATTACTGTATGTAGTGAGCAGCAACTAGTGGCTTAAAACAACACACACTGGTTATCTCCCAGTTTCTGTGGGTCAGAAGTCCAGGCATGGTTTAGCTGGGCCACTGGAGTCTATAATCAGGGGATCAGATAGGCTGCATTCTTTTCCGGAGCTTGAGGTCCTTTTCTAACTCTGTAAAAGTAGTGGCAAAATTTAGTTCCCTTTTGGTGTGGGCTTGAAGTCTCTGTTTTCTTGCTATCAGGTGGAGGCCACTCCCAGCTCTTACAGCCCCACAGTTATTTGCTATGTGGATCTTTCAAAGGCCCTTCTGCATAAGAGGTTACTTCTTCCAAGCCAACAAGGGAGACTTATATAATGGAGCCTAGTCAAGAAATGACTATCCAATCACCTTTGTCACATTCTATTGGGGAGAAGAAACTCACAGGTTCAGCCTAAACACAACAGGAGATTATACAAAGGTGTTACCCATCAGAGGCCCATTGTAGGATGTGTTGGCCTTGTCTTTGTATGTGATTTGGTTTTCTTTCTAGTTGATCTTTTTTTTTTAAGTAGTTTATTGTCAAATTGGTTTCCATACAACACCCAGTGCTCTTCCCCACAAGTGCCCCTCCTCCATCACCACCACCTCTTTTCCCCCCTCCCCCTTCAACCCTCAGTTCATTTTCAGCATTCAATAGTCTCTCAAGTTTTGCGTCCCTCTCTCTCCCCAACTCTCTTTCCCTCTTCCCCTCCCCCCGGTCCTCCATTAGGTTTCTCCTGTTTTCCTGTTAGACCTATGAGTGCAA
Organism: Suricata suricatta; assembly: GCF_006229205.1. Taxonomy (NCBI): domain Eukaryota; kingdom Metazoa; phylum Chordata; class Mammalia; order Carnivora; family Herpestidae; genus Suricata; species Suricata suricatta. The sequence continues at coordinate 138,461,660 of NC_043700.1, forward strand.
ACATATGGTTTCTGTCCTTCTCTGCCTGACTTATTTTGCTTAGCATGACTCCCTCAAGGTCCATCCACTTTGCTACAAATGGCCAGATTTCATTCTTTCTCATTGCCATGTAGTACTCCATTGTGTATATATACCACATCTTCTTGATCTTTTTAGTTGATCTTAAGAAGCTTTTTGTCTTTGGTGTTCTGCAGCTTCACTGTGATGGTTCAGGTGAAGATCTGGTTTTATTGTTTTAGGAGTTGATCCTTGTTTCCTTGTAGCAAGATATTGTATTTTTCAATAATTCTGAATGTTCTCAGGCATTTTCTTTTCAAACATTGCCAGGGGGGTTGCTTTCAATTAGGGACCAGGCAAATTTAATTTCTTAGTTTGATTTTTCCGTGAACACATGAATAATGTACATTGAATCTTAGATTTGTGTCAGAGCAGTGTTATTTTTTCCCCAAGTTTTATTGAGATATAATTGACCTATAACATTGTATTAGCCCAAGATATACAACATAATGATTTGATATGTGTATATTTTGTGAAATGATCACCACAATAAGTTTAGTTATTATTTATCACCTCACATCATTACAAATATTTTTCTTGTGATAAGAACTTTTAAGCTTTGTGATTTTCAGTTCTCAGGGGAGACTATTATTATTGCTGTTATTATTATTATTATCATCCCACCCAGATTTTCTGAGATAAATAGACTTTCTTTCTGTTTTCTGAATGGGTAGTCAATATTTTCACAGACGGAATAACCTGTTTGGTTGTACCACTTTGCACCAAAGTTTGGTTCCGTTACCCTACTTTCGGCAGCCCCCCTAGGCTGTTTACTGTTCTGTCACATACGGCTCTGGTTCCCCCCTGATACTAGCTCCTGGTATTGTGATATATCCTAGGGATGGCCTTGTGTTCCACTTTTGCTTCCTGTGCTGGTTTTGGCTTATGATTGATAATTGGTTGGTTGGTTGGTCTGGTTTTCCCTGATCTTTGCTGATTTTTTAAAACAGGCATAAATGTCATATTTGGTGATTTCTTTCTCTTACTTCCTTGTAATCCAGCAATTCATTTAATGCTATTTTTGTCATTCTTCCGGTATCTTTGTGTTTTACAGTGGAGGAATATTTTAGGATATAGCCATATTGTTGATGTAACAGCCCACATTTTTAAACTGTTTTTAGTTCTAATTCTTAATCTAGCCTTGGCTTTCCTCTGAAGATTAAATGGAATACTTTTTCTGTTGGTCCCGGGCGGTCATCTTGCATCTCTAAGCTTTTCCCTCAGTCGGCTGATGTCTTTCATGTTCCAGCAAGTGTATCATATGACAACAACCTTGCATCTGTTCATTTATTCAAAGAGGGAGAACGTCTTTTAGCAATATTTTTTTCACAATGGAATCCTCTATTATGGAGGCTGGAGCTGATGGAAAATCGGTTTGCTATAATCAGTAGTTAAATGATTTTATTAGAAAACAACTTAAAATATTTCCTTATAATTTCTAATAAACATGTAAATTTATTTAGTCACAACTTTTCTTCCCAGACTTAAAACAATCCAATCTCTGCTTTATAAACCAGGAAATTAGAATAATTATTTTTACTACCAGGAAAAATGTGTTATGTCTTGAATTATGGTGGGAAATTGTCTGTAAGTGACTTTATCAGTGATCTGTTTTGTCTTCTAGACCGCAGGCCTGCTTCTACTTTTACAGTTAAACCAAGTCCTAGAAGATATGCAAACTTTAGTAAACATGAGAATAGTTTGGCATGCTTGATAAAATTACTTGTTCTCTGCCTACATATCTATTCTGCTTCTACAAGGTTAAACGATAGCTTCCGCATTTTTTATTTATTAAAAAATTTAAACATTTTTTTAAATGTTTACTTAGTTTTGAGGGAGGAAGGGCAGATCAAGAGGGAGACACAGAATCTGAAGCAGGTTCCAGGATCTTAGCTGTCAGCACAGAACCCGAGGGCTCGAACCCAGGAACTGTGAGATCATGACCTGAGCTGAAGTCAGACACTTAACTGACTGAGCCACTCAGGCACCTGCTTCTGCATTTTTAATAAGCACCTAGATGAATCTCACATATGAGATGATCACAGGGATCATAATCTAAGCAAGCCTGAGGTATATTGACTCAACAAATCATCCTAAAATCTCTCCTTTCTCTTTGATGTGTGTTTGCAGCGCTTTTAACTTTAGAGGATAGCCTCAAACTGGCAACATACTGAGTTGAATTAGACTTTAAATTATAATTTACCTACACTCTGATTATTTCCAGGCCTAGATCACTTTGTTTCATGTTCTGAGTCTTTGGAATTTTTCTGACTTGCACATTTTTATTTTATTATGTCTTTAATATTGAAGGTATAAATTATGATTTTGACATTTGATAACTTTCTTAGGGATGTTTAAATATCTCCGTTGGCTGCCCAGTGTAACAGTTTATATTTCCAATTGACCATGAGTACTTTTTTGTTTTTCCTTTTCTCTTTTCATATTCATACTATTGAGGTTACAAGCATTCAGCATTTCCCATTGGTTTTCCTTCTAGTTATGCTGCTTGCATATATTTTATTGTGATTTTCTTTAATTATCCCATAAGTTGCTTTATCTATTTATTTCAATAATATCTCACTTATAATAACATGCATAGCAGCATTCAACCTTTACATAAAATGCAATTAATAAGTATAATTATTGTGTTAGTTTCATATATATGTAGTTGGCTGTTTTATAATTAGGTTTGTTTGCCTTTTGCCTAGTATAATTTAATACTTTAATAATATGCTTTGTTTGTTTGTTTTACTTCATATCTCTAGTTTTCCAAGGGTTCAACTGAAAGGATCATAATATGATTTTCAGAAAAATTTTATTTTATTTTTTTTATAAAGTGAGGAATTCATTGCAAGTGTAGCATAGAATACACACTGAATAAGTATTTCAAGGGTAAGTTTTATTTGACCATTGTCAGGACAATCATGAAATATCTTACACAACTACAGTTTTGTTCTCTGAAAGTGAATAGATTAACAGCACATGGAGTCATTCATATCCCATGCCTTTATTGTTCAAAATTAAGTCTAAGGTGATGATTTGCTAGAAAAGTCCAGCAGACACTGAGAAACTCAGAGTGGCCTGAGATATTAAATCTAGGCGGCTTGCATGTCATTCTATTGTAGGAGGGACGAGACCCACACAAAACACTGAACATGAACAAGATGAACCAAGAACTGTTTCCTTTGTTAAAAACTTCCAGCAAATTTACCTCATACTGAAAAGAAAAAATACAACGACCCAGGGGCTTTCTTGAGCCTGTCTTCTGCTCTCCAGGGGCCACAAGCAGGTATCTTGGAGACTTCATTGCACTGCTCAGGCATTTGGGGCCAGAGCGCACCCTCTGAGAAGCATGGCAACAGGTGCTGGGGGCTGAGAGATTAGGAGACAGCTTCAGACTAACATCAACACAACTAAAGCCACGGAGTGTAGCTGGGAAGGGGAAAAACGCAGATGCTCCAGTGGACTTGAAGCCTGCTTACCTTTTGTTTACTCAAAATTTCATTTCATTATATTTAAATAAATCTACAGTTCAATAGGCTTTTGTAGTAGAAGTGAGCATTTTCATAGCTTGGGTGAGTTTTTTAAATAAAATCATACAAATATTTAGTCTTTTATTTTGATCCAGAAATTAAATGTAGATGATCAGCTATAGGAATTATTTAAAATACATACCTACATATACAATCCAGGGATGACAAATTTGAAAGAACTACTGAGTGTTTTTTCTTCCTTGCCCATCACCTGACAATTTTTAGCATTAGAAAATATATTTGAAGGAATCTCATGTCTGTGTGGATTCCCATATTATAGAATTAAATTCGATTTTCTCCTGTTAAAAAAAGAAGAGAAAAATGTTTGACAAATCCTGGATCTCTCACTGAAGAGCATTTACCAAGTGCTTTTATCTGTGAATATGACAAAACCAGTTACGGCAACTGAAAACTGCATTTTTCAAAGGGGGAAAAAAACATGTGTTCTTTAAGAATATTAGGAATATAGCTCAAGTTTGAATCTTAAATCTCTGAGTTGTTTGCTCATATTTTATAGTTATGCAGTGAAGTCTTATTATTTGCTTATTTATACTTCAAATCCTATTTTGAAATTCAGAAAGTAACGAATTTTAATGATGATGTGCTTTTTCACAGCTATATATTTCCTTTTTAGAAAAAAGTCACTTTAGAGGTGCCTGAAAGGCTCAGTCAGTTAACCATCTGACTTCAGCTCAGGTCATGATCACAGGGTTTGTGGGTTTGAGCTCTCTGCTGTCAGTGCAGAGCCTGCTTCAGATCCTCTGTCCCCCTCTCTCTTTGTCCCTCCTCTGTTCATGCTCTGTTTCTATCAAAAAATAGATAAACATTTTTTTAAAAGGTAGCAAATACATTTTCTCTTTAAAAATGTGAAGCTTTTAAGCGAATAAGATACTAGAAATTAGATTGGTGGAGCCTTGGTTCTGCTCCCTGCCATGTCCTTTCAACTCCACCTAATGTTTTTAAGAATATCTGAAGCACTGTCCACCTGTCCTCATTAGTTCGAGCTTTCCTGGGAGCAGAAGTGAGGAAAAGAGCTCAGACTGTAGAGTTCGCCTTCTTCATATACTAAGGTAAGGGTCATCAAATTCATTAGGAAAATCAGGCAACTTGCAGAGAAGATTTTCTTTTCTTTTTGAATTATTTTTTAATGCTTATTTATTTATTTATTTAGAGACAGCACAAGCAGGAGAAGGTCAGAGAGAGAGGGAGACACAGAATCCAAAGCAGGCTCCGGGCTTCCAGCTGTCAGCACAGAGCCTAACAAGGGGCTTGAACTCACAAACCATGAAATCATGACTTGAGTCGAAGTTGGATGCTTAACCAACTGAGCCACTCAGGTGCCGCAGAGAAGAGGTTCTAGTATCTCAGATCTTGATTCAGAATGCTGCATATGGAGAATGGGACACAATTTACTGTTGAATAAAGTATCAATTTTGTTGATACTGGATTGGCAATAATAATAACAACATAATAATAGGAAGAGCAGCTAATTTTTGTTTAGTGCTATTTATGAGATGCTGTGTGTTTTCCATGTATTAGCTTCCTCCCAAAATAGCCCAATAAGTTAGGTGCTCTAATTATCCACATTTAAGGAAGGCTTAGCTATGAAACTTATCTGTTACTATAAAACTTGCTTAGTAACAGCTAGTCATTGTAATAATGATCCAGTGTTTGAGTAATTATTCCGAGTATAAATGCATAGGCACACTGAGCAACATTAGAATGCTACTGAATAATAGATATCCTTTGCTTTACATTTAAAAAATTTCCCCTTATTCCTTTCTCTGTCCCTCTGTCTCTCTTCCTCCCTCTCTCTATATAGTATATGTGTGTATCCCAAATACATTATTTAATGTGCCTAAGCCTTAATAGCCATAAAAATTTTTTAAAAATAGCCATAAAAGCAAGGATGATAATATCCTTCATAGTATATATGAGGAATTACATTTGATAATAAAAGGAAAATATTACCCAGAGTGCTCCTTACGTAATACATCATCTCCCATTTCCATCACCTGATCTTCTAATGATAAAGCATTTAGAAATCCCATGCTTTATGAATATTAATTTTTTTAAAAGTCAGATGGGCTGTCAACAGTAATTTTTGTATAATTCACTCATTACCAGGAAACAGAAGCAATTTTCTAATAGACACTATGGATTATAAAAAGGCTGAGGTGTTTAATATTTCAGTATGCTAGAATAAGTGATAAACATAAACAAATCAGCAATGAGATGACATTACCTAAACTTACATTGATGTAGTAAAGTGCTGAATTATGAGTTCCACAGGGATTAAAGAGAAATTTAGGGAAATAAAGGCCATTGAGGCCCTGTGCTTTGAGGGAAAGTCTTGAGTAGATCCTGGAAGGATAGGTGGTCTGTGGATATATGGTCAAGGTAAGGGAGAGAATTCCAGGCAAGGAAAGTGCTTGAATTAAGGTACAAAATAGGAATAGCTTCGTGTGTGTGTGCACGTGCACGTGTGTGACGTGCACGCATGAGGGCGGGGGCTGTCAGCCTGCCTTGGTCACAAAGTTCATATTAGGCAGCAGCGAGAAGTCAGCTTGAATGGGTTCACTGAGGCAGGATTATGCATTCCTGAGCTCCAAGCACAAAAGCAGTATTTCATCCCTGGCTTGGCATGAAGGGTCTCAACAATTTTACTTGATAATGTTGATGTTGGTCATATGTCCCCCATTCGTGAGTATAAATAATGGACCATTTTTTCCCACTTATTTATGTATTTTTCCTAGATTATCAATATATTTTTTAGCGTTGGTTTTCATTTTTCTATTAAAGGAGAGGTAGTATATTCATGTAGCCATCTACTGGGCTCAAAGCTAGAGATAATATGAAGAAATGGACTTAAATTTATAATATTCATTGAGTGCTTATTATGCATCACACTCTGGGCCTACATGTTGAGGAGATAGAGGTGACTAAGACATACAACCTGTGCTTACACAGAGCTTATAGCCTAAGAGCAAACGTAGCCCTTGTTTTTTTTAAAGTGCAAGAAATTTTGAAAGGATGACATCTAGAGTGCTGTAACCCATCTAGAAAGTAAGTGGAAATTTACAGAGAAATGAAAGACATTTTCTCATCGTGGAGGCATAGGATAAGTAGTCTTTATTCATTAAGGTTTCTTTGTATCTTACCAACTGCTAAGTGTTTTGAGAAGAGACAAACATAGCAAGAAAACCAAACAGCTTTTAAGGGGTTTTTGGGAAGTAAGGAGAACACATAGAAGTAAGGCATTAGTGGCAAGCTAGAATTTCCTTTTATTTCAGAGACAGAAACCATCTAACCTGGGCTAGGTGTTTCCAGATGCACCAGAGCATTGTTGGTGTCAGTGTGTTAAACTCCTAAAGGACAGCCCTATTGATTTTGGTGGTTAAGGCCTTTTGATGGATTTGGTCACTGCTCACTTCTTAATCGTTGGGATTCTGGAACAACTATGGCCTGGAGGCCATGGGCCAGTGCAGAGACACCCAGTCTCAGCCCTGATGACAGAATGCTTTGCAGGATTGGCTTCTGCTATGTATTGCAACCAGGTGTTTCTTCAGAGATTGGAGCAGGGAGTACATACAAGCCTTCACACAAAATTCAGATACATAGAAGTTCCAAAGCATTTTTATGAAAAACACCATTCTTCTGAGACCTGTAGATAGGTATTTCTTTTAAAAAGCATGACAGAAGAGTCTTTTCCTTGATTTTATAAAGTTGGTGAACTCCAGATAATTGGGCTCTTTCCTCTCTGTGATATGCAAATGTGTCATGAGTCTTCTGGGTCTGGCGCACAGCGTTTCTCAAAGGTAGTTCATGGTGGGCCTGGTAACAGCTTGATACATCAGTGTTCATGCTCAGGTCTAGGAGTCTACAATAAACAGTAGCAATTTGATCTTGATTATGGGGACATATTTTATTTTATTCATTTTGCGCCCATGAGACAGTGCCTTTAGCCCACTGCTGAAGGCAGTCTTGGCTTGTCAAAGAAATGGACTGAAGCCAGATTGAGTGCTTTTTATCAAAGAATGCCACACACACACACACTTCTAGAAATTTTGCTCTCAATGAGATACTACATCCAAAACAAATTAAATGCCTCATGCTCTAGCTTTTGTCACTTCTTATTCTGACCTCAGTGAAAATTCAAAGCAGCTGAAAACTATTATATAATCATTCTCATATATTTGTTTACTCTTAGCAAATTACTCCTTACTTGTTTCTTTTTAAATGATGAGTTATCCTAGTTTCTTTTAAATCTGTCACATGGAAACACACACTCCTTTCATTTCCGGCAAATAATCCCACCCATGTCTGTCTGATGGTATAACCCGTTAGGAATGTACTCATTCAGAGGTGTGTTGAGAAACTTTCTATGAATCTTTTTGGAAGTGATTTGTACATTCCTGTCATATATCCTGACCTGTATTTTAACTTCATGGTGTGTGTGTGTGTGTGTGTGTGTGTGTGTGTGTGTGTAACAACCACTGATTTTTGTGCTCGAACATTCTTGTTTTTACCCCTAAATTACTGTTACTGGACAAAATAAATGATGCCAAGTTACATTTGAATTTCAGATAAACAACAAATGATTTTCTATTATAAAATATCTCTCACATACCAAAAAATTCCTTAGTTTATCTGAAATTCGAATTTGACTAGGAATCCTGTATTTTTATTTGCTAAATGTAAGCAGTGCTCCTGAGATAAAAGAGCATCCATGTATAGGAGCAATCATTCTCGTGTTTCCAGTTTATAATGAGTCACACCCCTCTCCCCTGCCTGTACTGGATGCAGCTCATATTCCAAACTACCTGAATAATACCTCTTGTCTTCTAAGGTTGATAACTTACTACGATATCAGTGTTTGAAAGAGTTTCTTACCTACCCTAGTGAAAAGCTCAGGCATCATAAAATACCATCGTGACCATGTAATCTTTGGTGTCTTAATTTCTCTGAATGTCAGATGCCTCAACAGTTAATGGGGATAATAATAACTACTTTTTAGGCCTGTGAATAATGTGATTTTTGTAACGGGCCTGACACAACCTCCGAAGCTTCCCTCTGCAACATCACTAATATTGGTAGGTGGCAACGCACGCCAGGTGCTGCCCTCGGCACCAGGGAGGTGAGAGTGAACTAGGCAAGATTCCTGTAGATGATAAACAAGAAACAAAGAAACAAAGGAGGTTTAGGCAGTGGTAAGAGCTAAGTAAAACATTAAATCTGTAAACATGAAAGACCATTAGCAGGGCCAGGCTGCTCAGGATGGATGAGGGGGTGTCCGCTCTGAGGTGGTCACATTTCGTGGGATTGGAGTGGAAGAAGTTGTTGGCTGTGAAGAGACCCAAGGGCAGGGCATTCAGGGTAAAGGGAGTTCTAAGTGCAGAGGCAGAGAGAGCTTGGCTGGCTGAAGAGTTGGGGTGTGGGGAAGGAAACAAACAGTGCTAGAGCATGAATGAGGGGCCGATTTCTAGAGCACTGTTTCTCAAAGTATCTTTGGTGAAGGACAATTTTGTTTTATTCCCGATTCTTCCACAAAGCACAATAAAAATTACCATACAAATGAAATGAAGAAAAGTACATATACAACACAAGCCCATATTTCTTAGATTTGGCAGCATAAAATTATAGTTTTATAAGTGATATCAGAACAAATATAACAGGGAAAAGAGTTACAAAGGCTGTTACATATTCATTAAAAATGTGTATATAGGCAAATAATACACCATGTTGAATAAGATATGCCCACCGATCATATATGTGAATGTGGCAACATCAAAATGCTATAAAAATTTTTTACTCTCACTTTCGCAGATGACATTGGTGCTCGGACCACACTTTGTGTGGCTGCTAGATTGTTCTACTGGGAGAGGGGCAGAGGTCAAATGGCCACGATGAGAAGTCAAGATTTACTCCTAAGTGCTAACCAGACAGTAAATTAATAATGAGAAATGATGGCAATAAGGAAGATTTGTTTTTATGGTCAACTGTGAAGGAAATGGGATTATCTTTGTCCTAAACTTCCCAGAAGCTTAGGTCCAAGCAGGCTGATTCATTGAGGAAGATGTCCACAGTGGCAAAATGTCCACATTCTTCTAAGGCTCCCCCCATTTCCATAGTACCAGATGGTGCTTCCCTTCAACAAAATGCTGGAATGAGAGATCTAAGTGGGGAGACAAGAGAACTCCACTCTAGTTTGGCTCTGACCGATAGCAATGCTTGGGCATGTTATTCTTATCATGTTTGGGTCTTAGTTTTCTCACTTGGAAAAAAAAATAGGGTGGAGGACTAGCTAATAGCTAAGGTATTCTCAAATTTTACAAATCTATGATTCTAATTGTATCTTTTTTTCAACAGTAGAATACATTTTTCAGAAACAGAGCTTGCTAAATTAAAATCCTATAAATAATTTGTAATCAAATCAGGGTTGTTTTAATCAAACTAATCAAAACCAAACTAAAATCAAAATTATTTTTTCTTTAATTTTAGAAGAGTGAAACTGCTAGCAAATATTTGAATCGCTAAACTTTCTTCTAATTACTATATCCTGTCTCCATTCTGGGTTTATCTTATTAGGACTGGGTTTCCAGCATACTCTGGTTAAGCTGTCGGTAAATTCAGAAATTAGTATTCATTCACTTTTTCTTTTATTCTTTTTTTTGTTTTGTTTTTTGCTTCTTGCTTTATTTTCTTTGTACTCATAAAAGGAACATTAATTAGTTATACTTAAGAAAAGTTACCCCCTCCAAGCAGATTGGACAATTTCTCTCAATGTTATCCTATAAGGAGTAGCTCCCAAATGAGACCTTTTTTTTTTGTTTTAATTTGTAAATTTATTTAAATCCAAGTAGGTTAACATCTAGTGTAATAAAGATTTCAGTAGTAGAATTTGGTGATTCATCACTTACATATAACACCCAGTGCTCATCACAAGTGCCCTCCTTAAAGCCCATCCCCCTGCCCAACACCTCTGCAGCAAGCCTCACTTTGTTCTCTGTCAGTTTCCCTCCCTCTCTTTCTTTATCTTATTTTTCCTTCCCTTCGCTTATGTTCATCTATTATTCTTGTTCCAGTATTCTTCATCACATTTCAAGCTTTAGGTTTACTGTAATAATTTGGGGGAAGTGCCAAAAAATAAATGTTCCTTACTAGAATATTTTAAAAGTAACATTTCTAAGGGATTCAAATAAAGATGTTCTGGAAATTGCCCATTCATCAATTAGAAATTTATTGACCACTTCATTTAAATATTAGAATAATATAAAAATAAATGGTACCCAACTATGCCCATAAGAAGATCATGATTTGTTTACAAAGAAACACCCAATTTAATGGGTAGAACTCTTTAATTGAGAGAGAACTTTTCAATTAAGTGCTGTGAGAACCTGAGGCCTGGAATGGCTAAACTCCCTGGCAGAGTTAAGACAAGAGTTTTGGACATACTAGAATGGGATCTTGAAGAATGACTGGAAAGGATATTTCAGTGCCAGGGAAAAGCTTGTGCACAGGTACGGCAGGGGAGAGGCAGGCACTTCTGCGAGGCATTTGGAGGGAGCAGACATGTGCTTCCAGCATTGCATTTTGAAGATTATTATGTTACCAAGTTTGCAAGTGATTTCTACTAAAGGGGAACACACCTTAGAGGATGCAAGCAGGGAAAGTCATTGCGAGCCCACAGTGTCAGGCATTTTACCGGTATTACCCCATTTAATCTTGATCAGTCTTCCAGGTGGTCGTGACTTTTCCTAGCTTACAAAGGAAGAAACAGCCCCAGCCAGGTTTGCCATTGTCCATAAAGTAACAGAGCTAGTTGAGTGGCAGAAGATGGCATTTGAATGTAACTGTTTGACTTCCCAGCTCCAGGCGTTTTTTAAAGGTCAGCAAGAGGCCTCCAGAAAGAGTGGACAGACTCATTGCTGGTGGGAAAAGTTCTTACCCATCTTTGCCCTCGGCCCACCCAACTTCTAATGCTTCCCTTAAAAAGGTTATCCCCCAGGGCATTTTATGTGCTGGGATGGGAATTTACCTAACTTCAGAATGCTAGGTTATCAACAATGGCCTCACGGGGTCTGCCTTCAGGCTTTTCATCCCACTGCAGGTCTGGCCGAGCAGTTCACAGGCTACAGGGACAAACTTAATTAAATTCAATAGAGTGTTGTTAGCAGGGCCTGTCAGGCGCAGTTGTGTGCAGCTGAATAATTGAGTTGTGCGCGGGTTTTTTTCTCTTTGCCTTCTTGGTGGTAGGCTTTTTTGGGGGGTTTTGTTTTGTTTTCTTTGGGTTTCTAAAGATGACCCTGACACTTTTCACAAAGCTGTTTTCTAGTAGGAACGCCCTCCATCAAAGAGACGCAGTTTGGTTGCCAGGCTACTGTGAGAAAAGAGAACTCCGAAGTGACAATGCCGACCTTTTCTTGGAGGATCCAGGGTCCACGCTTGCTCAGTACAAAAGTACCTCCCAGGGACCTCACAGCTAGAACTCCGCAGTGTCAGTACCTGAACGCCAGGCTGTCGGACCGGAAGGCACAGCCTCGCCCGGAGGCAGCCCGTAGCTGCTACTGAAAAACAAACCGTATCAAATTGGCAGTGAGGAAGAGAAAGGTCACTCAAAGATCCATTTAAAAAATATCACTTATGATAAGCCCAGATGAATCCAGTCAAGGAGTGTTTTCCCAACGCGGCCCGCTGGCCGGGGAAAGAATTGTGGTGCCTGCTTGAGAGAGAGGAGGCATCGAAGGTTTTGCAGGCTGGTTGCTTAGTTGTTTGGGCTGGATTGTGTGAACCTTTGGTACCTCAGATTTTAGCCTTTCGAGTATTTTTTTTAAGATGGTCTTTGTTTCTCCTGGGTATTTAAATATCACAAAGCTTAGGGATTCCTCAGTTTCTGCTTCTCGGATGATGGTCAGTAATCATCCTGTCTTTATGTTAATTTCCAGTTGTAATTAAGCTCCAGTGTTGATTTCCAGTAGGAAGCACTAAACAGATATAAAGGATGGAGTATTTTAAAAACTTCTGTTGTTCTTGATCTGGGAATCACTCGTTGGAAGAGTGTGATGCGGTGGAATTTTTAATAATTCATCCATACAAATCAGGTTTTAGAGAGGGATTTTGGCTTGAAAACACTTGACTGTATTTCACGACAGTATAGCATATTATGGAATTGTTTATAAATTATGTGTGCATATTAAGTTTTCTTCTTTTTAAAATATTTTAATATTGTAGCTGCTTCCACCTTGATAATGGTATGGAACTCCAAAGTTTATGAAATGTTATCTTTCACATTACACACATGATGAAATGGAGGTTGACTATACAAAGCTATGCACTATCTTGTCCCCAAACTGGGTTGTTTCTCAAATAAGTCTCCTGATTCTTGTACTAGAGTGGATAGGGAGGAGATTCTCTGTGACTCAGTTTCATCTGCTGGTTTTTTTGTTTAATGGTTTTTACAAAGGTCCCTTCACTCTTTCTTTGGACTCTGATCTTTGGGTTTTTTAGACAACATTCTAGAGTAATATCTAGATCTGCCCATTGTGGGCCAGACATAAATTCTTCTATAGGTCTCTATGGTTTCCTTTCTTCAATCAGAGAACATCGAGGACTTAAAGCATTAATTGCAAAAAGGATCAAGTGATTAATTTGTAATTCAGTCAGAGGTTGTAGTGAAAAGCCTGAAATTTATAGATGGAATCACTAGGGAGTCTAATATTAATTTAACAAAATACTTAATCAGCACCTACTATATGCCAAGCATTATTCTGAAAGCTGGAGCTATAGCAGTAAACAAAGAAACTGCCTGCCTGGTTGGTGGAGATCAATTGCAAAGAAACATGAGGTCAGGTTCTAAGAGTGACATAGGGATGCTCCCTATGTGACTTTCTAAAACATCCACAAGTGATGTTGATGTTCTACCATTTGTATTCGGAATGTAACACAAGGCTTTCTCCTCACACTGGAGAGTTTTGGTTTGTTTAAAATGGTCTGTAGTGGTTTGGGACATAAATATAAATATATCCTTTATAAATATCAATCAAAAAACCATTGTATTGAGAAATTCATAGAGCCTGAAGTTTGGATATAAAAACCAGCAGGTCTTCTTCTAGGCAATTTTTCCCTGAGGAGATGTTTAGTGGAAGAGGTCAATATTTCAAACAGGGAATTTAATTCATGGAATTGGTTAAAGAGATTAGGGGAGGGGGCGCCTGGTGGCTCAGTAAATTAAGGAACAGTCTTCAACTCAGGTCTTGATCATGTTTTGTGGGTTCTCGTGTTTTGTAGGTTGAAGCCCCGCATTGGGCTCTGTGCTGACAGCTCAGAGCTTGGAGCCTGCTTTGGATTCTTTGTCTCTCTCGTGCTCACATTCTGTCTCTCTCTCTCTCTCTCTCTCTCAGAAATAAACATTAAAAAATTAAAAAAAAAAAAAGAGAGACTAAGGGAGAAAGAGACACCAAACAGAGGCCAATTAGGCAAAGATTAGCAACAAGAAGTTGTTGAACTTCTGGCTGGAGAGGGAGAGGAGAGGGAGAGGAGAAGGTCCAGGATGTGGTAGGGCCACACAGCAGCAGCTGGGACTCCTGAGTGGAGGTGCTGCTCAGGGCAAAGAGAAGGTAAATCTGCTATCTTCCAGTATCCTTCCAGTGCCTCTCATTACAAGGAAGCCAGTTAATAAGGGAGACTGAGAAGCACGGGCTGTAGGAATCAGATTCCTCTGAACATAAAGTAGAGCAGATAATGACAAGAAATGAATTTGGTAGATACCAACCAAGGTCTGCACATTTAATGGCTTTTTTTTTATTCAGAGTAGGCTCTTGGACCAAACTGCTTGGGGTCAAATCCTAGCCTTGCTACGTATCTGTATGTAATCTCGGCCAAGTTACTTAGTCTCTCAAAGTCTCATCTTCCTCATCTATAAAATAAGGAGCAAGTAGGAATGACATTTTATAACTTGTAAGACTGGTCTTAAATGAAATAATGTAGTTTAGTGTGTTACTTTTGTCATTATCACCAAGTCTAAAGCATTGCACTAGGTGATATGAGAACTGTAGTAAAAGCCATTACGGTCCTCAAAGTCATATATAATTTATTCTGGGAAAGAAACACACTTATAAATAATATAAGGGACTGTACCATACAGAGGGCGGGTGAATGTTGTATGTCAACTAAGTATGGAACCACTATATTCTGTTTTCAAGTTGCAAAGTGGAAGGGACAGTATTATGTGAAATTACATTTAAATCCTAATAGATTTGTGGGCAAAAGAGCAGTTTGTTTTTTACACATTTCTTTGCATTATAAAAGCAACAATATTTATTGTAGGAAATTATGATTATAGGGAATGATACAAAGAAGAAAACAACCATTGGTCATCTTAACATTCAGAGATGGTCATGTAATATTTGATATATTCCTTATCATTCTCTTTAATAAAAGGATATAATATATATATACATTATTCATTTATAAAATTTAAAACATAACTACATGTAACTATAAATCCTGATGAATTTTATTACTATACTGAAAGGCTTTCCAAATGTTATGAGATATAATTTTATATAATTTTGGCTATATAATATTCATATTTTATCAGGACCTTGTCTATTTTCCTCTTTTTGGACCTTTGATGAATTTCTAGTTTTTCACAATTAGAAATAGTGGTGTAATGGTATAACTGTAAACTAGAGAACTGAAGTTCAGATGCCTGCAGGATGAAGTCAAGTCCCTAAAGAGCAGCCAAGTGGAAGACAGCCAGCTGAGTAGAAACAGTGGGGAATGCATGCTCTGTGTAAGGGCATTCAGAACACAACCACCAAAACAAAAACAGCAGTAGTATTTGGCGGTTGGGTCATCAGTCAGTGTGTGACTTCTGGACTTTTGTTAAGGTTTTCCAGAAAACTACCTGTAGGAAATTGAATGCTTGGTTCAATTCTTCCTTCTTCACTGATCCATGACTCTGAAGTATTGTCTTTCTGCATGGAGCATATGTCCTCAAACCTTGACTCAGAGTTTGGTTTTATGATTTGCTTTGGCTTCTGGTCTTGTCAGTCTTGATCCTGGGTCCATAGGAGTCTAGCACATTTCCTCTTGCCCTCTCGTACCCCTATCACCATCAAGAGAAAGGTTTGCTTTGGGTAGGCCACTGGTTTCAGGAGAAGAATGAGATTCATAGAGAGGAAAGCCATGCCAGCCAGAATTTTAGTCTGAAGCAGAACCATCCTGCTGCCCCAGACACCTGTACGTGGGAAATAAATGTTTATTTCCGTATGCTGCTGTAACATTAGCAGTAACTAAACAAATACGATATCAAATTGTTTTCTAGAAAAGTATAAATTTTCATTCACCTACCAATGTGAGTTCAAAATATCTCCTTGTTTGATGTTGCAGTTTGGATTTACTAAAATTTCACTTTTAGTTGTATGTTTATTAATGATTTATGTTTCTTCTTTTGATCATGTCTTTGACAGCTTTTCTACTATAATTTTGTTTGTAGGAAGCTCCTTATATATTAAACATGTGAGGGTTTATTCACTTATAATGAATCTACTATGTGTCAAGCACTATTTTTATCTATAATCCTTGTTAACACTTTTCCCCCCAAATTGCTGTTCACCTTTTAATTTTGGTCTATGATTGCTTATACCCCATGTGATCTATTCTTTTCCCTCTGTTTTTCTTTCCCCTTGCCTTTAATGCACAGGGAACAGAAAACAGATTTTTGATCTTAGTTTTACACTCTGCTGCTTTTTGCTGTTCTCCTCCTCGTGACACTTGGTCTTTCTTCCCCCTTCCTGTTCTGCCTGTTTCTCTCTTCACTCTGCCTGTTTTCTTTCCCTTTCTGGCTTCCTTATT
The DNA here is from genome assembly GCF_006229205.1 of Suricata suricatta. Taxonomy (NCBI): domain Eukaryota; kingdom Metazoa; phylum Chordata; class Mammalia; order Carnivora; family Herpestidae; genus Suricata; species Suricata suricatta. The sequence goes on from NC_043700.1 coordinate 138,478,108, forward strand.
TTCAAACACTTCTTTTCACCTGTAATACTTTTTTTCTCCTATGACTCGATAATCACATATAAAATCAAAGTTGTTTTAAAATATTTTAATCTCTTACTATAAATCAGAATTTTCTTTACATTCTGTATGAATACAGCAATTAAGTACTACTTTTTATCTAATAACAAGTTAGCTATATTAAGTTACTTTTATTTGCTTATAGCTCTACATTTCTCTTTAGGTGCATAGAGAACAATGCAAAGATTCTATGCTGAACAACGATTCTGTTCAATTCAATAAATGTGAGATTTCTACTTTGCACTCAATAGCTCATGTGGACCTTATTAGAGGTGGTGTTAGAGAACAAGGATTGGAGGCAATGGATTTATTATGATAACAGAACTAAATTTAAGGATTTAAATATGGCAATTGCCCCAAGAGAGGTACAGACAATATGGACTGGGAATTTAAAGAAGGGAGAAACCACATCCAATTTAGGAGGTGGAAGATTTCCATTATCAAAAGTTGTTTGAGATAAACTGTGATGAACTATAGACCTTTAAGAAGGTCAGTTGTACCTGTTAGTTTCATCTGCTCCAAAACTGTTTCCTCATCTTCTGGTGTCATCACCTTGATTTTCCTCCAGGCATAACCTACCTTCCAGCCTCAGGCTGTGTGGTTTGGGTGAGGTTGACTCCATCCTCAGTTCATGAGTTGCATATGGCCCAAATCTGACTATTCAGGTTAACAATTATTACCTTGAAGATATTTGGCTCAGTGCAGTTAAAAGGAACTTTTTGTTTTAGGGCTGAAAACTTGGAGCTATAGGAGTTTACTACATGAAAGTAAGTTGAAGCCAGCACAAAGGAAAGGAGAGGTGAGAGATGAAGAGAGTATGAGATGAAGCAGGGCAGGTGGGAGTAGAGATTGAAGGAAAATGAGTCTCACATCTTGAATGACATTATTCAAGCCTCTGGATCCAACAGTTTCTTAATCTGGCATCTAGACTTTTCAGCTACACAGCCAATAAAATGTCTTCTTGCATATGCTTTCATGTATTAGGTTTTAGTTATTTGATAATGAAAGAGTCCTAATAGACAGGAATGGAAGACAGAGAGCTGTGTTGGGGTGAGCCACATGAACAAAGGCATGGCAGTGGTAAAGCCTGGGGGTATGGTCATGGAATAGCAATTGTCTCATCGAATGAAGTGTATGACAAAGACATACATATACACATACATGTAGTAATGGAAAAGAAGTTGGGAAAGTTGGGGAATTCTAGTAGATTTTGCATGAAAATCTGAGTGTATGCTTCCATATGTAGGCCATCACTGTACAAAGAAATATAATGTGAGCCACATATGTAATTTTAAATTTTTACTAATCACTTAATAAAGGTAAAACTAATTTTATTTTATTTTAATTAAAAATTTGTTTTATGTTTTATTGCAAGAGAGAGACAGCATGAGCAGGGGAGGGTCAGAGAGAGAGGGAGACAGAATCTGAAGACAGGCTCCAGGCTCATGAGCTAGCTGTCAGCACAGAGCCTGATGCAGAGCTCGAACCCACGAACTGTGAGATCATGACCTGAGCCGAAGTCAGACACTTAACCTACTGAGCCACCCAGGTGTCCCTATTTGAATTTTTTTTTAATTTTTATTCATTCTTGAGAGAGACAGAGACAGAACATGAGTGGAGCAGGGGCAGAGAGAGATGGAGACACAGAATCTGAAGCAGGCTCCAGGCTCTGAGCCATCAGCACAGAGCCCGATGCGGGGCTCAAACACACAGACTGTGAGATCATGACCTGAGCTGAAGTCAGATGCCCAACCAACTGAGCCACACAGGCATCCCAAACTAATTTTAATAATATCCTCTAACCCAACATATCCATAATATTACCAATTCAGCATTTAATCTCTAAAAAATTTAGTATATAGAGGTTATACTTAATTTTTTGTACTGTTTCCAAACCCCAGTGTGCATTCTCCACTTTCAGCCTGTCTCACTTTGTAATGACCACATTTCAAGGGCTCAATAGCCACAGGTAGTTAGTGGCTACTGTATTAAACTGCATGGATCTTATTAATGCAGAGAAACTGAGAATTTTTGAATAGCCTATCACATTATGAGGGTTGTATTTTAAGAAATTTAATGTGTCATGATCTTCAAAATTATAAGGGAAGGAAAAGTTGAAGGAGGAAGCTATTCATTGAATTATGTAAATGTTGCAGGTAATAAAGCTCAACTAGAATCATGAGAACTGGAATTAAATGGAGCTATATTAAAGACTTCAGAGGTAAAAATGTATAGAATTCAACAGAGATTTGGTATCAGGGTGATGGAGATAAAAATAGAAGTGATAACAATGCTATAAATTTCCCATCAAGAAAAATAGGGATGTTAAAAGGAATACTTTAGTAGTAAAATGATGACTTTTACTCTGTAGATGTTTCAGACAGTTGTAGGACATCTAAGTAATATTGTTCCCTAGGCAATTAAAGCTGTGCATCTGTGGCTCAGGATATGGGACTGGTAAGAGAAAAGATCTAAGAGAAATATATATGACTGTTGTGGTCATGGGAGGTAATACAATTAATGAAACAAGATAAGGGGGAATGTTGAGCAGCTTCATGTGAAGTGGGGACCAATCGAAATGAGGACATGAAGGACTTTTTTTTAGAAAAAAAAACTAAGTGCACAATAGTTATGTGTCCATGGCAAGTCCTGAAACATTTCTTGCTTCGGCTTTCTCATCTGTGCAAGGAGGTGGTGTAAGTCTATGTGCCTAAAGCTCCTCCTAGTGCTAGCGCCTTCTGGAGTTATACCCTGGATCAGGTCAATAGGAGCACATAGACCGAGATGGATTAAGGTTTTAAAACACTATGAAATGAGTGAATGATGAGGAAGGGAATATTAATATGACTATGATGTTAAAATATTTGATAACTTGAAAAAAGAAACCTCATCTAGGGAAAGATTCTCTTTCTTCAGTTAAAAAAGCTGAGTCTGTTTGTAGGCAAAAGGTAAGAAACTTGTGGGTGGAATAACTAAAGGTAAATACTACAAGGGGTACAGGAAATAGAGCATGCTTGGTGTGGAGTCACAGGAGGTTCAGATATGGATTCTTCCAGCACTTACTCTATGTCTCCTCTATTCTAAGAATCATGTGTGATGTTCTTATTGATGGCATTTAACTCTTACCATAGCTCTGTGAGAACAGAAGTTTGAATCTAATTCTGGTGCACTTCTTACTATACCAGAACTGCCACTTAAAAGTAAATTTGCACCTAACCACTACATTTCTTTTTTTTCTTCACCAAATTTTTATTTAAATCCTAGTTAGTTAACATAGTGTAATCTTGGTTTCTGGAGTAGAATTCAGTGACTCATCACTTACATACAACACCCAGTGCTCATCATAACAAGTGCCCTCCTCAATGTCCATCACTTACGTACCCCATCCCACACCTACCTCCCTCTGTAAACCCTCAGTTTGCTCCCTGTTGATTTCCAAGACCATTCTCCAATAAAAGGAGCCAAGGCTTCTTGGAGAAGTGGCTGACTCCAGGGCTAAGGCAGGAAATACACAAGATGATCCTGAAGCATCTTATAGCCATAAAGTAAGAAAGTGCTAAGAAAACAAAAGGAACAAAAAAAAAAAAAAACCACCAAAAAAAACCCCCACAGATACCAATGATAGAGGGACACAGGAACCAACTGAAAGAACTCCCAGTGACCAAAATCAGGACAATTCGAGCAATGGCACAATATAGTATTGGATCAAAATAGACAGTAAATGCCCAATATCCATAATGTTATATATAAATGATTGAATATGTAAACTAATGGGTGTAAATAGACCATGCAGAAATATTCCAAATACTTTGTCTAGATACTTTCCCTCAAGAAAGAGGGGAATAGCTCCCTACTTCTTAAGTGTGCACTGTATCTAGTGACTTCTTTCAAAAAAAAAATGGAAAAGGAGGTAAAAAAAAAGATAATTTCACAGGAGAGAAACCTGAAAATACTACCTCAATTAGGTGATCAAGGTTAACATCAACAATAAAGCCATGTTGATAGCATGTACCCTTAGTTGATATGATGAAAATGACTCTTTATCTCTGTGTTTTTTCTCCTCAAAACTTATAACCCCTGTGTAATCATTAGGAAAATATCAGACAGATATTGTGAGGGACATTTGACAAAATGATCAGTACTCCCCAGAGCTGTCAAGTCATCCAAAACAAGAAAAGTGTGTAAAAACCATCACATCCAAGGAGAAACTAAGCAAACATGACAACTAATGTGGTCTCCTGAATGACATCCTAGAACAGAATGGTGGCATTAGGTACAAATAAGAAAATCTGAATGAAGTATGGATGCTGGTTAATAATGTATCAGTATTGGCTCATGTATGGTGACGGATGTACCATACTAGTGTAAGATGTTGACAATAGTGGAAACTCGGTGTGGGGTTTATGGGAATTCTCTGAAACTTTTCTGTAAGTCACAAACTATTCTAAAATAAGCATTTATTTTTTAAAAATAGCAAATTTGCATGATTATCACTGAAATGAAGGGCTGACATTTACTTGTCCTCCTAGACAAAAGGCAAAGTCAAGTAGTGGTTTTAAGGAGGAGAGATGAAGTCACAGGAGAAGGAAAGCCTTTGAGATTCTCAACAAAGTAGATAGCAGTAGGATATTCTGAAATATTAAATGGTTAGAGAAAATTGTGTTTCTGAAGATAGTGTAAAAGATCTGAAGTAGTAAACTCAATAGCGATTTTACGGTTAATATTAATAAGTATATCTATAGATTGTTTTCATGTGAAAAAATAATTTAATGTATTGAAGTGTACATGAAATAAAATCTATTTAAGTGATTATTCAAAATAAATATAATATTTATGTTGCTAAGATAGAGTGCCCATATACACAACTCATGTGCAACAATATGAGTCAGGTTTTACAGAACAAGGGTGTCTAACAATGTGCTCCTGAAAGCCTGTGTAGCAGATAATGCTTTTTGTTCAATATCTAATTTTAGTAAAAGAATTTTAGGAACAAGAATAAAGAAAAAATTCCCAACTTTGTTGATAGGCAGTTGAGCCCACCTACAATAATTCAGTATCCCAGATAACCTTGAAGCTGGAGATGGCTATGTGACATAGCTGTGGCTAGTGAGTATTTGCTAGCTTTGGGGAAGATTCTGTCTTCCAAATTATAGGTACCATCAGTTCTTCACAGTTTTTTCTTTTTCTTTTTCTTCCTTGTAACATCAGTTTTATGCCTGGAGTGTAGCAGTACTTTTATGAGTTGGAGGCCATAATCAGGAAGATGGGGCTTACACACTGGGCAATAGGTAGATCCTTGATAATAAAATAAGTAGCTATGGTAGCCTGGAGAGACTATTGTCAGACTTCTAGTTATCTGGGACAAATAGTGTCACTCTTAGTAGTGTCTGTTCTATGAAGTCAAGATCATTCCTTACTGACGGAGTTCCCCAAATGGATTGTTTTTCTTTTTTCTTTTTTTTTTTTTAAATAAAGCATTCATTTAATTATGAAATGCAGACAATCAGAGACAGGTGGATACAATGGGTTCAAGGAAAGAGCATATCAAAACTTTTTCACTTTTATTAAAGGCTTTGATGAGAACTCATAAAATGTCATGAAATTCTATTTGCTATACAAATAAACATCTACTTCTGAGTAGGAGACATATGTCATAAGAACCATTTTAATGTGTAAACAAATTC
>NC_043700.1:138483948-138492880 GCF_006229205.1 Suricata suricatta
TTGGCACTATCGCCATCACTGCCGTCCAAAAGAATCTTCCTCTGTTTTACCACAGCCTTTGATGCTGCTTTCCTTTTCCCTTGAACACCAGGAAGATCATCTTCCTCAGTAATCTTACCCAAGTCTAAATAATCGCTGGCTACACTGCAATTGGAGATATGAGGGGCCTTACTCATTGTCTCAGTTTCACGACTGTCACGTTTTTCAATGCTTTCATCTCGAGCCTCTTCTGCATCAGCTGGAAGTTCCTTCACTGATAAAGCGAGTGCGACTTCTAAGTCTCGCTGGTAGAGCTTGTCATCTAAAGCCATCCTTTTTTTAGGAGTTTTCTCTTGCGGGATGTCTTCTTTCTGGAGATTTTTCAGTTTAGGTTTCCTTGTTTCTAGTTTTAACTCCTTTGGTGTTGCTCTGGGTTTTTTATTTGAAGGTGCGGTTGCAGAAATAAAGTCATCATCACTGTCAGAGTCCTCAAATTGTGAGTAATTGACTGGTTTCTTATGCCTCACAGGCCGCACCATGGCCCCGTCCAAGGCTGTAAATATGCAGCTTTCAAGTTCTTCAGGGCAGCAGTACCAGTTTCAATTCCCGCCCAAAAGCAGGCACTAGAGCTCTCCCTGGATTGTTTTTCAGGGAAGACTTTCCATCCTCTTCCAATGAAGGAGGGAGGGAGTATTGGTTTAGTAAATCTGGTCAACTCATAATCAAGGAATCAAAGGGATGACTATTAGAGACATATTATCCCAATATCTGTAACCTGGCTTTTATACAGCCAGTTTTCCTTCTTGATTTAGAAGAAGCTGATCTTCTTCTAAATCTATCTATGCCTGTGTTTCCTTATCACTAAGCCTATCTTCCAGTACACAGTGATTATCAAAAAGGATTTGTGGCAAATGCATTTTTTTAGAACGTTATTATCTGTTATATACTGACTTAAGATAATACACTTTGAAGTGTACAGGTGAGGGAAATTCCCCATGGCTGACCACTTAAGCATAAAGATGGAGGTGTTTTTCCCAGAAGTGTCATGCAGAGTGTAGTGAATTGACCAATGACAGTTTTGTAAATGAATCACTGGCCATGCATGATCAGTACCTCTGAGTTAAGAGAAATGTTTATATTATTGGTTGCATTCACATGAGTGTCTTCTTTTTAAAATTGCATTGCAGTGTTCAGGTACAATTTGGTATTTGAGACATCTATGAGGAATTACATACCAGAAGTTTAAGAGAGAAATTGTTTTTGAAAGAAATAGATTGTATAAATAAGGATCTAAAAGATATATTTCTGATGATTTATCTTAAAGGGATTTTATCATATCTTTTCCTTAATTTTCTTTACATTTTATCTGAAAATATTCAACTCATTCTTTCATATTTTTGCTTTTACTATCAAGAAAGTATATATGTCTCACAGTAATATTATTTGTTTCAATCTACAAATGAAACTTCCTTTTGTTATAAAGAATGAACCTCCAATGTAGTCTAATCTTTAGATAAAAAGTACAATTTTTTCTGAACATTGCAGTGGAATGGATTATTGTTAATTCATTGAAATATGTTCAAACAAACAAAGAAAAAGGTAAAGGGATCTCTGAAATACTGGAATAAAACTTTATTTGCAGCTGGTTTGGAAGATGCTGGAGGCTAGGAAATGTTGAAGACAGTCGCATAGACTTTTCTTCCACTCATGGACCAACATAGTCTAGCATTTTCCCAGATGTCAAAGGACAAACTGACCTAGTTGTTTAATACCCTTTTCAGAAACTTCACAACCAGAGGTAGAAATAAAACAGAAAGCATGGGACTACATCCATTAGTGCAAAAACAAAACAAAAAATCCTAGATTAACAAAGATGATTGATTAAGCACATATGACATGATCATGTGAGTTGAATGGAAATGACCAGTGGAATATAAAAGTAAGGGATAACTTTTGCTAATTCTGATAACACATGGAGCAGGGGTTTTCTCACATGAGAAGCTGATGAATTTTGAGTTACTTGAATAAACAGGACTGAAATGGAGAAATGGTTGATTGGACACACAATCCTCTATGAATCAAATATAGGTAAAAGTACAAAAGACCTGGCAAAATCCATGTTAGCCACCAGCCTTTCCTCCTCTTCCTCCATCCAAAGTCAGCAGAACAGTATGGATCCTATTACTGCTTCTGGGAAAAACAATTGGTTCCAGGAGGTATGGCAAGCAGAGATGCCCAAAGTGGCATTTACTCCCTGCCTACTTGGCCCACTAGGTAAGAAGTAGGGCTCCTCTTTGGCGGGCTCTGAACAAATGTAACTATGCCAGGCAAAGAATGGTGGTCTCCTGCCAGCTAATTCCTGGCTACTACTTGCTGTCTTTGGCTTCAGATATTTCCTATTTCTCCCCAGGCCACTGTACCTCTGAACTAGCAAAGTATGATTACAGTAAATCTCAACTTTTCATATTTATGTGCTTTTATGCTAGAAAGGTTTGAACAAAGAGACTTATCCAGTCTTTGATAGTTCCCTGTCAGCTTCCAACTGTAGACAACAAGAGAATTTCCTTTGCCTCAGGTGTACCTGAGGAGACAGAAAAATCATCAGGCACATAGTTATGTACAAAGGAAGGGGACTGCTCTGAAACATTAGAACTTACTAAAAGAAACAGGAATACATTTTGAAATTTTTTATGTGTACTCATACAATTTTAAGAAACACTACATTTATGTAATCAAAATGGTCACTGATAAAGATTTTTTTTTAATGGTTGCCAAATTAAAAGCAATGAAGAGTGAATAAAGGTTTATATATTATAGCAAATTGATTTTAAGAGTTTGACATGTCTAATAAACTCTCCACGAGCCTAAATAAGGAGAAGCAGAGATTAAAATTATAAGGAGTGCCTGGGTGATTCAGTCGGTTAAGACCTGACTTCAGCTCAGGTCATGATCTCACGGTTCGTGGGTTTGAGCCCTGCGTCAGGCTTTGTGCTGACAGCTCAGAACCTGAAGCCTGCTTCAAATTCTGTGTCTCCCTCTCTCTTTTCCCCTCTGCTGTTTGTGCTCTGTCTCTCTCTGTCTCTTAAAAATGAATAAAAAATAAATGAAATAAATAAAATGATGAAACAAAAGGTTAAGTATTGAAAGAAGTAAAAAATGTATTATGCATATAATAGAGATCTCAGAAAGAGAAAGAGAAGCCAAAGAGATATGTTAATGAAAAGATATAGAAATTTTTAATGAGCTGAATAAAGTCTTGTGTCTGAAACTAAAATAGGCTTACTGAATATAAGCAAAATAAAAAGGGAAATTAATAGTATAAGCTTAAATAAAATGAAGTCAGTGACTTTTAAGACACTTTTGAATAAAAGAGAGGATTTCCCAATAGTCTTGATAGAGACTACACAGAAAATAAGAACAATAAAAGTTCAGTGTATGAAAGGTTATAGCAAAGGGTCAAAGCCATTCTAGAAGTATAAGTTACATGTTTTTATTATTAAACACAAATGAATAAAAATAAATGATTAAAAAACCTCAAAACATTTGAAAATGAGCCATCAAATTTAGGAAAAGGAAACTAATTAATACAAAAAGTAGAATAAGGTAATTAGAAATTGAAAATCTATAGACAATCATAAAAGCTAGAGGCTTTTAAAAATATTAAAATATATGTAATGTGCTGCTAAATCTGAACAAAAAAATTAAAATTAATATAATGATAGATCTATAAAAATTTTAAAGACATATAACTATGATAATATTAAAATATTAATGATGTGTAATATTTTATACAACATTAATGAATAAGATCACTTCCAAAATAATTAGAAAATCTCAAAAGACCAATATCTTCAGAAATAATTAAATATTTTGGGTTTTTAAAAGGCTCTTGTCCTGATAGTTTTATAGATGAATTCTTCTAAATTGTCAAGGAAGAATTAATATGAAAAGCATAGGAAAGAAAGAAAACTTTCTAATTCAGCTAATATATGCCAAACAGAAAAATCTTACAAAGTGCAAAAAGCTGCAGTTCCATCTCAATTATGACAAACAATATAGGCATTCACAGATATTAGTGAATTTAATACAATAGAATTTTAATATAATAACATCATGATTGAGTAGAAAATATACCAGAAAGTAAGAATGTTTTAAAGTCAAGAAATTTATGAAGCAGTGCATAGCAAGGTCAAGGAAGAAAATCTACATAAATAGTTGTTGGGTTTTTGGTATGGGGAGAGGGCAATAAATAATTCTCATTACCTTACTTGCCACTCCTTCTAGAATGCTGAACCAATTGAGATGTAGACAAAGGAGTTAAGCAGACAGAAAGTAAAATATCAGCTTTACAACTACTTACCTATTAGAAAATACAATAAAAATGAAAGACCTCATTCACAATGTCAACAAAATTATAAACTAGCTATGGATAAACTTAAGAAGTAATGAGCAGTAGTGTTTAGAAGAAAATTTACAACAGTCAGAAAATACCTAAATGGAAAGGCATATCACATACAGGGAAGGGAGGATTTAATTTTATAAAGCTATAGTTCTTCACAAAGTAAGTTATAATTTCAATTCTAATGTTATTTTTCTTTTTTCCCCTCCTTTTCTTACCTCTCCTCCCATTTCTTCTCCCTTGTTTATTCGCTACTTTCCTTTCTGAAAGTATGAGGAGCTTAGAAAGTTGTAAGCAAAAACAAAACAAAACCCTGAGATATTATAATGCTACAATAATTAAAACTGCTAGATAGTATGTGTGTGTACATATGTGAATGTTATTATGTTACATATGATGTTACATTGTTACTAGGATAAATAAATATTCTTTTGGGTTCCTGTACCCAATTCCAATGTGTGTGTGTGTGTGTGTGTGTGTGTGTGTGTGTGTGTGTGTGTGCAGGCTTCCCCACACCAACAAACAATTCTTAGATGTTGGCAGGGTGTTTCAACTCATCTCAATTCTGAAAGTACCTACCTAGAGATAGCATCAGATTCCACAGGTAAAGGTATCAGTCTCACAAAATAACCCTCCATTTCCGATGTCAGTAATAATCTCAGGTTGTTACCTGTACTCTGACCAACTGGCTATAAATCAGAGGTTTCCACTATCCCCTCCATGGGTTCAATTAATTTGCTAGAAGATTTCACAGGACTTAGGAAAATCAGTTACTCACTAGATTACTGATTTATTATAAAGGATATTAATGGTCATGAATCAACAGAAAGGTGAAGAGATACATGGAGGGAGGTCCTGAACTAAAGAACTTCTGTCCTCATGGAGTTTGGGATCTCAACTACCTCCATATTGATCTCAAACTTTCCAATTGACTAAATTTTTCTTTCCAACTTATCTCTTAACTAAAGGAAAAGATCCTGATGGCAATGTGTCCCCCGAAAGGAACTAAAACTACCCCCTCAAGTAAGAAAGACTTCCCTGAGTCAGTAAGCTCCTGTGTGACTGACCCTAAGACAACTATCAATTTGATCTTTACTGCCCACCTGCACGTACCCACCAACCTGTGCCCCATATAAACCTTTAAGCTTTGTCAGCACTTTAGAGACAGTTTTTGAAACACTGGTCCATTGTCTTCCTGGTGTTGCATTACTGAACTAAATTCCTTTCTTGTTTCACCACCTCTCTGTCATCTCTCTGCCTTTAGATTTTGTCAGTGGTGAATGGCTGGCCTGGTGTGTTTGGGACCATAGAGTCAGGTGCTTTTGCACCCCTGCACCCTGGCTACATAGTGGCACTTGAAAGCATTCTGGTTTGCCATCATGGCATCTCTATGAACCCCCTCCCTTTTGGGATTTTATGGAGCTTTATTACATAGGCATGATTGATTAAGTTATTGGCCTTCCGAGATTGATTCAACTTTAGCCCTTCTTCCTTCCAAGGAAATCAGCGAGTCGGGCTGAAATTTTCAACCCTCTATTCTATGCTTGGTACCCCTGGCAATCAGCCCCCAAACTCAGAGGTTTTACAGAAGTCTCATCTTCCCAGTTGTTCACAAGGCACCCATTTCTTTTCTATGGCTCTTAAGTATTTTGAAGAATTAAGGACAATTATTGTAACAAAAGATGCTTTCATTGCTCTTATGGATCTGGAAATTCCAAGGGATTTAAGAACTGTCAGCCATGGACTGTAGATAAATACCAAACATTTCCAAAAAATGTATTTTGGTCATCTGAATGACCAAATCTATGCATTTCTTATGAATTACAAACACAAATACAAATAATCCATATATTTTAGTTATAGTAGCATTATAATATCTTAGGATATATACATATATATGATGTTAATATGATACTATGTCACATATATGTATATATACATATATATACTGTATTATGTATATAAATAGGCAAAAGTAATAGTATAACACAAATTTCACACAGTAACATGGGTAAATGAATTTAAAGTCAGGTCACTAATAAGGATAAAGACTTCATATCAGGTTCTGCCTTGCCTGGAGGTAGAGCTTAGAATGGAAAGAATTACAAACCTAACAGGGGAGTGGATAGAGTTACCATCCAGTCCAAAAAGTACTGGGAGGAAGTAAGTTTGGCTCAAATAAAATCTTAACAGTTTTCACGGTATTTCTGAGAACTTTGTTTACTGAAATAGACAGATGTTGCATATCCAGTTACTCTTCAGTTAGCAAGTTAAGGTGCCTCTGGTTTGCATGTTTCTAAGGATTTTGTTTTATTTTGTTTTGTTTTCACCAAGCTCAATGTGCATGAAGAGGTTATAGTCTCAGAGCATTTTCTTAAACTATCACTCTAGAATGTTTAACCTCCATTTATGCAATAGTTGTTCCAGAAATTCCTAAAATGGCTCCTCGTGTATGCATAGCTTTTTGGTAATACGGGTTTTCTCTGGTTAAAATGATTGCCCTTTCAAAGTTGCTGACACCTATGGGAGAATATTTGACAAGAGGTGCATATGTAATGTAACAAACTACCTAGATGAAATTGTTTAAGAACAAACTGTAGTACTTGAAGAACTGGTGGTCAGACTATGTCACAGAATTGGGCCTTGATGCGGCACTCTCTGAACAGCACTTTTATGAAACGATCAGTGAATTTTTTCATGTTTAAATGTTGATTACCAGCCAGTGATATGTTCAGCTTCTCTTTGCCTGTAGGAGATGGAGTTTTGCAAATGTGTTTCATAGCTGCATGCATATATTACAGTGGAAAAGTGAGGGGTACCTGATGGTCCATGTGATAATGGTTCAAAGGGAAAATCATTCCATGTGAACAGACCCTGTTATGGAAGTTCTGTTCTTCCCCCAAAAGAAATGCTTTGCACCTGGGATTCTGATCTGGAACTAATTCTTTTCACCAACTGCAATTTAAAGGGCCCCTCCCTCTGCCCCAAAAGCATGAAGAGGCCCCAGGTTTAGAATGCTGCAGGGCTAAGTAATTAGACATTGGACATTTCTCCCTGAATAAATGCAGTTCACTACTGGTATTTCTTTCTTCCTCTCCTTTCTTTCTTTCTTTCTTTCTTTCTTTCTTTCTTTCTTTCTTTCTTTCTTTCTTTTCAAATGTTTATTTATTTTTGAGAGAGACAGAGCACGAGAGGGGGAGGGGCAGAGTGAGAGAGAGAGACACATAATCCGAAGCAGGCTCCATGCTCTGAGCTGTCATCACAGAGCCCCATGTGGGGCTTGAACTCATGAACCGTGAGATCATGACCTGATCTGACGTCGGACGCTTAAGCAACCGAGCTACCCAGGTGCCCCAGAATGCTCTTAATAAGGCTTATCTCTATCTGTATATTAGTCACAAGAACACTTCATCTATTATCACAGAGGATGAAAGCATAGCACTTTCTAGAGTGATCAAAGAGATTAATGGAACGTTTATATTCCCATAAACAAAATTTAAAGAGGCCCTATTATATGAGAGTGAGGGTAAAATGGGCATTCTGAATCTAAGAGACATCTAAGTGGGCCTATAATATACTAGAATATTATAATTACTGAAGACTTATTCTGACTTGTATTTACCAAATCACTTTACAATTATTCGAAGTCCCTCAGCCCATAGTACCTAGAGAGCACCTTGTGATTATATTCTAGGTCTCAGTGAAAGCACCAACTAAGTCCTTCAACTTCCTTTAATGAATAACTTCAGACAGCTCCTTGAATTCTAACACTTAGTATGGGCAAACTGCTAAGGGAGAGCACATTGTAGACACGTCTCCAGCCTGAGTGCAGGATGCTCATTGCATGAACAGTTCAGAAATGTAGCACCCAAGAAAAAATATCTGTTGTGTTCCTGTGGATGACAGACATGCCTGAGACAGATTGTAGATTGTAGACAGTGATTTATTTTTTTAAAAATTAATAATTAACCTTTCTTAAACAGGTTATACTTAATATGCTCATTGTTTAAGAAAGAACACGGTTCAGTGTGACTTTTTAGTAAAAGCACATTTAATCTCCTAATCAATGTCACAGAGATGCTTCCCTGGGCATATTTGTACCCATTTCTGAGTTATATGCTGATTGTGTATAATAATATTTAGTAAGGTGTAGGGGACACAGTTGTTATTCTAAGTAGCCCAGGCTTGGTTTATAATGTCATGTAAACCTATTTTCTGTCATGTAAATCTATTTAGATTGAATTATCTGTGAAACTTTGATCAAATATAGATGCCAAATTTCCATAGCAAATCTAGTGAATCAGAAGAGCTAGGAGTTGCACACAATCATGCATTTAAAGAAAATGTAAAGCCAGTGTAGTTAACATGCAGTGATATATGTTTCAGGTGTACAATCTAGTGATTCAGCACTTCCGTACATCACCTTGTGCTCATCGTGATAACAAAATGTTCATTTTATCTTTTTTTAATGTTTATTATTTTATTGAGAGAGAGAGAGAGAGAGAGAGAGAGAGAGAGAGAGGAGGAGGAGGAGGAGGAGGGGGAGGAGGAGGG
>NC_043700.1:138492980-138501868 GCF_006229205.1 Suricata suricatta
ACTGAGCTACCAAGGCGCCCCAAATGTGCATTTTTAAAAAACCTCCACAGGTCAACTTCTTAATGTTTCTTCTAATGGTGAGAAGAAAACAACATGGTAAATGGAGATATGTTTTCAGTGTGAATTGTCACAAGCAGGTATTTAGTTCAAATATTGGAAATTTTTTTTAATAAGTCAACAAATTTGAGGATTGACTGACTTGCTTTAATTCCTTATGCTATGAACAATTAGAATTATTCATAAAAATAAGATGGAGAATATTTCTGAGAATTTTTTTCCTATTGTATAAAAAACATTTAAGTACCATTAGAATACTTGATTCTGTAACCATAGTAAATGTAATTTATGAAAAGCTTGCATCACTTTGAGATGACATAGGACTACTTGACATGACTGTATAATTTCATGTTTGAACTGTCTCCACTAAACACTTATCATTTGAACATGACTGAATAGTGATAGCTTCTGGGTTCTTGCTTTGTTTAGTGTGACAATAACAGTGGTTTTTTTTTTCTTCCTAAAATAAGTGAACTTTTGGTTGTTCCTGGGTGGCTCAGTTGGTTGAGCATTGATCTGGGCTCAGGTCATGATCTCGTGGTTCATCAGTTTGAGCGCTGTAGTTAGCACAGCTGATGGCACAGAGCCTGATTCAGATCTTCTGTCTCCCTCTCTCTTTTCCTCTTCCCACTTGTGAGCCTTCCCTCAAAAATAAATAAAACATTAAAAAAAATTAAAAAGTGAAGTTTTGTAATAATAGCAGCCACATAAGAGCAGCAATAATTTCTAGATTGATTACATCTAGTTTATCATCTGGCTGAGAATCTATTCAGATAAAAATTCAAGATATTCCAGATCAGAGTACAGGTTTTTTGGTTTTGTTTCTTTTCTTTTTCTAAAAATGCTAGATCCTAAGATTGTGAATTTTGTTTTCTTAAGAAGAGACAGTCTAAGGCTGGTTGTTGATTTAATAACAAACTTCTCATTTCGCTGGTAGCTTGTTTTCTGCCCATGTTCTCTATGCAAGTTGTTTCTAATTCTCATCTGGAAAAGTTATTTACTGCCTTAATGATTGCATGTAACATCCTGAGATCTCAAGAATTGATATCATTGAAAAGATATTTTATGTGGTAAAATTGTGTATGACTTTTTATAACTTGGTGGAATGCAAAGTTTGTTTTTCCCATAGTAAAAAATATAAAATACTTATAAACATTTTGTGAACACTTTGTTAGTCAGTGGATACAAAATGAGGGTTCAGAAAGTTAATAATAAAATATAAACTCTGTTGATTCAGATGTACTACAATAATGTAATAATAAAATATAAACTCTATTGGTTCGGATGTGAAAGGACACAGGTCTAAACCAAACTGACTCCATGACAGGCATTAAGTTTCCCCTCTGAGCTTAAAGGTCTAAGTTTCGGTTTCCCAGAATCATTAGACAATAACAGGGAAGGGCACATATTGCTCAATAAGCAACTACCCTAGTAACACCCAATCAGAAGCAGCCAGCTAATACACTTAACATTCCTAAGGACAGGCCTAGAGATGGAAACTATAGATAGGTACTTATCGTTTAATGCTAGGGTAACCAGTTACTCACCCCACGTGGGGGTCTTTAACCCACCCCGTAATTGGTTATTTTCGAAAAAGCACTAAAGGTCATGATTGGGTCCTGCCAAAAGTAACAAACACTCTGGACAATGTGTATGGTTCGAATTGCTGCAAAGGCTGTTATACAATGATGATTGGATTACTGTGCCTATGACATAATTTTCTGTAACCTTCCCCTTTCAAACTCCATAAAAACCCTACCCAGCCTTTGATCGGGGCTCTCAGCACAGATCCACTGTGTTGGTGAGGTCTGGAAGCCCGAGCTTAAGCCCAAATAAATGCCCTTTGCTTTTGCATATGTGACTCGGTCTCCCTGGTAGTCTCTGGATTTTGGGGATATTGCGATCTGGGCATAACAGATGTACTGCATTAATGTATGAAATACATTAATGTATGAAATATATGCCTCACCATATAGCATAACTGTAGTTGTCTGTGTAGTCATTGGATTAAATGTCCAGAAGATATCTGACTCTATTTCTTTGCTTTTAGACAGCCTGGAAAAAGTGGAATGTCCTAATCTAAAAAAATCTATAGGAAAATTTATTGCAGAACTTACTTACTTAACGGTTAGCAACTCTTCCTGTTTTTAAATGTTTATTTATTTTTTTAGAGACGAGGAGGGGGGAGATTGTGAGCGAGGAAGAGGCAGAGAGAGAGGAAGACACAGGATCAGAAGCAGGCTCCAGGTTTCGAGCTGTCAGCACAGAGCCTGACGCAGGGCTTCAACTCACAAATCATGAGATCATGACTTAAGTCAAAGTTGGATGCTTAATTGACTGAGTCACTTAGGCACCCAGAGTAGCAACTCTTCTTTAAGTGGAGGGATTCTCCTAAATGTAATTTTAATATAGCTCCCCCTTCATAAAGCTTTTTCATCTGGTTTTGACTCTAGTATAAATTCAGAACACTTAAAATTAATTTTTGGCTTGAAAGTAATTTATGTTTTCCTACAAGAAAACTGGATTTGTGAGCGGTAAGTGTTCATTTGCCAGATTTTTCTCTCCCTCAAAACATTCTTTTGAGTTCCATTGAAAATGGTAAATTCTACTCTTTTTTTAAAAAATGGTAATTAATTCATAGTTGGTACTGTGAGGCACCTCTCAAATGTTATGTATCAGTGAGCTGAGAATTATTGAAAACAAAACACGGTTCTGAAGTAACAATTTGGTGGCATTTCAAAATATAAAGGTTGGTATAATTAGTTGGAGTCAGTTAGCTATTTAACTCAATTTATCATATGTTTATTTATTGCATGGTAAACTATGTGATAAGCACTGTGCCACATTTCTGATTTTGAACCTCTCCAAGAGAGTACATTGACTACATTCAATAGTTCTAAATATTCATCTATTTTTTTCCTGAGTTCCACTATAGTAGAATTCTTGAACTATCAAGAGGAAAATGATGGCACAAATGTAAAGTCATCTGATAATTCTCAGTGGTTTACTAATAGGATAGCTATAGCTATTGAGTTACGCCATATCAAGGAACGTTTGGAAGAATTTTAAATTTTAATTATTCCCTTATTTCTGTTTAAGCTCCAAGAAAACTCTGATCTTCTAAGCTTCTTTGCTTCTTCTAAGCAAAAAATATTTCAAAAGCTTGAGGAAATAGAGAAAGATTATAAAAGTAACGGAAGGTAGACAGCTGTGTCTGTTTGTGTTAGTTGGGTGTGAATAGTTACATATATCAATTTTAAACCAAACTTTATTAAGGAAAGAAATAAAGCTATTTATGGTGCTAATCAAAGACAGGGGTACAGTGAATAATTCCAAGTCAAGAAAAAGGAAGAAAATCAAGGAACATGAGGAATAATTTTCCCTCAAGTCTTGTCCCATGGTGGAATTATCTTCTAAAAGCAAATGATTAAGTACAAATAATTCTGATGTCCAAGTTTATCCATGTGAGATAATGGTTTTCCTCTGAAGGAAAAGGCTGTGGGAACAACACTGACTCAACCACAAACCAAAGAATGAACTTGATCACCTAGTAGGGCTTTTCCATTTCCAATTTCTTGATCCTTGTATTTATAAATTTTCTTGCTTAAGTTTTTCTTTCAATGGTCTTTCCAAAACCTCCTGTGAAAAAGGTTAAGTTGGAAATAGCTTATTCACTGATAATAGGAGGAAAAGTAAACATTTGTTTCACTTTACTAAGCAGAGACAGTAATATTCTCTGCCTCATTCATTCAACAAATATTGTTTGAGTGCTTACTATGTGCCAGGCTCTGTTCTAAGGGTATGAAAGGTTAGCATCCTAACTCCTAACAAACCTAAGTTTTAACCTTGGCTAAAAAAAATAATAATAACAGTAATGTATACAAAGCTTGATTTTCTCATCCACAAATGAAAAATCAGTATTACATAAAACAGGGCAGGGTGCTATGTGAGAGGAAGACTCTTGCCCTTACTGAGCAACAAACTAATTCCATATGTGATGCTATGAGCCCCATTTCCTCATTATGCAATGAGAACCTGCATCTTGTAGCAGTACTCTTTGAGGCTACTCATGTTCTTATATGGGGAATTCCATGTACCTACTCTAATGTTTCTCTGTGTTAGTTCTAGATGTCAAGAATTCCAGGGCCTGGAATAAAGCTCATTACCAGCTAGGGAAAAAAGGGCATGATTTTCCCAGAACTTGCTCAGGGTGTAATAGTGAAGTACTCTGAGACTTCTGTGGGATGGAAAGTGGACTAGATACCTATAATTGAATGTGAGTAAAGCAGAGTTCAGTGTCTTCAACTTGCAATTTAGAGGAGGGGGTACATATAAATCTAGTTAATTATGACGCAATAAAGTTCTATACTTATATTTTGAACAAAGTTAGAGAATTGCTCAGATTTATTTGACCATGGGAAAGAAAATTATAAGCTCTCGAATTAATATTGACAGGTCATTAGACATATTAAAAGTATGGGAAAATACTTGATTAAAATTAAAAACTTAGGCCCTGTGAAAGAAAAGGTCACGAGAATGAGAAGATAAGCCACAGACTGGGAGAAAATATTTGCAAAAAGATTTTTTTGCAAATAAAGATAAAGAACCATTCCCTAAAATTCACAAAGAACTAAAACTCCGCAGTAAGAAAACAACCCAATTAAAAAATGGGCCAAAGTCCTTAGTTGACACTTCACCAAAGAAGATATACAGTGGCAAATATGCACAGGAAAAGATGGTCTGTCTCACATGTCTTCAAGGAACTTAGAACAGTGAGATACACCTACTAGAATGGCCACCCCTATTAGACACCTAATATATACCTAATGGCCAAATTCTGGAAAACTGACATCACCAAATGCTGACAAGGATGTGGAACAACAGGAACTCTCTCATTCCTTGCTGGTGAAAATGCAAAATGGTGAAGCCACTTCAGAAGACAGTTTGGCAGTTTCTTATAAAATGAAACATACCTTTATCATATGATCTAGCAATCATGTTCTTTGGCATTTATTTATCCAAAGGAGTTGAAACTTATATCCACACAAAAATCTGCACATGGATGTGTATAACAGTTTTGTTCATTGTTTATAGATGTTTGGCAATTTTTAATGGGCAAACCTGGAAGCAATCAAGATGTCCTTAAAAGGTGAATGGATAAACTGGGGTACAGACAACGGAATATTTTTGAACACTAAAGAGAAGTGAGCTATCGAGCCATGAAAAGACATGGGGGGAATTTAAATGCATTTTACTAAGTTAAAGAAGCCAATCCCAAAAGGCCACATACTGTATGACCCCAACTATATGACATTCTGGGAAAGGCACAACTATGGAGACAGTAAAAGAGAGCAGCGGTTGTCAGGGGTTGGGGGATGGGGAGGGATGAATACGTGAAGCATAGAGGAGTTTTTAGGGCAGTGAAAATTCTCTGTATGATATTATAACGATGGATATACAGTCATTATACATTTGTCCATATCCATAGAGTATACAAGAGTGAACCATATGTAAACTATGGGCTTTGGGTGGTTATAATGTTTCAATGTAGTTTTATCAATTCTAACTAATGCACCACTCTTTTGTTACATTTTAGAGGATGCTGAGAATAGCGAAGGCTGTGCTTGGGCAGAGGAAAGGGGTGTATGAGAAATCTTGATCTCCTACTCGATTCTGCTGTGAAGCTTAAACTGCCCTAAAACAAGTCTTATTTTGTAAAAAGTGTGGGAAAGGTAAATAGCAAAGCAACAACAAATTATAAATGAATAATTTTCTCTTAGAAATGATACAATTCTATTTATATCTTTAAGACACAATAAACTTTGGGTATCAAAATATTGTCAAATTACAAGATATACAACATTGACCAGTCATTCTCAAACAGAAAACAACACACACACACACACACACACACACACACACACACACACTCCTGCTTAGTTAATTATTGCCAATATGCGGATGTATCGATTAGAATGCCCATACATAAACTGGGTTTCATGAAACTTAAGTCTTAAAGGGAGGGATTTCACAATTAGGGAGACCACATAGTATGTGACTACTTTTGAAATTATTTCTCTACCTCAAACATATTTTGGAAGAAAACCTACTACCAGCATTGGTTTAGTATTTTTGTGGAGCACTTAATTGCATCTCTTATAATCGGATGTCTTTTGCCTTGTAGACAGGAAGAGGGAGGGTGTTAACAAACTGAAAAATCAGTATGAGCCAGTGCAGGGACATGAGTGTGGGAAACAGAGCTAGCTAGAGGCAAAGAAACATGGAGGGAAAGGTAGGCAGGTAGCGGTCCGTTTATGAAAGGAATTTCTTTGCTGTTGATGCCCTATTATCTCTGGTAAAATGAAAAGTTTATTATATTTTAGCTGTTTATATTTTCCTACTTTTCTCAGAACTTACCATATTTTATTCCCACTGAGTCATCTGCACATATGCTGTATAGTTTCAAGTAAAAAAATATCTTCGCTTAGGCCCTTATTATGTACCAGACAATGTGCTAAACAGTTTACATGCAAGGTTATGTTAGTTTTCATGAACATTTTGCAGAAGCAGCATTAGTAACCTGGTTTTATTTTGAGAAGACTGAGGTTGAATCTGCATGTGAATCTTACCTATTGGATGCAGAGTTCATTTCACTTTAATAGTTGGTCTTTCTAATGGTATTTCCCCCAAGTAATATATTCTTCCGGAGATAAAGCATAAGAAAAAAGCATCCTATGGTTAAATCAGTATGAGGGCCATAGTGGACCATATCTCTCTCATGAAGCTGCAGTGTGCTTAGGATATTAACGTCCCTGTGAAGTTCTGAAATAAAGAGATTCATTTCATGTTATCCGAGACCTTCACAAACTTTGTTTGACTGTCAGAGAATTCTTCTGTGTGTGCATGCATGTAAAACATTTAACATTTCAGGCTGTACTTTGGGAAATGTCTTCGAGTATATTGGGAGAATCTTATTAAACTGAACTCAACTCATTTAAATCCAAGAAATATAAAACTTATTCTAAGTTTTCAAATCACTCTTTGTCAGAAGGAGGGTCATGATTCACTGGGTAGTGAAAACAAAGAAGTGGCTCCTGACCAGTATTGGAAGGGAGAGCCCAGAACACAAATAGGATAGAAAATATCAGAGTTGTTGCATATCGCATAGACTGAATCATGACATTTTTACTGGGTTAAAGCATAAAATACAGTTCTCTCTGTGGTCATGGCTGAAAATGTCGATAGCCACTGTTTTCATGAAAGTCACATGAATTGTTTGTTGTGCCAGGGGTTACTGTGATGACAAATGTTGGAATTTTGTAAAATTTAACACAAAAAAGACTACTGTAGCATCATGGCAAAATACAGTATTTGTTATTCCTTAAACTTAGAGAGTTTTTAGAGCTCAAATATCTCATGGGGAAAAACCAAAATAGTTCGGTGACTTTGTCAAGGTCAAACAGACCCAACCGGGCCTAGAACCCAGGTTTTCTGACTTGCACTCTGGTATTCTATTGTCAGTGTATATTGACATAAATTTTATTTATAGAACATGAGGATTATTTCTTTTTAATTAATAAGAAAACTAGGTATAGAATTCAGCAAATCACTCCTAGATAGTAAGTCAATGACAGGTTACAAACATGCCAAAGGCTTTAATTGAAAGGCAGTAGTAACCTAGTATATATATACTTCAGTGCTGGGGTCTAATTATAATGCCACTCGATAAGTAATTAACCTAATACCCTGTTGGCGATGTTTATGTTATGTGGCCACTTAGTTATCTGGTTTCTCATTTGTACATGTAAGTGTCCCATATATATGATTTTGAGAAGACTTAGCAGATAACATGTCACTGAACACAAAATCTTGCCATGTGTAAGCTAAAGATGCCTTCAATAATGAAACCTCCAAACTCTGCACTTTTAGCAAATTAAACATTAGGTTCTACACATTTTATCTAAGGTAGGGCTTTTCAAGACTCTTTCCAGTTAAAATCCTGAAGATTATACCTACAAGTTTGTGCCCAATCATCCTCCCCTTTCCTGGCTAGTTCTAGGAAGGGAGTATCAGAAACTGGTCAGAGGAGGAAAACTCTTTTCCAGCCCTCTGTTCCCAGGAAAGCGCCCACAGGGGTCTACCTCAGGAAGTGAGCCCGGGCTTGGATTCCAGAAGTGTCTTCACATCTAAATGGGCTCTGGGGCCCAGGTTGCTGTCTTCTCCACCCAGAAAGTTCTGGCCACACTGGACAGAAATCATTCGATAACTTAATCTTGGTGAGAGGAAGAGACACTGAGGCCTGTGTATTCTAGTGATAAACGGAAGCATCCGGGTGAGTCAAAGAAGAGACATGATATCTTTAAAAAGTAATATAAACGAGTAAAGGATAAACAAGAACTTAAAGGGGGGGGGAGGGACCACCCCCACAGAAGGTGGTAGGCCTGTGGAGGGCAGATGACCCTGTCGTTGAGCCCTGGAGGGTCTGGGGGTTCTCTCCGGGGAGGCTTTTCCCTGGCTGGGAGAACACAGGAGGTTGGAGGAGGTGAAATTGCCTAAAGCCCAGGAGCGGCCCTTGGACCCTCCCCCTTCCTATAATTAACTCAACGCCTGTCCCGCCAGTAGGAACCCGTGGCTTCCCCGGACCGCCCCCTCCCCTAGCCCATCTTGCTGGGGGGAGGAGAGGCTCTCGCGGAGGGCGGGTGGTCGACCCCCGGCCACGAGAGCCCCGGCCCTAAGCGGTGCGGAACCCTGACCTTGCCTGGGACCCGCCGCCTGCGCGATCCTCCTCACCCCTCCCCACTCCTCGCCGTCCTCCCGCGCCGGCCGCGCCC
>NC_043700.1:138501968-138503637 GCF_006229205.1 Suricata suricatta
CGGGAGGGGCCGCCCGGGGGGCTCCGGCCGCCTTATTAGCGCCCGGCGGGTCGCCGGCAGCCCGCCGACCGCCACTTTGGGAGCAACAGGAGCCGGCTTGCGTCCCACTCCTCCCACCTCCTCCGCCAGCCTCCTCCTCCTCCCCTTCGGCTCCTCCCGCCCCCACCTCTGTGTGAGCGGCGGAGTCGCCCTCTCGCTGCCTCTTTCTCCTGCTCCCGCTCGCTCGCCTCTCTCGCTGATACTTCCCCCTGCCGTGCTCCGGGGGCACCCAAGCTCTCTCCGCGCTAACCGTAGGGACCGCTGGTGCTCCAAAGCCTAGGGAACGCCGCTTCGGGCGCAGATAGTTGGAAGCCCCTGGTCCCTTCCCCCTCTCCCGGCGCAGCCCGTGCCCGACTCGCAGCACCTTCTCGCTCCTGCACACTCTGTTTGGAAGGACGGGGTGAGAAGGTGAAGTGGAAAGAACTGCCGAGCCGAGGGGGCCAGTCTCAGAGCTCAAATTTCATTTTCATTGAAGCAAATCACAGAAGATCAGCTTTTTTTTTTTTTTAATTCTGCATTTTTTCCTTTTTTTTTTTTAAGAAACTTATTTTTGGGGGGCGTTTGCTCTGGGCATCTGTTTTGCCCAGTAGTTGAAAAGTGAACTCGACTCGTGATGGTTCTCCTGTCACTTTGGTTGATAGCAGCCGCTCTGGTAGAGGTTAGGACTTCAGCTGATGGACAAGTAAGTGGAAAATAATAACAAGAAAAAACTCAAACCCAACCTTTTCCCGAAAAAGTTCCTCCCTTCTTTCCCCTCCTGTTTTCCCTCCTCCCCCTTCCCACCCTCCCGTTATCTTGTGCGTTCAGGAACGGTGTTTGAGGGCTGGGCGCAGCGTGCGGGGCTTTCTGGGGTGGGGGGCTTCACTGCAGGGTGGGGGTTACGACTCTCCCTCTGGGAGCCCAGGCTTGTCACACCTAGGGCTCCCCCCTCCCTTTTACGGCATTCGTGACAATTCCTGGTGACAAACTGCAGCCAGTTCGCATCCTCGCCGGGCCATCCGGGAGGCGGTCTGGGCGCTTGAATGAAGTTCTGGATGCTGGGTCCGGGATCCCGGTGCTCCGGCTGCCGCCGCCGGAGTCGGGTTCGCGGGGCTTTCTCTCCTCCTCCCTGACTCACAGCCTTTTCGGGCAGCCGGAGGCGGGGGTTTCAGGAAGTCCTTGGGCCGGACCGGGAGCGATCCAGTAGACACGTGTCCTGGGAGGACCGCGGCCGGGCTGGGGTTTGACAGTTGGGGAGGGGGGCTGGGGACGTTTCCTGCCTCGCATTTTCCTGCGCAGAGGCTGGAGGCGCCGGCCGCGTTTCTCCCCTTCCCCCCCCCCCCCCCCCGCACAACTCCTCCTCTTTTAAAGCTAAGTTGAGTGCGGCTCTGTTTCTTTTCGGCCCAGCCCCCACCCTTTGGAGACTCAAGGTGAAGCCCGTTTTGCCTAGGAGAGTCCTTGAGGAGGCTCAGCGGGACTAGCCGAGCCGTTTGTTGTAAATCTCATCAGCTCAGGGCCAGTGCGACTTTGGGCACAGAATTTCTCTGAGTTTTTGTAGCTTCTCTGCCCTGCCTGGGCAGGCCATAGGTTAAAAAGAAGAGTGTCCAGTTGATTCTTGACCTCAAATCTGATATATCAGCCCCCCCCCCCC
>NC_043700.1:138503737-138567270 GCF_006229205.1 Suricata suricatta
CCCCCCCCCCCCGCAATTAGGCTGCTTTTCAGACACATTAATGAAGAGACTTTCTTTGCTAATCTTCACCCAGCATCTGAGTTTTAAGAAAAGAATATTGAATGTCAGTATTTATTTTTGCTGGCTTCATAAATATTAAAATTAAAACGGGCAAACAACTCCCTGTAACAAACTGTTACTGAACTGGCTCATTCTCTTGCGCCTGGAACCTACAAACCAAGGTGCAGCCTGTAGGCACCAATCAATCCCCATCTCCAGCATCTCCTGATTAGCTCCTGAAAAGCATTCATGGTAGAAATAAAACGCACGAGGTGATAAGATGAAACCTAGTAACTGTTTCTTTTTACTTTCCCCCCTCCTTTCCAGGCTGGTAATGAAGAAATGGTGCAAATAGGTAAGCCTTGTTCTCAGATGCCATTCTTATCTTGGTAGAAAGAAAGGGATGAAATTAGCTAATTAAAATACTGTTTCTGAAATTTCTCCCATTGGTGGTTAAAAAATAACTTGTCATCCAGGAACCTTTCTGTTCTTCTCTTCCTCTTTCTGGAGGAAGGTCCCACTTTTCTCAGGCTGAGTTAAAGTGGTATAAAATTTACAATTGGATTTTTTATGCATCAATTTTTTTCGGCAGGTTCTTGGCATATGGTGTAGAGGTTGGAAAAAGGCATGGCTATAAGTCAAATCAACTTGTGTAGCTTTAGGAAGAGTATATTTGATTAGAACAGAAAGCAAAATGTAAAAATGTTACAAAGAAGGGAAAAATGAAAGAGGATAAAAATTTTTCTCTTAAAAATTTCCCAGTTTTGAACAAGCCCTCTGATGACTTATCTTATTCTACCTACTTTACAACAGTTATATGCTAATGTGTAAGACACTGTTAAGCATTTTGCAAATGACATCTAAAACTTCAGTATTATCTGATGATGTGGGAATTGCTCCCATTTTATGGATGAGAAGACTGAGGCTCAGAGAATATAAGTGACTTGTAACAGGTTATTCCAAAGTCCACATGATCTTTTTTTTTAAGCTGTTTATAATAATATATTTGTTCTGTATTCAGAGACTGAATATCATCTGGCCAGAAGACAGGCTCCATTCAAATTCTTTTTATATACATTTAATTTGGATTACTTTAAGATAAAATTTCATTTTGGCAGAATAAGCGTGTCTGTAAATTCTGTATTTGTCAAGTGATATTGTAAGGTCATCTTCTAGATGGAAAGTTTTGATTACTGCAAACATAGTTACGTGTCATTGCCTATGTGGTGTGCGCCTGGCAGTGTTAATTGCTTTGCACACATCATGGCATCTAATTCTCACAACCACGCTATGAGGTAGACCTCATCATGTCCACTTTAGATTAGAACAAAATGAAGCTTGAGAGGTTCCACACTACCTGCTGTAGTGCATAGTGGAGACCTAAGAGGATTCCATACTTGTAAACTAACGCAGGGACCCCATGATACGGACTGTCTATCTGCATATGTCAGAATGCCCCCGTCATGCGCAGTGTTTGGTGTTGCTGAAACTCTTTTTCAAGCCTAGCCCACCGTAGTAAGAATAGGACGAAGGGGAGGAGAGTGACTGAGAACTGCACTAAATATATAGATCTGTGAAGAGACATGTCATTTGTATCAACATATATCTTTTTAAAGAAGGATTAAAAAAAATCCTCAAAACAAGTAGAAGAGAAAGCTCTCGTTTATTATTGCTTAATCCTTTGATTACTTACACAGCCCAACTTTTCAGTATATAAATTTGAAAGCTGTTTTAAGATTACCCATTCTAGGAGCAGCCTGGGTGGTTCAGTCGGTTGAGCAGGCCAGTGCTTGTTTGGAATTCTCTCTCTCCCTCTCTTTCTGTCCTTCCCCTGCTCATACTGTCTCTGTCTCTCTCTCTAAATAAATAAATAACTAAAAAATTAAAAAAAAGATTACCCATTTTCTCAAAGGAATTAAATATACCACTTTGATTAAATTTTCAGGTAGAATCAGCATGCTCTCCTGTAAGAGTCCCTGAGTTAGACTTTGGTCCGATCCTTTTGTTAATATAAATTACTTTGGTTGCAGGTTTCTACAGGGAATGAAGTGCACGGGTGTGCTTAAATTTGGTAGGAAGAAGATGAGTGACAATATGGAAGAAGGGAGGGCTGGGACTCTTCGATTTTGTTGCTGAAGATTTTCTTACTCCCAAGTTCCTCAGCTTTATAGGGATTCTCTCTTTTCTTACTATCATTTTTATTTACCATTTTAAGGTCGAGTGACAAGAAGAAATAAAGATAAAAATAGATTTGACTCATGAGTCTTGTGATAGTAAAAGTATAGCTATCATTTGGCTTTGGGTTGTAATCACTTATGTAGCTCTTGAAAAGGGTTTAAAAATACATTTTAAAAAGCTTATGCATAGTAATGAGATGTCTTTTTTTCCCCCATGTGTAAAGGGGTTGCTAACCTGAAAGTCTGCTAAAATGCCCTCCTCTACATATAATCAATTTTTTTCCAATAATAAATTTAAAAGCAGTTTGATATAACTGCTCTTGGAGTTGCTATTTGATGAATGGTACAATTAGGGAAGACTAATAAGGCTTGCAGAGTTAATTAACTTTTTGGTCTCCAAATTGGCTAAAGAAAAGTCCATGGTTCTGAATAATTTCTGCATCATTTAATGTCTCAGGAAGAGATAAATACTAGTGACAAAGCATAAATTATTAGGAAGCTCAATTAAAAACCAGTTTCTGTTGAGGTATCATGTATGTGCAGGATAGGGCACAAGTGTACCCCTTGCCAGTTCTTCGATTCTTCGTGAAGGGAACAGGCCTGTGTAACCAGCTTCTGGAACAATAGATCTATCACTAGCATGAGTGCTACCTTCTCAGCACTGTCCCTGCTCCCAACCCCCCAGGATAGGTAACCGCTTGCTTAACTTCTGTCAGGATCTGTTTACTTTGCCAGTTTTTAAATGCTTTTTATAAATAGAGTCTCACGTTATATGCTTAAGAAAATGATGAAAATCTGTTTAATATGCTTTAGCCCTCTAAAGTAGGAAGGCTTTTATCTAGGTTGAAAGAGGGCAGTGTGATGGGGGCAGGTTAGACTATGTACAGGTATACCATTTAGATAGCGTATTAACTTGTGATTGTGCTGCTTTCTCCCTCTACCCACTGGGAAAATACCCTCTTTTTTAAACATTTTTAAAAAACATTTATTTAGTTTTGAGAGTAAGAGAGAGCATGAGAGTGTGAGTGGGGGAGGGGCAGAGAGAGAGGGAGACAGAGCAACCCATGAGGGCTCGGTGCTGGAACTCACAAACTGTTAGATCATGACCTGAGCCAAAATCAAGAGTCGGCTGCTTAACCAACTGAGCCACCCAGGCACCCCCAAAATTCACTGTTGATATGTGGGAAAGTATGATTCACCCTAGAGAAAAAGGGCTGATAGGTTTTGAACTCTGACCTACTTCTCTGCTCCTTTGTCAACCAGAGAGGAACAATTTACCTATCAACACCCATAAATACATACACTCATACATATGTATATGTATACATACACCCACACATACATACACAGGCATATAGGTGTGTGCGTGAATGTGAATGCACTGTGTATATGTGTTAGTGTGTTTCATGAGGTCATTAACATACTTCTGTGGCATATTAGGAAGAGCTTTCATTCTGACTCAGAATATGGCCTTGGTGGGATGCCTAGGGTAATTGTGGGCAGCTGGCTGGCTAGCCTGATTAGGTAGGAGTCTTGCTCTGTGACACATGCGGCTTAGGAAATAATCATAGTTTTGTAGAAACTGGAGAATCTGCAAAAGAATTCTCTGAGACCTTTGTTTCATAAGGCCACTTTGATATTGCCGGCGTATCATTAGAGGAAATTTCATTGTGAGGCTTTGGTGTTGTGCTTAGTTCCCTTGCTCACCCGCTCCTCATGGAATCAGGGCATATCTATCTTTCTCTGCCCTATTTCAGTTTCCAAGTTTCCATTCCATTTCATTCTTAACAAAATAAAGTTGCTAATCTTGTCCTCTCAAATAATCCAGTTTACTGAGACATACTTTTTCATCATTTGCAGGTATTTATTTAGTTTTCAAGGTTTAGTGTGAGTCACTTCACCTACTCCTTGGCTCATAATGGGCATTTCTACTAGTGTAGGCTTCATGAAAGCTAACAAATTGTCTTGATGATTGCTGTATCCCCAGTATATAAAATTGGGCTTGGGACCCTGTGGTTTCTCAAATATTTGTTATTGTTACTCAGTGCATAGATCTAGTGAGCAGTGCATTATACTGGGATTCACCTGTGTTCTGAATTTTCTTATATGCTCTTGTTCTGTGCCTGTCTGCAGGTTTAATTGGTTCTCGAGAAAATGCTGATGGTCATAATAGCTATGCAACTAATTATTCAATGTTATCAAGTCTCCTTATATCTTCTCATTGCACTCCACAAAGCTCAGGGATCTTGGTTTATTGGTTTCTTACACTTTTCTGCTTCTGTTCAGTGAGATTTGGCAAAATGAACAGACTCATGTACAGGTTTGGAATGTCCACTAATTTTGCACTAATGTCTACTTGATATCATTTGCCTTGTTTCAGGCATCAGGAGACATAAGATAACCTATGCTTAGAATCTATCAATCCGGTGTGCCAGCAGCAATACTAAAAAGTGTGACTTAAAAGGATTTAAAGGGATCCTTTGTAAAATTTGGAATAGCTACTCATTTAGCCATTGTTCTTTTTTGTAACTAAAGATCATACACTGGACTTTATTGATTTAGCTTCCACCCCTCCATTGAGCATCATAATGGCTAATAGTAAACGCTTTAAGCTTTGTAGATGAAGGTGTTAGGAAGTGTAGCATGTTAATTTAGTACCCACAAATTATTATTGCTGTTTAGCTGAAATACTTCTTCCCCATACTTTCACTATTTTTTTCTTGTCATTGTACTAAATAATCATAATATTGCTCAGGAATATTAAGAAATCCCCACGGTCACTTCTGCTTCCAGGATGATTATCTCTAAGAATTCTTTGCTTGTGGGGAGCCAGCCCAGATTACCTTGGAAATCCATTAGGGACAGTGCCAAATTGCCTGGTAAAATCATGAGTGATTTTAATATGAAGAGTTTGGTTACACTGCTTGGATTGGGTATAGTGACAGTGATGATGTAGATGGAACACAACTGCCAGAATTTTGGGGAGATTCTTTTTCATGTTGCTCCCATAGACATCAGCTTTTACTCCTAAGCTGTGCTACTTCTGTGATTCCACATTGTTGAATTATTTTTAATTAGTTTTCCTTCTGAATATAGATGTTTTATATATGCCATTATAAATGTCGTCCTTAATTTTTCTGTATTCCCCAGATTATTGACAATCATCTTAAATACCAATTTAGCATGTTCTTACCCAGTCATCATTTAATACACAGATTGTGTGGGTTATTTTTGTATACCTCTTTTTGTTTTGTTTGTTCTTTTAGTGAAATTTTCCATATCACTACAAAATCCTTATGAACATCATTTTAATTTCTTTATCCTAATAAACCTTAATTAATGCACTTACCGATACCTATTTTCTCATAATGAATATTGCCACACAGCATTGTATATAGACAGCTGCCTGCTTTTCAAATGACTACTTGAGGAGAAAACTCTAGAAGCTGACTGCTGAGTAAAACCAAATTAACATGATATGTGTTGTTGGCAGATGGCATTTGAAGAAGTCTGTATGACCTGAACTCTTACTGGTAGTAGAGCAAAGCATCGATTTTTAAAAGTGTCAATTTTAAATTAGTTTTGGCTCTGCTCTTCTTAAATCTGAATGTAATTTTTAAATATTTGGTTATGGAATCTCTGAAAAACGCAGTGAATTATTTTTCTAGTTATCAAGTACCCTGGTTTATGATTTATGAATAATTATAAAAATGGTTTGTAAATTTTATTAGTACTATGACAAGATTCATCCATCTCCAGAATTTGAGAGCTGTATATTCTCTAGAATGGATAGTAAAACATGGGAAGAGCTTTCTAGTTTACAAGTCTCTGTTCCTACATGTAACTTATCCATCATAATTTCTCAAATATGTTTATATTATATTTTGCTGACTGTAAGTCATCAGGAGAGGTTTTGTGGTAATATCAGTTTCTTGTTTATAAAAATGATTGCTACAAATTTAGCATGATGAATCTTTATGGAATTTAGAATAAATTGTGAACAGCATGAAAGAGTCTATCTTGCTTTTGAAGTGACTGGTAAAGCAAAAATAACATTTAGGAAACTCATAGGAAGTAACATAGGATTAAATATATGAATCTTCAAATACTTGGATCTAAGATGTTAAATCCCATTTCCTACAAGGTTTCTTTATATTTGGTACTTATATTTTTATCTGTATGCATACCAATTAAAAAGAATGATTGAAGTTATTATTCATATGAACTTGAGCTCTCTTTCATTTATATATAAAAATATCTCTTTTTCCTGTAAAGTCCATTCCTTAATCTAAAACATAACCAGCATATCCAAGAGAGGACCTATTAATATTCATTGCCTTTCTTCTATCAAATTGTCATGGGTACAGACTCTGTTCACTCTCTGGTTTAAAAGCCTGATTCCACTACTTTCTAGCTGATGGCTTTAACTTCTCAAAGCATCACTTTCTTCTACATAACATAGGCATATTGTTACTACTTACTTCATAGAATTAGGATTCATAAAATGCTGGCACATGTTAGGCAAGCTAGGACAATAGCTATTATTAGTACTATATCTTAGTCTTGTGCTTTTAAAAACACTTTTACTCAATGAGAGCTACCTCATTCAAACCTGTACATTTTTGATAGGTCTGCCTACCACCATAAATTTCCAGGAACCTTAATTTACTGTGTCAAGGACTTGTAAACTCTTCAGGTACTCAACTCACCATGTGACGGCTCTTTGAGAGTTCTATTTTCATGTATTATCTTAATGTTGGTAACTCAGTATAGTGTTGCTTAATTCATTGGAATATGGCAGTGGAGAGAGGAGCTGGGAAAGGAATGAATGGTACAAAAATAGTTATTCCATATGGATTCTGTACCAAGTATATTTCATGTATGCTAGACACAATTTTTTCTTCTTTTCACATTGTTTACTGAAAGTCCTTTTCATTTCATTGAGAGAAAGTTCCTGTATTAATCATGACTCCTTTGGATGGAAACAACAGGAACCCAGTTGACACTGGTTAATGAAAACAAAATTGATCAGGTAATCAAAGTCAGGTCGAGCTGAACCGAGGGCTCAAATAATGTCAGAAATCCCTCCCTTTCCTCCCCCTACTCCTCGTTCTTTCTCATTTTCCTGCTTTATTTCTTTATCAGGATATGATTGGTGGCTCCTTAGGTTGTCGCAAAGACTGTCACTAGCATCTCTGGCCTATCATTCTACCTTTCACCCCACTAGACAGAACACTTGTTTTTTAACAGCTTCAGCAAAAATTCCTGGCGGGGCTTTTATTGGCTACTTGGCTTGAGTCCAAGGTTAACCTTGAACCATTCTCTATGGTCAGGGGATGCAGTGCTCTCATTGGCCTGAATTGAGACATTTCATTCTTGACTTATAGGGACTGCGAGTGGAATGTGGGATGGTTAACTTGAGGGAAAACTGGGGTATATGTAGTTAAAGAAAAAGGAGGATGAATGCCAGGGAGAACACATGTCAGGGCTTCCCAGCACACTGCATGGGAACCGGTGGCTGTGCTAGGTAGAATAATGCCCCCCTCCCCCAAAGGTGACGTTGAATCCCTGGAACCTGTGAACATGTTATGGTAAAGAGGAATTTAGTTTGCAGATAGAATTAAGATTGCTAATCAGTTGGCTTTTATTTATTAATTTTTTAAGGCTTATTTATTTTGAGAGAGGGAGAGAGAGTGTAAGCAGGCATGTGAGCAGGGGAGGGACAGAGAAAGGGGGGGTGGGGAGAGACAGAGAGAGAGAGAGAGAGAGAGAGAGAGAGAGAGAGAGAATGAATCCCAAGCAGCCTCCACGTCAGCACAAAGCTGGATATGGGGCTGGATCTCATAAACCATGAAATAATGACCTATGTCTGAAATCAAGAGTCAGACCCTTAACCCACCTAGGTGCCCCAGTTGGCCTTTAAAAAGGGATACTAAACTGGATTATTAAGGGGTGTCCTTAGAAGTAGAAGAGGGAGACAATAGAGACAACATTAGAGAGATGGCAGCATAAGAAAGACTTGGTCAGATGTGTCTGGCTTTGAAGATAAAGGAAGGGAACCATAAGCCAGAGAATGCAGGCAACCTCTGGAAGTTGGAAAAAGTCAAGGAAACAGATTATTCCCAGAGGTTCTTGAAGAAATGCAGCCCTATGGACACGTTGATTTTAGCCTCGTGTGACCTATTTCAGACTCCTGACCTCCAGAACTATAGGCTCACAAATACGTGGTGTTTCAAGTGGCCAAGTTTGTGGCAGTTTGTTAAAGCAGCAATAGGAAGGTACTACAGTGACCCAGTGGCCTGTCCCGGTTTCTCATACCTTTGTCATACTGTGAGCCAGACGATTTTAGATTTGGAAAATATAATCACCACAAGGAAGCTTCAGGAAAACCTTTAAAATGCTATTCACATTTCTTATCTGTTATATTTTTCTCAGCCTTTGGCCCTGGAGACAAATACTCATTTTCCTAGCTTTAGATTCTAGACTCAATATTAGTCTTTCACAGTATTATCCATCAAAAGATTGTGAGACGTATGAGAAATGGTAATTTATAGAATGGCTAATATAGCTCTTGAGTGTGAAACTTCTAGTGATGATAAATATAACCAGTAGCCGTCCTTTTTTAAAACTAAGATCGAAATGTTAACATTTTGGCATTGGGGCCTCACATTAAGAAAAGCACAAAACCCAAAAATTTCTCTACTTGTTATTCTGTTATTGGTTATTTGACTCTTTTAAGATGTAGCAAACAAAGAAAATACTTTGACATTTTTCTTTACAACATTTTCTTCACCTTTTTTTTTTCTTCAAAGATCTTCACTTACCTGGTGTCATGTTCTGGAACACTAAAGAATGTGCTGTTCTTTCTTAAGTGTCTCTCTTGAACATAAACATTGTGCAATTGCAACAAATATTTATGAAAAAGCCAGATTTGAAAAAAAACGAGAAGAATTTTTAAGTTCACAACAAAGTTTTTTTTTTTGTCTTTTTCCCCTTGATTTTGATGAAAAATCTTTGACTGTGAAAGTAGATTTGCAACAAAAATAAAAGACTTCAAAGAGCGTCTCTGGCTTGTGGTGATAAGAGCCTAGAGGGTTGACGTGAGGAAAAGAATTTGGCTGTGTTCAGGAGTTCAGCGTGTGTCACAACTGACTTTTAGTTGCCTTTGAATGAAGATGGGCCCCTTCTCGGCTTGTGTTTACAGCCTTGGGACGCCCTTCAGCCTCTTTAACGCCCTCTTTAACGTCCACTCATCACCCTGCTCACATCTTTCCTGGAGCAGCTGGCTCCTGTCGTTTCTGATGAAAGTTACTCTCCTACCCTCAGCTCAGGATTTGGAAATGTTGTTGTTGGAGCTGCTTCTTTAGCAGATCTTGAAAATGCTTATTCGATTTCATTCTTGTGGCCAGATTGTTGCATACTGAGTTTATACCTGACCAAGGAAATTGCCTGTGTGAAGGGTCTCTCTAGAGTAGTCAGCCAGTTCTTGGGAGAGGATCTCAGCGTCTGGAGTTTGGGTTCTCACAGCTTGCCTGGACTTCAGGCCATCAGTTGGCATGAAGCTTGGGGACCCTTCTAATCGTATCAGAAACACCAGACAGGCGGGAATGGAGGTGGGTGGGGTCTCAGAGGTGCTGGCAGGTGGAAGGAATCTGAAGTTCTAGCTAGATGGGGATCGTCACAGTGATAATAACATCAGTTAATTTTTCACCTATTAAAATGTTAATAGCTGGTATAAGCCTTTTATGTGCCTTAATGCCTTATTTGAGCCCAATTATTATCCTCATTTACAGACAACCTCTCTGCCTTCATTTTCATAATTTGCTTGCAGATGGCAAAATGCACATCAGCTTGAAATGAGAATTCAAGTGCAATGCTTTCTGACTCCAGACCTTTAGTACTCAACCATCATACCTTCCCTGCTGCCTTCCTTGCTTGGGAACTCAAGCCACATTGCATCGATCACAAGTATTCCAGTATTTTGTGTACCGGTTATGGCTTGGGCTTAATTAGGTCAGCTGAAGATTGCTGTGATATGTGCGAGCTTGGTACTGTAGTCATGGAGGTCTCTGTGGTGTTGACTGTACTACTGACCACTTTTGTTCTCTTACGGTTCTGTCGTGTGGTCTTTATAACATGCTACGGGCATTTAGTAATCTCTAGGACATCTTTGGTATCATTTGGAAACACATAGACAGATAACAAGCTGCCTCAGTCGTGAGCTTCTGTGACTGAATGCATGAAGGAATTAAGATGATCCCAGAGCACAGGCACAGTGGCACACAGTTGAAAGCACTCCCTCTCAAGAGTCCTCACTTCCAAAAATAGCCATTGATTTTTTTTTTTCCCTCCAAAGACTGTTGTATGCTGGGGACATTTAAATATAGTTAAGATACCACACATGTGCTGCCAGGGAACTTAAAATCTTTAAAATATGATGTAAGCATGTAAGTTTTCTCCCACAGAGATTTTTATAATTTTGTACAGACAAAGCCGGACAATGAGATCTAAGACGCTGAGACCAGTAGGTCTGTACTTTGGACGAAACAGCAGGGAAGGTTTCTTAGGAGAGATGAGGCTTGAGATAGGCCCTGTGGGCTGGGCCAGGTTGGATAGTGTAGATGAGAGAAAGCAGCAGTCCTTTCCCTGGGGCAAACAGTAGAGTAGGACTTTAAAGGTAGAATGTTTCAGTAGGCTAATATGGGAGATGACGTTGCAAAGAAGTTAGGGACAGAGCGCAGAGGGCCTTCAATGACACTTCAGTTTTGTTTCTGTTTACCCAGTCTTGGAGTTTCAGCTTTTTATTTTGTGAAATGAGAGGGTTTGATTAGTAGAGGTCTTTAAGGCAATTTTCATATCTAACATGGAAAAAGCTATCAATTTTCTGAATCTGTTTTATCCTGAAGTATTGATGGGCATTGAAATGGTTGAGAGAGAACAACATAGTAATATTAATACCTAACATTGATTGAACCATTACTATGTGCCACACAATGTTCTAAGCATGCTACATTAGGCCATTTAGTTTTTAAAAATTTATTTTGTTAAAGTGTATTGATTTTTGATAGAGACAGAGCACAAGCAGGGGAGGGGCAGAGAGAAAGGAAGACACAGAATCAGAAGCAGGCTCCAGGCTCTTTTTCAGCACAGAGCCCAATGGGCTTGATTTGAACTCATGAACCATGAGATCTTGACCTGCGCTAAGGTCAGACGCTTAACCAACTGAGCCACCCAGGTGCCCCTACGCCATTTAATTTTTATAAGTCTATGAAAGGGATGCTGTTACCCTCATCTTACAGATGAGCACTGACATGAAAGTCTTAAGTGATCAAAATCACAAAGGTAGTCAGTGGTGGAATTTAGGCCTGTTAAATGTGGGACTTTAAAACAGTTTTCCTGGCAGTAATGGAGACAATATTTTGGTACCATTTATGTAATATTTGGTAGTGAGAAATTATGTTGGCGTCTTTGGATTTGGCACTTTGCGTGTAGTGACAAGGACTTAAGGTGACTGGAAGAGATGGGTTTAGTTTGAGGGCCATTTCTCAGGAGAAATCACAAGGACTAGAATGATACTACATGGGACTGGGGACTGGGGGCTGGGGGAGCTGAAATAAAGTCAGTGTTCTAGCCTAGGGTTTTCAGAGACTCAGCACATCATGGACAGAAACAGTGAAGTCAGGAAGGGAAACTGAGTATTTAGGTGAAAATGAGAACTTTGGTTTAGATATTTTGGTGAAGAGAGGGGACAACATGTTATTCTAGACAGAACTGACATGTTTATGTTTCAGTTTGAGGGAAGTGCCTCTTTTTCTTTTAACCTATATTTACTAAGGGCCTATTATGTGCAAATACTTGGCTGAAACACAGACACATTTAAAAGTGTTCAAACTCTCAGAAATGATTAAAATTTTGAAATGTAGAAAATTCTAATGTGGTTGACATTAAAATAGAAAATATGATCAGTTAAAAGGTCTTCAAGTATATGGAAACATACAACATTGCCTCCTCAAATACCTTGTAGGTTATGTTTAATATCTGTGTGTGTGTACAGACATACACACCTATCACACATACACACATACAAAAGAAGGTGTCTTTTTCATTCAGCACAAGGAGGGAGAAGGCATCAAGGTAAACTCTCAAATGAGGAATTTAGAGAATTCTCTGACAAGAATAATTGTTTGTGTGCTATGATTATTCATCCAGTGGAGATGTGACAATACTTCTTAAAGGTAGTTCAAGTTTCTGAGGCGATCCCAAATGTAAACATACCCCTCTTACTGGCTTGAGGGAACAAGTTAGAAATAGCCAACACAAAGAAGTAGTAAAAAATGTCTTGCACATGAGGCTGGGGGAGCAGGAGGTGGGTGCCCCAGGAGGGGTGTGTCAGACCCCCCTGGGCTAAGGTGGGGCTGGCCCCTGCTGTGGTGGAAGTCGATGTGTCTCCCATCAGGACCCTTCCCAGGAAGAAGAATGAGGAGGGAGTCTCTGAGCTTTGCAAACTACTTATTTTTCCAGACTTCTCATTCATATACATAACTCTTTTTCATGAGGCCGGAAGGGGGAGTTGGGGGGGGGTTATCAGTGAGGGGGTGGGATGGGGAGTGGGTGGGGAGAAGGGATGGAGAAGCCCAGGAGAGTTAGAGACAAATTTCTCTTCACAGAGAGCAGGAGTAGGTTAAAGGCATTCCACCCCCAACTTAAAAAAAATATCATCTACTTGAGATGCCTTCATTGTATGAGCAAGGCAAAGATTAGACGATTTTCAAGGTCTTTTTTATTTTTGACCTGTAGAGATATTCTAGGAATATCTAAAGGGATTGCGGAGTAGGACTGATTTCCTGCCGCGTGCTTCTAAGTAAGGTCTCTGTGTCTGTACTCCAGGAGGTCTCTTTTAATGGTTAGATCTACTTTTTGGTTCTTAGTAGGTTAAAATACAAGACCTAGATACTATGAAATGCTTGATTTACTGGTCAGCAAGAGCTGTAAGAAATAGATACAACATTTGCAAGCAAAATTCTGGCTATAGAAATATATGACACCATGTGTAGTTGGCTGTCATTGATTGCTTGATAGAAAATTACTACTTGGGGAAAAGATGGTGCATTCTAATTTTAAATACACCCGCAGGCTCAAACTGCTCCCATTCATTCATTCATTCACAGGTATTTATTGAGTGACCTCAGGCTCTATTTTAGGTACTGGGGAACAGTAAATAGAACATAAAAATCTGTATCCTCCTGAAGCTTCTGTGCTAGGGGGAGAAACCCGATGAATGAGTAAACATAAATACAATGTATAGGATGTCAGATAATGACAAATTTTGTGGGGAAAAGTGAAATGGCTAAGGGGATAGAGAGGACACACCTCCCTGAGAGGGTCGCATTAAAGCACAACCCTGAAGGAATGGAGGGGTGAGCCATTCAGCTGGCTGCTGGAGGAGACCCCAGGGGGAAGCAAGCACAGTGACCTTGAGAGGTGAGAAAGACTTCTCAATGGCAGGCAGGACAGAGGAAAACCCATTTTACTCTGGGATGGGTTTTGAGAAGAGTGACTTGTTCTGTCACTTCAGTGACTCTAACTCTATTCTGGAGGTAACTTATAAAGGAGAGGAGTGGAAGCAAGGGGAACAGGTATGGAGCACATTGGGGCCACTGGCTTGGGCTAGGGTGGTAGCAGGGGTGGCGGGGAGCTGTGCTCAGGGTTTGGAGATATCTTGAAGGCTGAGTCATTAGAATTTGTTGAAAGATTTGATTTGTGAGGCGATAAGAGTTAAGGATAGTTCAGTCAAGGTTTTGTTCTGAGTAGCTGGGAGGATAGAGTT
This sequence comes from Suricata suricatta, assembly GCF_006229205.1. Classification (NCBI taxonomy): domain Eukaryota; kingdom Metazoa; phylum Chordata; class Mammalia; order Carnivora; family Herpestidae; genus Suricata; species Suricata suricatta. The sequence goes on from NC_043700.1 coordinate 138,517,781, forward strand.
ACCAATTACTGATTTGGGAGCAGAGACAGGAAGTTTACTTCTGGAAATGTTAAGTTGAGATGCTTAGGGAATGCCTACATGGAGAGGATCCGCAGACAATGGAGTGGACCACAGAGGAGTCCATGGATGAAGCTGGGGCTGGAGGTGAAGGATTGTGAGGGCACACTCACACTCCTGGGATGGGATGAACTTACCATGTGGGGCAGGGTAGTGCAGAAGAAAGGGGTCCATGGGCCAGGTCCTGCAGCACTGCGCTGTATACCAATCATGGAGGAAAGAGGAGAGCCAGGAGAGAAAGATGTCCTGGAAGCTAAAGAAAGAACGTATTTCAAGAAGGAAGGAGAGATGAGCTAGGTCAGAATCTGCTGATATGGCAAGTAAGGAAGGAGGTAGAATCTTGATCATTGGTTTCAGCAAGATGGGTCACTAGTGACCTCAAGAGCCTAATTGGATCAGACTCAAGGAAGAGCAAAAGTGGAAAGAGAGGAACTGGAGACATCTATTATAGTCAGTCTTTTCAAGTGTTTTGCTATACAGGGTAGTGAAGTCATGGGGTGTCAGCTAGAGAGGGATGTGGCATTAAGAGGGTTTTTATTAAAGATGGGAGATAGGATGGCAGCTTATTAGTTTGCTGGTGGGAATTATCTAGTGATGTGGGGAAACTGATGAGAGAAGAGAGGAGAGTAGCAAAAATTGTTTTTGCAAGGGCAGAGGGGCTAGGACATGCTGCACAACTGGCGGGTTTGCCCCTGCGTGAGATCACAAGCAGCTCATCCATAGCACCAGGAGGGAGATGGAGTGTGCGTGCGCAGACATCAGGTGGGTGGGGAAGGTTCCCCACATCTGAGTCCTGCTTGGCTACCTAGTGACCACAGTGTGGCTTTACAGGGGCTCTACCCATTTGTGCTTGTAGAATTTATGGCCCACAAAAACCCTTACATACCTATTGCTGTGGCGCTCAGTCATCTCTGCTGACAATTATATAGTTTCAGGTTTTAACTTGCACATGGGCAATATTTTAATGCATAGCTAATTTACCTTTAACAGTAGCTAATATTTATTGCAACTTCTGCATAATCGCATAATCTCATTTAAACCTCTTACTAAGTTGAAACTATTACTAGCCTCCAGTTAACACGTCAGGACACTGAGCCTGAGAGAAAGCAAAGTTCTTTGTTTTGACTTAGCTTGCTGCTTCCTAACTGTGTGATTTTTTTTCCTTAAACATAGGCTGTACTGCTTTGTGGAAGTATTTGGACCTATGAAGTGTGTCATTTCTGATTATAGTAAATTAACACTGGATATAATTTAATTTGGTTGTGTAATTATAATTTGAGATTAAAGTACTTTTGATAGCTTTGAGCTTTCCCCAGCATCCCCCACACCCTTTTTCTCCCAAAGACTGAAGATTTGAGAGCCTTTTACAGCAATATTTGAAGCTACATGAGAGGAAAAATTGGTTGACTGGCTGTGAGTAGATAGGACGTTGTCCTTTGTGTGGTAGGTTTCCTTCATAAGTCAGATCTTGAATTAGAAATCAGCAGCAAGATGTTCCCTCTATTCTGAAGTGAATTAAGAGCACAGGAGAGACGCCTGGGTGGCTTAGCTGGTCAAGCGTCCAACTTTGGCTCAGGTCATGATCTCATGGTTCATGAGTTCGAGCCCTGCATCAGGCTCTGTGCTGACAGGTCAGAGCCTGGAGCCTGTTTCGGATTCTGTGTCCACCCGCCTCCCTCTCTGCCCCTCCCCGGCTCTCATTGTCTCACTCTCTCAAAAATAAATAAACATAAAAAAAAAAAGAGCACAGGAGCATGGTTTTCAGTGGCAAAACAATCAAAATTGAAATTTTCCAATTTTCCTTTGGCTTCTTGCTTGCTATGTGTCAAGCCTTCTGGGCCTGTTTTCTCATTTATAACCCAGGGAGAATAACATCTCCCTACTGGGATTGTTGTGAGAATGAGAGATGGGATAGTCTTGAACATGAAGCACAGAGCCCCATATTCTTCTTGTACTAAATGGCAGGTGACCAGTGGTAGCTCCTCTGTCAGTTCTGTTAGCTCCTGTCCAGTTTATTAAGTGTATCTTTTTCCTTGGTTACCTTAATTCCCAACTGGAAAATTATGCATTGCAGGTTTAATTTTAGCAGTGTGTCTTATGTGTACATTTTCAGAATGATTCGTTATTGAGCATCAGAGATGACAAAGCTCTATGGAAATAGGCCGTCTTTATTTTGAATAAGAATGCAGAACATATTGTCTGACAGTGGAAAAATGAAGCCATCCCAGAGAGTCTGGGATGCATGGTTTGCTGTAAGCATTCAACTCTGGGTGTCCTCATGGGTGTGGAGGAGCCTCCTTGAATTCTCTGTAAATTTTCTAGTTCTCCAGTCACTTAATCCAGGCATCAGTATGTTGTCTAGACTTTGGTTGTGTGAATTCCCTCAGTGGAGATGGGAAATCCCTTTCCCTTAAAACAGTAAACACATGGTTAGAGAAGGAGTTCTAACTGGGATTACTCGTGCAGCCAGACACAGGGGTAGCATGTCTTATGGGGCCTGCACACGCAGCGCAGACAAAGCAAAGGCTCTCTGATGACCTGCATTACTAATTTGATACATGTTAAACAGATCCCACTGACAAGAGACCCTGGCATGTATAAAATCTTGTTTTAGATGATATCGGAATTACCAAGCTGAATGGGGACGTTTCTTGTCCTTAGGAATTTATGCTTAATTTGGGGTAGGCTTTGCCAGTCCACATCCAAGAGTCTGATCCATCCCTTCTTCCATCACTCTGCTCCTGTGATGCTTGAGTCTATTCCCTAAAATTTAGAGTTCTTTTATAAACCAGAGGTTATAAAAGTATTCCCCCAGGGATTTGGCTGTAAGAGAGACAGCATCTTTGTGTCTGTGCTTGTGATACTTAGTGAAGGTCCTCAGCTATGAGAGAGAGGTGACACAGCAGGGATTGTGGGCTGTTCCCTTCAGTATTGGAGCCGAGCTTCACTTTACTCCATGGTATGACAGTCCTCACTCCTCTGCTTACCACATATGTACAACAGGGTAATTTGATCTGTCCACTTAATACAGAAGGAGATTTTGTTTAAATACACTGCTCCCTATAAATGGCATAAAAATTACAAACATGCACTCAAAGAATTTCCAAATTTCCAAGTTACAAAATACCTCCATTTGTCTTCTGGTACTTTATACATTGTGTGAAGTCTTTAAAATGCAGGAAAACAATGAAGATATTCTGTAAGGATACTTTCAGATCTTAGGTTGTCAGTTCAGTTATGAGTGATTACACTTTCATTTACTGGTCCTCTAGGTGAGCAGTATTTGTGGATCATATCATGTTTTTCAGGGTACTTTTACACACTGCAGGACTGGTTTTAGGCTAGAATCATGAAGGTGGGAAGCTTTTTAATTTCTGTTATCAGATTTTACTTACCTTCTTTTCTTATCCCTGTCCTCTTCATTTCCCTTTCCAGTATCCATGGTCTTTTGCTTGAAAATCATTTCTAGTAAGGGATAAATGGTTTATTCAATTTGCTATCTTTTTCAAGGATGTTTGCATTTTAGCAGACATAATACATTTGGTTAAACTAGGGGAATGAATTGTGAAATTAAGCTTAACGTGTAGGTGGCCACTCATGATGTAAGTAAGGTAGACCCCAAATACACATCCATATTAAAATGAGTATCAGGTGCCTGGGTGGTTCAGTCGGTTAAGTGGCCAACTTCAGTTCAGCCACTGTGAGATCATGAGTTCAAGCCCCATGACGGGCTCTGTGCTGACAGCTCAGAGCCTGGAGCCTGCTTCAGATTCTGTGTCTCCCTTTCTCTCTGTCCCTCCCCTGCTCATGCTCTGTCTTGCCCTCTCTTTCTTTAAAAAATAAACAAACATTAAAAAAAAAATAAAATGAGTATCTGTCCCATGTAAGGAATATGGTGGAAAATGACAGTGCCATTTGCTTTTAACTAACCTGCATCTGTATATTCAATTTATATATTACGATTTCTACTTTTTTACCCATTCTCAATTTCTGAAAATGTTCTGTGATTTATGGAGCACAACTCAAAAGTCGCACAATGAGTGTATGGGTTTTGGAGTAAAACTTGGAAACTTACCTGAGCTCCACAGTTACTTGACCTTGGACACATACTTCCTGAATCTCAGTTTCCTCACCTGTGAAGTGTGATTGCTAGTGTCGTTACAATGGAAAAAATATGTGTAAACAACAGCACCATAAACTACAGTGTATAAATAAAGTATAGGTTTATGGCAAATGCATACATAAGGTAGCTATTTTAATCAGTAATTCAGGATTCTTACAGGGAAAAAAATAAAACAATCAAAACATTTCTTCTACATAATAACAATTTTATTAAACATTTGTAGCATTATCAGTTTTGCCAGTAATAAGTTAATTGGAAGCATGTCTTGATTATAAGCAAGTCAGATATAATTTATGAAAACCTGAAACATATAATGAGATATGAATATTCACACTATAATACATTTTTTAAAATAAAATGATTCATTGACATAGAGTTACCAAAATATATTTGAGAAATGATTTGAGTTCTCAGAATTTCACAGTTATGAAATGGCTCGGAACATATATATTTTGCAAGTTGAGGTACAGTCTTGTGAGGTGGGCACTTTATGCCAATGTTATGTCCTCCTGTGTTCTCTTGTTGCACAAGCTTCTACCATTCTATTTTTCACCCTACAGATTTACCAAAACTAAAGAGACAGAGAGAGTATGAGCTCGTGACTCCAGTCAGCACAGATTTTGAAGGACACTATCTCTCCCACATTCTTTCTGCAAATCACAAAAAGAGGTCAACGAGGGATGTGTCTTCCAACTCTGAGCAGTTGTTCTTTAACATCACTGCATTTGGAAGAGATTTTCATCTGCGACTAAAACGCAACACTCAGCTAGTAGCTCCTGGGGCTGTTGTGGAATGGCATGAGACCTCTCTGGCGCCTGGGAATATAACTGACCCCAAAGATGACCATCAAGCAGGAAATGCTTCAGAAAGAATCTGGAAAACAGAGCCTTTGCAGACTAACTGTGCTTATGTTGGTGACATCATGGACATTCCAGGAACCTCTGTTGCCATTAGCAACTGCGATGGTCTGGTAAGGCTTATTCCCTTTTGTGTGTGTGTGTGTGTGTGTGTGTGTGTGTGTGTGTGTGTGTGTGTGTGTGTGTGTGTTTGCAGGTGTTTGGGAGTGCAGCATGGCTTCAGGTGGCTTAGTAGGTAGAGGTAGAAAGGAAGCCTTATTATTATATTTTAAGTTCAGGAAGAAGCATTGGAAAGCATTTTACTGTCAGTTTTGTGCCTTGGCTTAATTTTGACATGAAGACAACATTATTCCAAGGAACAAAAGATAACTTATTTTATCATTTTTTTTGTTTATATTTTTAATTGTCTTACTTTGGGGAATTATATTTCCTTATTTCTTTCAAAGCATTCTGAAAATTTTTTAAAGAAATGTAGATTCCTCCAAAATGATAGTATTTCACTTCTTATGTGGAAACTTTGGATATCTTCTTAAAGAAAGTATTTTGAATGCATTCTTTTGCTTCTCCACAGAATGCTAAAATGGGAAATGAGTAGATACTTTGTCAGAATTTGTTCAAATAGCATTACTTTACAAACATGAGATGTAGTTCTCTCTGTATTGTTGCTTTCATTCAGTTTTTTCTTTATTTTCAAATAAAATACCTGTATATTGCTCTTCATTTTGTTGTCGAGGCCAGTAGTAATCGACCCTTCTTCACGTACTCTGCAGATGCAAAATATTTTGTTTTGCATCTCCAGATGCCATTTGAAAAGTGTGTCAATGTTTATGCCTTTTACATCCACAGTTGACTCCCAAGTCTTTGTTCAAAAAAAGCAACCATTTTTCTTTTTTGTGGTTGCCAGGCTGCTGTTTCTTGGGAGTTCAGAGCCATTCCCTTTGTTTTGTCACTCTTCCAGGAGTTCTCAAAATATTCCTTATGTTCCTGTTTATGATTATTCTACCTTGGCTGGTCCTACAACAATACCATGAATTTTTTGCTATTGTTCTTTTTGTGCCTAGGCCCAACCCAGAGGAGTTATGGTACATGTTTTACTAAATGCTGGTGAGATCATTGTTTTAGGCTTTATTTCTTCAGTCTTATACTTGATGTTCTGTAGGATTTTAAAAGCCAGCACAGAAAACTAAATAGAGAAGGTCCAAGTCTTCAAGTTGGACTCCATTAGGTTAGGACCTGTATGTACATTCACATTTGGTGCTAGATGGTATTCTGGGGTCTGAAGACTTAAGGGATCTCTCAGATTCTTCTCCTTCTACACAAAGATTGGATAGACGTGAATTATTAAGTCACTGATTGGGAAGTAAAGAAAGCATTTTCCAGAAGACTAAGTTTAAAGTAGTTCATTGAGAGAGCTTGATTCAGTACTACTAAGATATAAAAGAAAATAAAATAAATTATATAAAAGGTACTATTTTATAATACTTTTAAGTAAAATATGTTGAGTATAATAATTCAGTGTCAGACTTTAGCTTTCTAGCATAAAAAAGTGTGTACTTTTTTATCTTCTCAGTTAAGAGTTGAGACCGGGAATATTGGCTTGAAAATCAGCTTAAGGAGGGTAAAAAGACAAAGAAATCATTAAAATTTTTCTAACATTTATTCATTTTTGAGACAGATAGAGACAGAGCATGAGTGGGTGAGGGGCAGAGAGAGAGGGAGACACAGAATCCAAAGGAGGCTCCAGGCTCTGAGCTGTCAGCACACAGCTCCATGAGGGGCTTGAACTCATGGACTGCGAGATCATGACCTGAGCTGAAGTCAGATGCTCAACCAACTGAGCGACCCAGGCGCCCCAAGAAATCATTTTTAAATCTGACCTAGAAATCAGTATTTTTTTTTTTACCATGCATATCAAATGATCTAATCACAGGCACGGAAATATGAGGCCATAACAAGTTGTTGTAAGGAAGAGGAAATATAGAGTATGAATGAATGTTAATTATTAGGACTCTTTAATTTCTCTCTCTTAAGATCTGGTATAAACATCATGTATACATGAATATTGAGTGTGTGTGTATACTACACTCCCACTACACATTGCAAGTATTCATTTGTTCCCTTCTTTGATCCATTAATTAATTAATTAATTAATTAAACAATATTTGTGGCAGACAGTAATGGACCGAGTGCTATTCTAGGCACTGTGAAATGGTGAAAGGCATAATGGTCACCATCTTCCTATAGCTCAAAGAAGTCAAATTTGCCACGAATTTCAATGTCAGAATATCTGGCATATGTATGTATAGTGGAGTCGTGTCTAACTTGAAACATTGTAGCTAAGGGAGCTATCTTCTGGTGAGAGTTTATGGATAGGACAGAGTTTTGAGCCAGAGATAAGTGGCCCAAACCTTCAGCTTGATCCAGGAAAAGGGTGGGTCTGGCCTGCAGAGAAGGCAGTGCTGAAAAGGCGGGTATGTGAAATCTGGCCTTTTCTAGAGTGTCCAGCTCACAGCATCTCTGTGCCGGAGGAGGAGTGAAGGGGAGGGCAGAGAGAGCAGTGAGCAGGGAGGGTCACGGAGAGCACATCACCAGACTGGAGTGATAGCGCCGGGACCACTTTATTAGAGCTGGGGACCAATTCATCAAATTGCAGGATTGCACTGGATGGGATAAGCCCTTAGTAGAGATGAAGTAGGATGTTTAATGGAAGGGAATGTAAATAAATTTAGCTGATTCCTGAGCCCTTTTCCCCCTTTAACTGGCTACAGAGTGATTTAAGTTTAACCTTCATGACCTTAGAAAGGGAAGTGGGGATACTGAGATAACATGGATGCCTGAAGAAGGATTAGCCTGATGGGCTATGAAGCCATTCCCTGAGAGGCTCTGATTATGATCAACCAATGGAAAAATCCCTGCCCAGCAGGAGTATAGTTAAGTCTCTACTAAACTGCTACCTGGATGAGAAGTGTAATCCTTTTGGTTATGTTGATTTTACATGGCATTTCAGTGATCTGACTTTCTACATCTGTCCTTTGAAGCTGTTGCCCATAAGAAACAGCCACAGGAGGTTGGGGGCTCCACAGCAAGGCCTTTTGAGTGAATTACTTACACCTCCTTTCTCTTATGTAACCTGTGGCAGGCTATGTGAGTTTGAAATGGGCCTCATTCTCAGAATTAGTTTGTAGTAAGCAATGCTTTAATTTAATTTAAAAACCAGTGGCACTCAAAGTGTATCTACAGACTCAGGCTTGCAAAAAGATAAATACCAAAAGTGAGACTAGATATAGATGCTCTTGTATCAGTTTGACAGTTACTGTATTTGCATTGGGCCTAATAATAAAAAATGGGGCTAGTGTTTTATGTTTTATCATTTAATTTTCCTAGTAATTAATTTTTGTTGTATTTGATTTTTTTCTAATGTTTATTTTTGAGAGAGAGCGAGAGAGAGAGACAGACAGACAGACAGACAGACATAGTGAGCATGGGAGGGTCAGAGAGAGAGGGAGACACGGATCTGAAGCAGGCTCCAGGCTCTGAGCTAGTTGTCAGCACAGAGCCCAATGCGAGGCTTGAACCCACAAACCGCAAGATCATGACCTGAGCTGAAGCCAGATGCTCAACTGACTGAGCCACCCAGGAGCCCCAATTTTTGTTGTATTTGACCATAGCCCAGGACCAGTTGGGAGAAAGAAAATGGTTTCTTCACCACCCTTAGATGTTTTTACTCCTCTGGACATTAGATACTTGACTGAAATAGTCAGGTATTGTCTACCTATCCCAGGTAACTATATGAAATGATCACAGGAAGCTAATTTAATAGAAGCATTATTGAAGAGGACAGAAAAATGACTTGAGTGACATATCTAAAGCCAATGTCTAGAATTTCATGTAGACATAGATATGCCTAGAAACTAAGATATTATTCTATGGGTTTCTGAAATCAGCATCAGAGTCTTCTGCACAAAGGAATTGACACTGGTTCTTACCCAGTTTGGCCAAGAATAATATCTGTTCCTGGCTAGTGTGTCTTTTTCTGGTTCTTTACAAGATGGTCATTTATGAGTGACTGCTAATTCTTTACCATTTATAGCTTTACTCCTGCTCTAGTCTAGCCTACTTATAGGTAAGACCTATTGAGATGTTTAGTCATTGAATCGCCCCTGCTTTCTGATAGTATCCAATATAGAACAAAGCCCTGCTTCTCTAGACTTTCCCCAAAATTACCCAACAGAAGCCTGAGTCTTGCTAATGGGTTCTTTCTAACACTCTCTTACTGAAATGCTCATGGTTCCCTCTGGTGTGCATTCTCCCTCCGTGCAACATGTAATAAACCCGTCTTGTCCACTGCAGAAGTGCTGCTGGTGGTCTTTGGCTAGAGGGTGTTGACATGCTTTACCTCTCTGCTTCTACATTTCTGAAATTTCACACACTTCTTAGTGGGAAGACACTTCTGGCTGAGAATCTCAGCTGAAAATAGATTTCTTTATTCCACAGAGCTTTGCCATTTATTCTGTAACACCATTAAATCTCCCCTGTGAGCAGTGGCAGCTCACAATCATATTTTGTGGTCTATAAATGTGCCAAAATAAAGGCTTGTTTGGTTAGTAGGCTTTATTTCATGTATTTCATAACATAAGGAAACTGGATTTCTCTAGACTTGCTGGAACAATATTGCTACGTTAATTCCCCTGGATTATCATCAGAAAGAACTAGTTGGGAGTGGAAGAGCTGACTGGTAATGGTTTTCCTGGGTTATCCAGCTCAGTGATTTCCTTGTGGGCTGACTTTATGGTCAAGGGAGTGTATCTAGGACAGAAGTTTTCAGCGTTTTTTAACATTTGGAATTCTTCCTTCAAATGAAATCACTAGGGGTTATCTAATAAAGTAATATGTAAAACGGATAAGCTCAGGCAAGGCCTGGTTGAAACACAGTTGGGAGATACTCTCTTCTTCTTGACTCCTCACTGCAGACCACTCTGAGGCTCCCTGAAGCATCTGACAGGGATTTTCACTGTTAGGGCAGGGGGTCTTAGAAGCTTGAGGTTAACAATTTGGAAACCATAATAGTACCCCTTTCCTAAAATATCTGATAGTCACATCTGGTTAATAATGGAGGAATTTTATCTTTTGTAGATTTGGGGAATGGCCAGAGGAAGTCTTTGAGGACAATTGCAAACCATTAAGAAAATAGCCTTAATGGGGCTCCTGGGTGGCTCAGTCTGTCAAGCAGCTGCCTTAGGCTCAGGTCGTCATCTAGTGGTTCGTGGCTCTGTGCTGACAACTCAGAGCCTGGAACCTGCTTCGGATTCTGTGTCTCCCTCTCTCTTTGCCCTTCCTCAGCTTGTGCTCTGTCTCTCTCTCTCTCAAAAATAAATAAACACTAAAAAAATTAAACTAAGATTTTCCTGCCTTAAGACTTTTGCTTTGGGATTTGGTCCTCTAAAAAACATATTCTTGCCAGGCCTATTTCAGTAAGTCTAGCTGTAGAGGCACATTTTAAAAAGTCTATCTACAATGTATTATGAGCCAGTGTGCCTGGGATTAAGAATATTTGACCAGTGATTGTAAATACAGCTCAATCTAGTGAAAGAAATGTTTGATACTAAAAACAGGTACAAGTCTGTAGTTATTTATAGTGGATTTAGAAAAGAGGGTTTTTGAGGGCTGATCTTTAGATGCTGACATTTGAACATCTACTTTTATGAGAAGAACCTGATGGCTTGAAGGCCCATCACTTCCCGGGGAATAAATATGTCTATGAAAGGCGTCCTGTGTTTTTTTGATAGGGCAGGAAGAGATCTGTATGTTTATTGTTTACATGCAGATTTCAGAGACCTTAGAAGGTTGGAGGAACAAAGGACAACCTTGTTTTACCTCCAGGCACCTACATCAGGCTATTTGAACAACACAAGACTGGGAAGAGCTCAAAAACCCCAATACCCTTTAATTTCCAGAAATAGAAGGAAAAAACCAGCAGCCGACCCTGGCCCCTTTCAAAATGAAGGATGGATGGAAGTTCTCTAGTTCAGTTAGTCTGGGAGAACCAGTACCCCGACAGGCCTCACTGCTTCTTTCCTGAGATTTGGTTAAGCCGTGACCCTTTGGGAGCTGACAGTATTTACCTTAGATGATGTCCCTGCTTATGCCAGGTGTGTGTGCTGGGTGCGTCTCCCACTCGGCCTCCTTTCTCAGATACATAGGCAGCCAGTGTGTGCGTATCGGGGCGAAGAGGCAAGGTTTGGCATCAGCCTCGATCATGTTCACATTTTGTATCTGATTTGCATAAGTTGGAAATCATACATATGTCAAGTCTTTCCCAATTTTTTTTGGCTCTATTTCTCTTGTGTGGTTTAGTTGATCTTCTACAAAGAATATCCATGGACGTGAGCTTGGAATAAAGTAGGAAGTGAAGAAAAATCCCCAAAACATCAAGAGTGTTTTTAAATTTAAAAAATATTCTTTATAATAGTTTTTTGTAGTTCATCTCAATCTTTATCTAAATTTTCCTTATAAATACTACCTGCTCAGTGTTTATTTGCTTTACATCATTTTGATTATGATTTGTTTTCTTTATCTCCTTTAACTTTGGTGTAGTAAATTTTTAAAAGGTTAAGTTGAAATATGAGTTGAAAGAATCACGGGAAAATGTAAATATGATGCTGCAAATCTGTCTGTGGACAAACAGGATAAAATGGACAGCAGAGGTACTTTCTCATTCTGCTGTCAGCTTGGTAAGTAGCTTCTTCCCAGTGCCTTGACAACCATGACTTCATTAAAACTCTAATACAGATTTTTTAAGATACTCAAGACATGCTTTAAGAACTGTGGAAATAGTGCTGACCACATCTGAAACTACCTTCTTCTGAGTAAATCACCATAAAACAAGAACAAAAGGACATCCCGGTATTGATATGATTCTCTTGTGCATAATCATGTTTTAAGGTCACAGACTAAATCCAGCCTCAAAGTTTTCAAACTGAAAAAAACTGTGTTATTCTTTTGACTTAATCTTTGCTTCCGGGAATACTGATCCCAAGTTAACAAAGCATTTTGAAGCACTAGGCTATGTAAAGTGCCGTCCTGATTGCTGTGGTAAATAGTGAGGTAAGTGAGGCATAGCCTTTGTCTTCCGAGGGCACTGGAAAGAAGATGTGTAAAAGCAGAACCGAAGTACAAAGTAGAAAATTTTATATGTTGTAAGACTGGACTAGATGAAATGTGAAGGCTTGGATGGTGGAAAGATGATTCATGCCTTGAAGGATGGTAGAAGGCTCCTTGGAGGAAGCAGTATTTGTGATACAAGAGAATTGGAAAGGTGAACATTTGTGTTACAGTGATCCCCGGTGAGGGTGGGGATGGGATGGGTAGGGGGAGGAGCCTCTGAAGAACATGGGGGTCTTGTTGGAGGTCCGCATATGACGGCCCTAAGAATGAAGGGGGAAGGTGGAAGTTGATTTCATGAGTTTTGTAACATATAAAACCAGTACAGAGGAGGGCTAGTATTTATCGGAATATAGGGCCAGATGATACAAAAGGGAGGGAAAGAAAAAGGAGCATATATCAGTGCCTGTGTCGTTGAGATTAGCAGGCTTCCACAGCCATTCAGGATGGAGTAGGTGGGCAAGATTCCTGTTCCTTATTTATGTTGCTTTTCTTCATAGAAAACTTTCTCTGAAGTCATGAGGCCTTTTTCTCTGGAGTTTAGGGAGGTGTTTTTCTTAGTAACTTTTCTAGAATTTCTTACCTACATTTTATCTCAGAGGGTTATAAGATTTGACTTTGAAAAATACGACCTCTCAGCTCTTCATCTAGGTTCTTCACCTTTCAGGTTTGATCAGTGATTGTGCCATTTAGGAAGCTTCCTGCTGTGACTTCTTTCTTCCATCTGGAATGTTTTCCTCCCTTTCTTATTATTTTTACTCCATGTTCATATTCCCTACTTCTTTCCATTCTCCAAGGAGTGTTCCTAGTGTCATTTTAGTGGTATAAGTAAAATGTTATATCGTGAGCTAGCTTGTTCTGCGAGGGTTCTGCAAGATAAGCAAACGTTTCTAATAGACTGTAACCCGGTAACGAGCGTTGTCTTGGAATACGAGTAGTGCGTGATGACAGACATCACAGGATCACAGCTGAGCCAATGGTTTTTAAAATTCTCTGTGATGTACAAGTGCTTTGGAATACAAGTATGTTTCCAGAACAGATTATGCTCAGAAACCAAGATTTTACTGTATTTGTTTACGATGCACTACTGTAAAAAGTAAAAAAAAATTGGTAGGGTGATGGGTGGCTGCGAGTCCCACATCAGGCTCCTTGCCGACAGCACAGAGCCTGCTTGGGATCCTCTACCTCCCCTGTCTCTGCCCCTCCCTTGCTCATACTCTCTCTTTCTCTCAAAATAAACAAACAAACTTAAAAATTAAAAAAAAAAGTACAAAAATTGAGCATAAAGGGTATTTAGATCAGCTTTACATAAGTCTCAAACAAAACAAAAATAACTTTAATGTTGTATTTGATATTAAATCTCCTCTTATGTTGTGCCATATAGTATTTATACTCTGTAGCTATCTGTGTGTGCGTATATATTTCTATTTCTATATACATACATATACATATAAACACATATCCACACATCTTTATGGGAAACCATAGAAAGGGAGAGAAAATCAATGTTTAATAAAACACTTTGATTTAAAGACCAATGAGAGAATTCGATGTTGGGTTGTAGAGTTGGTGGCAGAGCTGGACTGGCGTGTGGGCCTGCTGGGCAACAAAGCCCGTGGCAGTTTTATTAGCCCACGCCACCTAAATGTGCTTCTCACAATGCAGGTTGTTGAAAAGAATGGAGGGCTTGAATTAACTGTATGTTTTTAACACTACTGGAAATACAGCAATGTTAATCAGAAATACAATGGAAAAAGTGAGGTTCTAACCTATTGCTGTTATTCTACAATAATGAAATTGCAAGAAATTGTGGGCTAAAAAACATCAATTGTCCTTTTTATTAAGGTAGTCAGACTTCAGGAATTCTTTGTCTCTAAAACAAGGGCCTTTGATCACGTGGTATTTTTAAAAATTATTTTCAAAAGAATTGATTAGTTTTTAAGCAATACCAGACTACACTAAATTTATCAAGACGTTATCATTAGTCTTACTGTGGTTTTTGAGTCCTTCAATAAACAAGTCAAATCTTCTGTAATTGTAATACATTTCTGAAAATTCTGGTTTATTGATTAAGATATATAATTGCACTGAGATTTAACTTAGAGTTAGTAATGTTAAAAAATGGTTATTATACATATGTAATTATATAATAATATGTATAATTATATACATATCAATAATTATAATATATAATTATATACATATATATAGCTTGATATGTTTTGAAAAGCACCATCTAGATTGCTATAGCTTACTTTTATAAAATGTTTACAAGGTATTTGGTTTCAAGTTTTGTAGCAAGAATAATCAATAAACACCAATGAAGAGGAATCCCAGCTAAGCTACCTAGAGTTATGATGCTTTGTGAGAGTTCAGTTTGGAAAAATGTGATTACTATTGATGACAGAAGTCCACACTTTTGTGAAATGGCTGAGGGAAATGGCTTATGGTGAGAGTGGGCATGGCGTCAGTGTAGAATCAGACAGACGTAACTCTAGTTCCCGTTCTGCCACCGACCAGCCTGTGACCTTAAACAAGTGATTTAACTTTTTGGAGGTGTTTTTCCTTCAGTAAAGTGGAAGTCAGGTCAAGGCCTTTCTAAGACTTGAGGGCATCTTTCACACAGCCTGGTGCCTAGGAAATTGATGATTATTACTGTGGTCCTTTTCCTTCTTTAATCAATTTAAAATTATTTGTCCTTAATATTTTGATTCATAATATTAGTAATGATTTTAGTTCATAAAATAAGAAATACTGCAGGTGGCCAGCTCAGCCTGTGACCTAATTTAGGGAAAATTCTGTCTTCTCTGAAGTAAACACCGTGGTGAAAATCCTGTAACGTCCACATCACCTTCTCCACCTGATGCAGGGCTCCTTTGTTACTAGCTCTTAGAGATAATCTAGCCTTTACCCTCCTGAAGACATCTAAGGATGGGAAATTCACTGTTCTCCATCTTATTTATATATAGCTCTGCCAGATATAGAAAGTTCTTTCTTAGGTTCTACTAAGAAATATGAAGTAAAACAACCTTGTTCCACTTACTAGGTTTTTCAGAGTTGAGAAGGATGTAGTAGCCATCCATGATTGGCTTCCTATGGTTATTATTATTGTAGTACTTTTGTTTTATGCAGATGACCAATTAATCTCATCCGTGTACCTACCATGCAGCAAACTGCTTCAGGAAAGTTTCCCTTTACTCATGTTATATAGCCCATACTCTGACTAGAATGGGATTAACTGGGCATAAGTCATCATTTTAACATTCACCTAATGCTTTTTGTTTTGAGAAAATATTTATATTACAAATCTCAGAGTGATATACTTTTTAGGATAGTGATAGAGTTCTGTGCTGTTATATAATATAAAACTTGTTCAGAGGCTTACCAATCTTGTTCATTTCTTATCTGTTTTATTAGGTGATAGCAGTCAATATCCTTTCTTATATATGTTCTTTTTCCAGTCCAGAGTATCCCTTAAAAAAAAAAACTATATGCATTTTCTACAACTCTGTGAGGCAGTTGAGGGGAAGGTCGTTAAGGGTCTCATCATGGGTCCCTAGCTCCAACTATCAGAAAATTCATTTTTGAACTTAAGTGGCATTATCACAGTAGACCTATGGGGTCCTGGTGAATTTTTGGTTACCCGATTTTAACTCCAGTTTAAAATATAATAGTTTTCTAGAAGGCCTACTGCTGTCTGGTGATGTCTCTAAAAGGAAAGATTGTTATAAATTGAGAAGACTGTGCGATTAGATGCTAGGGTGTCATATGAACATAGTGGGACCCAGTCTGAGCATGTGAAGCCCAAGAGAAAACGAACAACAGCACTCAGTGAGAGATTGTGCAAATTTTAGCAACCCAAACACAGTGGGAAAAGTTTCATTTAGCTTTTATCTGTGAAACAGGATGCTTTTAACATAGAGATTAGAATCTTAGGGTAATACTTCCTTTAAGCTTGCAGGATACTTGATCTTGCTTTAGAGGGTGCCAATATTTTCTGCTTTCCCGCCTGGTTTCATGCACACCTTTATTTTTTATACCTGGCTCTGAGGATGGTCTTAACTGGCTGCTAGGACAAGAAAACAGACCAAAAAGAATGATGTGGATCCAGATATAATTAAGTAACTATGAGATCTCCATCTCCGTTTGGTCAGCCGCATTTCATTGTTACCTTAGACTTCAACTGTGGCACCAAACCTAGGCTCAGCATACTGTAAGATTCTGAACTATATGGGTCCTAGACTCCAACCATTGATCTAAAATTTGGGGTTGGAGCAGGCCTCTTTTTATGTGCTGTCCTCGGAAACATGTTAGAAACATGTGCCTCCATGAGAATGTTTTAAAATTAGGACCAAAAATATAAAATTAGGACCAAATTTATGGAACTACATTGTTTCTCCTTCCCATACTTAAAAACTAGGGGTTTGACTTAGATTGGTGATTCTTTTTCTTCCAACTGTTGGGATTTATGTTTTGAAATGGTATGTAAACCAGAAAACTATGTTTATTAAGTAATAAATCATTTTTCCTATCTGTTAATCAAAACACATACAAAATTGCTTGTCAGAATTGTCAGTGAGTACAGTTTACTTTCCCTGTTTGCCCATTGGTGATCTTTCTGATAAAAAGATTGTCATTGTTATATTTTTATAAAATATTAAGAGCAAAATGGATATGTTAGGGAAGTACCTACTAAGTTTTTCAATATAGGAAAGTGGTACCAGCTCTCCTGATGTCGTCTTTCCCTGGAAGAACTCTTCACAGGTTCCATATGTGGAATATGCTCCTGAACTCGAGAATCATCATTCTCTCCAAGGGGCCTTGGACCTCAGTGGGCACCAGCATCTGCTGGGCAGCTTTGTTAAGACATGGACTGCACAGTGCTACCTCTGCTTTCGATTTAGCAGGTCTGTGGAGGGGTCTAAAAGTCTGCTTTTCTTTTTTGTTAATGTTTATTTTTATTTTTGTGTGTGAGAGAGAAGGAAATAGAGGAAGAGAAAGAGAAGGAGAGAGAGAGAGGAGAGAGAGAGTGTGAGCAATTGGGGGAGGGGCACAGAGAGAGGGGCACAGAGGATCTGAGCCGGACTGTGCACTGACAGCAGAGAGCCTGATGTGGGGCTTAACTCACCAACCATGAGATTATGACTTGTGCTGAAGTCAGATGCTCACCTGACTGAGCCAGTCAGGAGCCCCTGAAAGTTTGCATTGCTAACAAGTTTTCAGTTAGTGTCAGACTCCATAACTCAACTGTTGTTTGTGTTCAATGATACTAGATACTGGTGTTTCCCAAGTGACCTGCTTTCTCTCTTTTTCAACATTTTTTTTTTTGTCTGTAGTAGTGTCTTGACCCTTACCTACTGCCCAGTCACAATCCCAGCCAGATTGACTCAGCACCGGTCAGTCCCAGATTGGATTAACTGTATATAACTAACTACAACTTCCTCTCTTACTCCCCTTGCCTGGAGGCTACATGTTCTTTGGAAGCACGAGCCAGTGTCATCCCCAGGCCATATTCTGGCAGAGTACAGGAACTGTGTGAGTATAGACAAGTCACTTGATATGTCTGATTCTTGGGTTCTTTCTTTGGTTCATGGAAAGATTTCCTTATGGTAAGTGGAACTTTAAAGTGGATACTCATAAGTTATTCAGTAGCCAATAGTCAAAAGAAGTGCTTGTGAGGTTCTGAAGCCACTTTACCTTCAAGAGCTGGTGGTGGGGCTATTCCATGAGGCAACACAGAGGCCGTAAGATCTTCAATAGTCCTGTGCTTTAACAGTCTGGGCCTATCACTCTCCTTGAGTTTCCATGAATCAACCGTACACTCTGTCCCTACACAGCTATACCAGCTCTGTGCTTTACCCACACTCTTCTGTATCTACACTCTCATCTTTGATTGTCTCAAATGATTTTATGGCTTCAAATATCACCTATACAATGACAACTCCACATGTTGGCCCTGACCTTTCCTCTGAACTCCAGACTTGTGTGTGTATCTTGCTGCCTACCCAGCATCTCCAGCGGGATATCTCAAAGCCGTCTCGGATTTAAAAGGGCCAAAGATCAGCCACTGATAGCCATGCTTGCATGATTTTCTTCAAAGAGTCTGGGTAACTATTTCTTAGTCCAAAAACCTTAGTCCATCAAAAATGGTGGATTCCTTTTATTTCCACATCTTTCTTCTCAGATCCACAGTCTTAAGATTTTTCTGTAAAACATGTTCTGAATCTACTTAGTAGATTTTAATGCTACAGCTTTGGTCCAGAACTCTCTCATCCCTTCCCTGGATAGTATAGTGATCTCTTAACTGCTCTTTTTGTTGTATTTTGCTGCTCTTTATCCTCCACAGAGGAATTGAAGTGAACGTTCTAAATTTGATGAACTTTGTTTAAAAGCCTTCAGTGGGCAGGAGAATCTTATGGAGGACTTGTCAAGACATAGATTTCCTGGTGCCACCTGGGGTTTCTGACTCAGCAGGTCTGCATAGGAGCCTGACAGTTTGCTTTCCTAACAAGCTCCCAGGTGACACTACATTTTGAGAAGCAGTGTTCTATAAAATCTAATCTTAGCAAACTTCTCTGATACTACTCCCTTGTTCACTATATTTCAGCCACACTTGTCTTCCTTTTGGTCTGTCCAAAGTTTCCGTTTCTCTGGTCCTTTGGAAATGCTGTTTTTTTTTTTTTTTTCCTACTCAGAATATTCTATTCTAGATCTTTAAATAGAGGTTCCTGCTCATCATATTGAGTTAACTCAAATTCCGTTTCCTCCAAAAGGATTTTCCTGGCCATTTGCTAAAATAGCAACCTTAGTCACTCTGTAATATACTAGTGTTTTTAATATTTGTATTCCTTATTGGCAGCTCAAATATTTCTTGAATTTATTTTGTACGTTTATTGTTGGGAGAGCATAGCTTTTTGTACTGAGGGTAAGAACTCTTTCCTCTGGATCTTTAACAATGCTTGGCACACAGTATATGCTCAAAAATCAATATCAATAGACTGTAGAGTATAAATGTGAGAATGGGGAATTGAGTACCACTTTTGAAAGGTGAATTACAGATCTTTCTTTAATGTGTTTAGAATTCCCTTTGTATAACTTTCACAAGCAAAGACAGTGCTATGAACTTCAAAATTTAAGGTTTCTAAGATTTCATATAAATCAACTATATCCTTCTGAATAATATTTTAATGCTGTGGTTTTTATAACTTTTTTTTCCTTTTCATTTTTTCTCTCTTCTTCTTTCACATATAAGCTAGTGAGAGGGCAATATCATCTTGACCCAAATCCACACTTAAATTCATAGTAGATGTTTAGTGTGTCTCTTAAATTACTTTACTCTTGTTAAGCAACAGAAATAGATACAAATCAGCGTGGCAGCTTGTTGCTTTAAAAAAGATATAATTTTTAAAAAGACATTATAAAAATATTATCCTTTGGATAAATTTCTTGGAAGAAAATAAAATATGCTCCTTTACTGACTTTCCAGTCAAGGTTGTTACTATAGCAACCTATAGTCTTTCTTTCTTAGCGCTGATCACACATAAATTATTTGTTTAATGCTTTTTTCCCCTGTGCTGAACTAGAAACTCCATGAGAATTGGGACTGTGTTTGTAATGCTCATTCCTGGTATCCATAAAACTAGACACCATTCTTGATATATAGTAGGTGCATAATAAATATCTGATGAGTTTCTGAATGAATGAAGACACGGAATGTAAGTTCCATGGCTCTATAATCTGTGTGCTGTCACCGTCCAGGTTTCATGAATCTTAATGGAAGAAATGCTTTCTCTGGGTAGAATCCCTCTCTGGCCTTCCCCGTTGGTACCCAGCACACTGCTTTGTAACTTTCTCATTTCTTTCTGTGGTTTCTCCTTGATGGAATGCTATAAGGATTCTCAAGCCAAGTACAAAAAGCCACACCTCTTCAGTTTCTTGGACAGCTTGACTTCTTCTAGGCAAGTACTGGTTTTTCCAACTTTTGTGTCTCTTGGTAACTCCCAAGATGCTTTGTATTCTTGTGAGTGAATTCTCTGTTTCTTAGAAGAGAACAAATAGATTGATTAATACCTGACTAACTCATTCATCCATTCAATAATTATTTATTGAGTATCTACCATGTGCTACATACTTTCACTGCTACGGATGTGACAATGAGCAGAAGCAGGCATAATATTTGCCCCCTTGAAGTTTATCTTGGATAGAGTGGGAAATAGTCATTACTTTTTAGTCAGTCAGCTGTGTTAATAAAGATATAAAGGACAGAGACATTGTTCTATGAAAAAGGCAACAAAGTCATCAGACCTAGGCTAGGGGTCTGGGAAAGTTTCCTGGAAATGATAGGTGAGCTGAATTTTGGAACATGAATAGGAATTCCCTAGATATGGTGCCTTGTGAGCACATTTTATGAAGAGGACAAGGAGACTATGGGGACAGATTATTAGAGTTGGTTGAGATAAATTTTGATTTCCAGAATAAAACTAATCTGGCATAGTTCTCCTGAGCTCCTATAAATGTTGTACCATAATACTAATAACACTTAAGATGTTTGAGCATGAACTCTGTGTGCTAGGCATAGATCTGTCTCTTACAGGAATTATCTTAATTCTGACAACAGTTCCTGTTTATGGCTTAGGAATCCAGAGAAGTGAATGTCTTGTCTTTGTTTCCTGGAAGACGTGGATACCTGCATTCAGAATCTGTGCCTTTGACTGTTACCTAATCCTGGTTCCCAGTGGGTATTCCTAACATTTCTGGTGGCTCAAGTAACCTGAATTCAAACACAGACACATTTATGGATCTCTCATTATATATCTATTCCCTATCTAACTACATATGTATATGAAGATGTATGTGTGTATATATAAAGTAGTCCATGTGGGAATTTAGATGTGTGTATATATAATATGTGCACCCATAATTACATATACACATCATTAGTATACTTTGATGTTGAAAATTGAATATAAGGATTTGAAATCAAGCAACTTAATTGTGAAAAATTTGCTGGATGGGATGGATTGATGACTACTAGTTATTAATACATGGCCCTAAGCTGTTTCCTATCAAGTTTGGGGGCCTAACCACAGCAAGTGTGTGAATTCATGAGGGCAAGTGAAAATCTTCCGTGTCTAGCCTTATCCTCTGCTGCTAAAGCAGCTCATCTCCATTCACAGTAGCTGCTTATAGCTTTAAATAGCATGCCCCGGACTGTCTCTGCCAACCCTTCTCAAGCCAGCCAGGGTTACTGTGAGGCCAGGGTTGCATGGACGATGTGGTCTGTGCGAGGCCAGGGAAGGGGTTAGTGGATTGGCCAGCTGCCTGGGTACTGGTGTAGGGAAGCCATGGAGCAGTGCAGCAATTTCCTGCTTGGGGTGAAGCCCTAGAAGTCTGGTGCTGGCTAACCCTGGACTCTTGAATTCTTTTGTGATAGCTCACTGACCCCCTCCTGCACCCCCACGTTTCTTTTAGGGGGAATTTGACGTGCGCTATTTACAGGTACATGGAGATGATTTAGGGTCATTCCCACCTTCACTCTCAGCTCAGAGTCATTTTGCTTGGAATCTATACTCTTAGAGAACTTGAATGTCATACTCTCTAGCTGTGAGTTTCTAGCATAGATCCAGTCACATCAGCAAGGAGCATACTTGCCCCTAATGGACACTGAAAGGCTGGGAGAAAGCGCAGGTGTGGGGGGCCACTGGAAACATGAAGCATGCCTCAGGGAGGGCACAAAGGATCAAGCAATGTCTGGGAAGGTAGACCACCAGGAAGGAGATTAACTTCATTCTGATCTTGACTTTGGCCATTTCTCTTTCTTTGGAAGGTGAGGGCAAAAGAAAGTAAGCGAACTTATTCCCCAAACTTGCTTAATTTAAGTTCCCTTTTATCAAAGTGGTTGAACACTAAAGTACAGCTGATAACTAGCTTATTTTCTGATTATCCTAAATGTCTTGGTAGTTTTACTTTATCTTTCAAGTTCAGGTGGAGTTTCAGGGAGAAATTTGAGGACGGAGGGTGGAGCACTTCTAGTGCAAGGGACATCTGGTCACTGCTAACTTCTGGGTCTTTTCTCTGATCTATGTGCTCATATAGGGCTTGTCTGGCATGGAGTACCCTTCCTCAGTGAAGTGGGATCTTTCAGAGGAGAAGCATTTACTCGAACTAAATGGGATGGGGTCCTGGGACTGTCTCTGAACAGTGCCCTTCCCAGTGTGGCCTACCCTGGAGCTGCGAGCACGTGGACCAGGGGAACATAAAGTCCTCTGTGTCTTCTCAGAGTGGTAATCGTTGTGCTACTGGGCCCTTGGCTGGTGTAGAGTCATTCCTGTTGTTTTATAGGTGAGGGAATGGATGCCCAAATAAGTGGGGTGATGACATCAGTGTCATACGTGTCTGATTGCAGCAGAGAAAGAACGGGAATCCAGGTTGCACACTTCCTGTCTCCAGTGTTGTCCGTACCTAGCCCCTGGTTATGAACCCAGAGCCCTCCGAGCGGTCTTAGGACAGCTTCCCTTTTCTTCCAGTTCTATTTTTTTTCCACTTCTCTCAGCTGACTCAAATGCTTGGTTTGGCAATATAAAACTATTATCCATTTCTGTATTTTATTTGAGCTGGCTGCCCTACGCCTCATTCTCACGAAAGCATAATACCAGTTATGTACTTCAGAAAATGTGTATCCAACTAACTAGACACATTTTGTTAGTAACGATGCGGAGAGCATGCTGGTGAAGTGCATAGACTCTGGAGTTAGCGGTATAACTTCACCACTTGCTAGGCATGAAACCACTTTTAAGTCTCTTCTCATTAGTAAAATGGTGCCAATAATAAATAATAATGTAACTGTAGTTAAACCTTTTTCATGGGTTATTGTGAGCAGTAAAAAGAAAATCCAGATAAGCA
This sequence comes from Suricata suricatta, assembly GCF_006229205.1. Classification (NCBI taxonomy): domain Eukaryota; kingdom Metazoa; phylum Chordata; class Mammalia; order Carnivora; family Herpestidae; genus Suricata; species Suricata suricatta. Next base: position 138,540,881 of record NC_043700.1, read on the forward strand.
CTTAGTATAGTGCCTGGGACATAAGTATTCAGTAAAGTTAATTATTATTGCTCTTTTTAAGTATGCTCTTTTTTTTTTTAAGTTTATTTATTTTGACAGAGAGAGAGGGGGTGAGCAGGCATTAGTGGGGGAGAGGGGAGAGAGAGGGAGGGAGGGAGGGAGGGAGAGAGAGACTCCCAAGCAGGCTCTGCACTGTCAGAGCCAAAACCAAGAGTCCAATACTTACCTGACTGATCCACGCAGGTGCCCCAATATGCTCAGTTTTTATAGTTTTCTGTTCATACAGCATTGTCATTGCCTCAACTTTAAAAATCAGAATGTTGTCAACATGCAGTTATTTAGAAAGTCTAGTGCTGTCACAAGCAGAGTAGCAGATCTGTGACAATTTTGAGGGTCAGGTGTGTGTAGATGTCTGCACACTTCCTGCCTTCTTGCCTGTCCTCCTCCCACCCCGTCCTTACTTTCTCTTTTTGTTGCAGACTCTCCCTTTCCCTTACTTTTGAAAGGCTTTGAGCATTAAGACAATGCCAGCTAAATCATTTAAGGAAAGATCAGAACAAAAAGCATGTGGGGGAAGCTAAAATGAATCTTTTCAAGTATATGAACTGAACAAGATTAAACACTTGGGAAATAAAGGTTGCTTTAAAGTTATTGGCAGTTAAAGCTTAAAAGGAAATGCATTAGGTTATACTGTTCTGGTTTCCTGATGAGAGAAAGCAGGATATGTTAAATCTTGCAAATTGTTATTGTTGAGTTAGCCTAGTTGGGGCTAAACTCAAGTTACAACAACTGTAGACCCTACTTATATAAATCCAACTTTGATCAATTATCTGTACTTGATAGACAACTCAATATTTGCATTTATAAGTCACATTTTCATGTTATTGTTGTTTTTTAATATGGTCTTATTTTTTTATGTTTATTTTGGAGAGGGGGAGGGGGGTGAGAGAGAGTGAGAGAGAGAGAGAGAGAGGGAAAAAGAACAAGTGGGGGAGGGACAGAGAGAGAGAGGGAGACACAGAATCTGAAGCAGGCTTCAGGCTCTGAGCTGTCAGGACAGAGTTTGATGCAGGGCTTGAACCCACAAACCACAAGATCATGACTTGAGCTGAAGTTAGGCACTTAACCAACTGAGCCACCCAGGTGCCCAATATGGTCTTATTATAGTTAAGTTATATATTAAAGATATTATTCAGATTATACATGGAAATAACTTGGTGTCAAATGAGTCATGTTTGAGTGAGCTGAATATTGATATTTTCACTAATGTTTCCAAATAATAGGGATGAGTCATGCAATTATTCTAAAAAAATTAAAATGCTTTCCATATAAATTATTCATATTTAATCTTAATTAAAATTTAATGTGATGTGTAGAATTGCTTCACATGTTACCTTACAGAAAGTAGCCAATAAATTTTCTTATAGATTTCATTCTAATCTGAGAGTGATATTTGCATATAATTTTACTATCTGGTTTACTTTGTCTTCATGATACTGGAAAACAAAATGCCTGTAAAATTTATAGGACAACATTGTCCTTTTTAAAAATGTTAGTTGTGTAAATAGGTAAGAATTCTAGAAACTGTACCTTTCAGGAAAATGAGGAGTCATTACTCTGGACCTGCATTACTTTTATAAAGTCGTAGAGAAATTGCCTCAAAATTCGCTGGCAGTAGAATTTTTTTCTTTTAATACATATGCCAAATGTAGATTCAATTTACGCTTTGCGTACATTTTTCTTCTTTTCTCTTATTCTCTTATTTCTTCTTTCTTTCTATTATTTCTCTTATTTTCTCTTTAGTCAGGTCACTACTCTTTGCTGTATGAGAGATTATTGGGTAATAATGCCCAAGATTCCTATAAAGTTAACAACTAGGTTATTAAATTTCAGGCATTATTATTCTCTCTTACTCATTTTGATAGAAGAACCCTTTCTGAAAATATAAGAAACCATTATTTTTCATATGGTGGGGTTAGGGTTGGGATTTTCTATTTTTAGATTCTGTTACACAATTGCTAGTGTTGGGAAAATAGCTCACTTTCATATTTGCTTAGCCTTAGATATTTCTTTCTAATTGTTTTTTTCCTGAAGTTTGAAGTTACGTTTTAACTTTTATAATGGTTTTAACCTTTTAAAAATGTTTTAATAGTTTTAATTTGTCAGAAATGAAGACTGTTCTTTTTTTGTGGTTATGATTCATTTCTATGCTGGTTTCCAAGAGAGCTGTTATACAAGGTGCAGTGATTGAACAGAACAGAACCTGTGTGGGGGAGATGGAAAAGTTCAATTTGATAGGCATAATCAGCCTGTATTTATTCTAAAGTTAGTAACAAGAACGGTCTAATTTCAGAGGATCACTGCTTTCTCACCACAGTGCCTGATATGAATTAGAGACTTTGTAGGTGGCTTGGATACCCTTTCTGGTTCGGGCCTTTGAGACTCAAGTAATCTTAAGAGTTCTGTGAACGTGTCCTCAACACGCAGCTCCTCTGTCATCTCGTGAGATTAATCTGAGGACAAGGTACGAGGGGCTGCTTGGCCTGTTCTGAGAGAGAAGTTTCATGGAAGTGGAATGGAAGTTGAGTGGGGAGAAACTAACTGGATTAAGTTTTATTTAGTTTATTTGCAGATTGGACCAGGTGGTTAAAAGATCAGAATTAGTGGTGAATGTTGAGGATGAAGTTTGGCCCACCACATCTATTCAGAAGGTCAAGGGTGGGAGGAAAGACTTTCAGTCTGTTTTTCCAATTATGGGTTTGTGTGTGGGAGAAAGCATGTACCGTTTCCTATTTGATGGTGAAATGACCCTTCTTTGGGGTCTTCTTTGACTGTATTGGTTCCAGCAATTTAAGCTGTCACTAAAGCTTTATTTTTTATAAAGTCCCCAATGTATTTACTGTAAATTCTCGAGTTCTCTTTCCCTGTATGAAAAGGGGACTGTTATAGCTCTATTTTGTTAAAAACAATTTTTAAATGTTTAATTTTTGAGAGAGAACACGAGAGCGAGAGAGCGAGAAAGTGAGTGCACAAGTAGGGAAGGGGCAGAGACAGGGAGACACAGACTCTGAAGCAGGCTCCAGGCTCTGAGCTGTCAGCACAGAGCCAGAAGCGAGGCTCGAACTTGCAAACCATGAGATCATGACCTGAGCTGAAGTCAGATGCTTAATCAACTGAGCCACCCCGGCGGTCCTAAAGCTCTATTTTAGTGGGAAGTTTGGGATCATCTCAGATAGAAATCTAGATACCTATTCTGAGTTTATTTCAGAGATCTAGGTAGAACAATGCATAGGTAATTAGCCCGGGAACTTGTTGAGGTCATTTTCTTTGCCTACTAAAAGTATTTATTTGTATGTAGTTACTATGGCTTGAATTTTCTGGTAACTGCTCTTTATTATAGTAATGGAGGTAGTAATTAAAAGCTATGAATAATTTCAAGTGAAACAGAGGAAATTATTGAGGAGAATTTAGGTAATGTACAGTATCTGGGATTCTTTTATGTACAATTTAAGAAATAGGTACTTTTGGGAATATTTCTTTGTAGAATTTGTTTTGGAACAATTATAGTAAATCTAGCTTTTACAATGAGAATAATATAAACTAACATTTATTGAGTACTGATTACGTCCTAGACTCTCTGTTAAGTACTTTGTATGTATTATGTTTAATAACCCTGTAGACTAGGTACCAAGTTCATTCCTTTCTTTTTAAACTGATTTCAAAACACATGCTATTGTAAGGTAATTTGAATATTAGAAAGCTGGAGAAAAGATGTTAATCGTTATGTAGTGCTAGGCTCAAATAGTTTTGGGCCTGGATTATCTGACATAAAGGTTATAAATATTTGGATTAATTTTTTAAAGTATATTTATTTATTTTGAGAGAGAGCGAGCAAGCTCATGTACACAATTGGGGGTAGGGCAGAGAAAGAGGGAGGGAGGGAGAGAGAGAGAGAGAGAGAGATAGAGAGAATCCCAAGCAGACTTCACACTGTCAGCACAGAGCCCTATGGGGGGATCAAACTCACGAACCATCAGATCATGACCTGAGGAAACGTCAAGAGTCAGATGCTTAACTGACTGAGCTACCCATTTTTAAATGTTGCTAAATTTTAAATGTTGTTAAATAACCCTTAATTTGGACTGTTTATTTTATTTTATTTTTACCATTTAGAGCTTATTGTACATTGAAACTAGGTGAAATGTTTTGGTGAGGATATACATTATTTAAACATGGATTTTTTGAGGTTATTGTAAAGCAAGGAATACTTATTACACTTTGAGTCTGGGCAGAATGTGGGGCGCAGCTGATAGACTGGTTGGGTAAGCCCGGGGGAAGCCTATTGCCTGAAAATCTGATAAGCTTTCTGAGAAAGAGCTTACCTCCGGAAAGAGGAATCAAGCTATTTTGAGCTTGACGTGGCTTGGGCTTTGAGGAACAGAATAATTCTGAGCATAGAATAATAATGTTTGTTTCTCTCTCTCTCATACATATGTATATAAAACCATTCTAGCCCTCAATGGATTTATGTCTGAGCCCCATGGAAATATAGGAAGGCATATAAATAAAAACTACAGTGAGAGAAGCCTTGTTTACAAATGTATGGAAAACATGTTTGGAATTTATGAACAATACTTGTGACTTGTATGGGCCTAGGAATCCCATGTCCGTAGATCCAAGAGTTAGTGACATCTAAGTTATTACCATTAATGAGACCTATCCATGCCCATATATAACCTGGGAGTTACAGCAATGCAATTGAAAGGGAGCTATTGAGAAAGAAAGGGAGAAGGGGGAAGGGCAAAAAGAGAAGTGGGCATTCAGAGGACAGAATGATAAGAATGAGTACCCCCATCTCCCATCCTAGGGGTCAAGGAAGACTTTAGGGAGGAGAGTCTTAAAGAATATTTGATATAGAAACAGAGAGTTAGGAAAGGGAAGGCATGCCAGTCTAAAGGGAGGGAAATACAGAAGTGAAGATATGGACATGGCAAATATGAGGAAGGGAGGAAGATAGGAAATCTGTAACTGGCTTCATCATAGCACATACAAGGAGCTTCAGAATGGCAATAAACAAGAGTGTCCTGATTGGATTTATATTCAGGAAGCAATTAAATAGGTTACATGGTAGGCAGTGAATCAGAAGTGATGAAGAAGTGGTGGGGAGAGTAATCTGAAGGCTCGTGCAGTAGCCACAATGTAACCATACAGTGCAATACAATGCAGTACAATGCAATGCAATACAACACAATACAAATAGGTAGTATGATTAGCAACTAGGGAAGTAGCTATGGAAATAGTGGAAAGGGAAAGATCGTTTAACATAATTGAGTAGAATTCCTATCATTTGGCAACTAATTTGGATGGAGAGGGAGGGGGAGAGTGTGGGTTAGGGGATCACAGAGGAGCTGAGAGTTTTGAGAAGGCAGGGCTGGAGAATATGGAAAACAGGACAGGAGAAGAAAAACAGATAAATTCCCCTTTAGATACACTGAATGTGAACTGCCAACAGGATGTGCAGGTGGGGATGTTTTGCAGACAGCTGGGGGTGGGGGAACTCTGGAGAGCGTACATGGACAGGGGGAGGAATTGGTAAGCCGGGGCATGAAGGAGGAGACTGAGCTGGGACAGTGGATAGAATTGAGAATATTCAGATAGGAGCTGAAGCATAGAGCCTCAGAGAATACCTAAGTAGACTTTTTTTTTATTAGTAATTTTAGGTTCATAGCAAAACTAAGCAGAAGGAACAGAGATTCTCCAAGTACCCTCTGCCCCACATACACAGAGAACACCTATGTTTAGGGAGCAAGAGGAGTAGGAACCAGAGGAGGACACAGAATGAGCAACGGAAACAAAACTCTGAGGTAGAAATGTTTGTAGAAACTGAAGGATTTAAATTTAGACTCAAGTTTAAATTGGTAAACAAAATTAAATTACATAATACATTTTGTTTCAAGTGCCTTTGTTGACTCAGATGATGCCAAAATAGTATTCCTAGGAAGAAATTCTTATAGACTCCAGTCATGAATAGCTATAGTCATCATGACTCAAGTATTGGTATCATGGTATTCTGTTTGTTCATGGCTGAAATAGCTAGATGATATTTCAGAGCTTTCTCTAAAAAATGTAAAATTTTTCTCCAAACCCTTTTTTTTTTTCAGGCATTAGAAAATCATTTAAATCTTCTTTGACTTATCTCCCCGCCAAGTTAAATATGACCACACTCATTGTTTTTTGTAGTTGCCTTCAAAGATATCTTAGAAAAGTAAAATGAAAGTAACTCAGTTTTGCAGTCCACGAGTTATTGGTGGGAGATTTTAACTGCTAATCTATTTTAACCCTCCCACTCGGTCTGCCTATGGACTTTTTCAGAACCATTACCAGGAATGAGTCATTGCTGAGATACAGAATGGAAGCCAACACTCCCAAGTTCTTAGTAGTAGTGGTAGTAGTAGAGAGGAGATTTCAAGGGTAAGTGGAAGTATATTTATATCAAAGGACTTGCATATTTTACTTTCAAGACTTATGTGTATTTTATAATGTGCATATTTTTGTTTATTGCAGTGCAGAGATGTACTTTTTAACATCTGGTGAATGATATTGTACATTTCCATGTTATTGTGTTACTTGTGTATACTTTAAGCCAAAAGTCACATACTTGATGTGAAAGGACACATAGGACTTTAAAACATTAGCATAATTACGTGGGCATAAATATTTATTCATGTTGCCCATGGAGATGGGCAGTAAAGTATTTGACATGCTGGTCAAAAGAGGGCATTCAAGTCTCTGTTGGGCATTAATAACAAGAGACATCAAGTCTTTAGGTAGAAAATAGATAAAGTGCTTATAGGGAGTCTCATTTTGGGCTAGTAGGGTAAATGCAGGAGTGGCTCTTGATTTTCCATAATCTAAAAGGATTTTTTGGAGCATGTGGTGGGATTTTGTGGTTGTTTAAATGTTCATTGGACACATGCAAAGATTTTCAACATCACTCATCATCAAGGAAATACAAATCAAATCCACAATGAAATATCACTATATACCTTTCAGAATGGCCAAAGTTAACAACACAGGAAATGACAGGTATTGTGAGGATGTGGAGAAAGGGAAACATTCTTGTACTTTTGGTGGGAATGAAAACTGGTACAGTGACCCTGGAAAACAGTATGGAGGTTCCTCAAAAAATACTAAAAATAGAATTACCCTCCAATCCAGTGATTGCACTATTAGGTACCCAAAGGATACAGAAATACACCAATGTTTATAGCAGCATTATCAACAATATCTCCATAAGAGAGCCCAAATGTCCATTGAATGATGAATGAATAAAGAAGTACACACACACACACACACACACACACACACACACACACACACATACACACACACTGGAATATTAGCCATCAAAAAGAATGAAATCTTGCTATTTGCAGTGATGTGAATGGAGCTTAAAGGTATTATGCTAAGTGAGGTAAATCAATCAGGAGAAGACAAATATATGCTTTTGCTCATGTGGAATTTAGCTAAACAGATGAATATATGGGAAGGGGGGTGGCGAGAAAAGAGGGAGGCAAACCACAAGAGACTCTTAATGATAGAGAACAAACAGGGTTGATGGAGGGAGGTTGGTGGCAGATGGGCTAGATGGGTAATGGGTACTAAGGAAGGCACTTGTTGCCATGAGCACGGGGTATTGTATATAAGTGCTGAATCACTGACTTCTGTTCCTAAATCCATACTGTACTGTATGTTAACTAAAATGAAAACAAACAAACAAAAGGCTCATTGAGAAACAGTGCCCTACAAATAGTGGATCAAACAAACAAAAAGAAAAGTGTGTTCTCAGCATATTCCACCCTTATCAGTTGGGTTTTGGATTGGTGGCAAGAGAAATAGTATTGGTTAACATGAAGAAAAATGGAATATGCTGGAAGTATATTAGATGACACACAGAATTTGAAGGAAAAGCTAAACAGCCAAGCTTTAAGAGGTCAGAAACCATGATAGGTCAAGGGCCGTGAGCTAAAATCTACTTCCAGGAAGACTGGAATGGTTGGGTTCCAAATGTCACCATTGTGTATGGCCTTTCTCTAGATTCAGATTCGTAGGAGTGAAATTCCAATTAGGTCATCTTGAATTAGGTTACCCTTTGAAAGATAGTGTGGTGATTGAGTGGTCTACCCGGCCCTCACAGACTGCAGAGGGGCCACTCTCTATCAGAGGCATGAGGAATGGTTACCTTAAGAAGGGAATAGAGATGCTGGACAGGCAAACATAAGAAGCTTGCCACAGGCAGTGAGGACACTTTGTAGTTCTTTTTACAAAGTGAAAATATGGGCTTTCATGGTCTCTGAAACTAAATTTGGAATTATGCATACACACGTGCAGATATACATACTCACACATATTTTATACAGTGCTTATGGATGATCTCTGCCACTTTTCCCCTTAATTTACTACTCTTATGGAGAACATATTGAGTAACATTCTACAAACAGCTTTTCTTGTCTCACAGAGAAAGTCTAGAGAAATACAAGAGATCTCCAAAGACACATTAATAAAGAATGTAATATGTGAGAAGTGCTGAAGTCAACCTAATATGGAACATCATTTTTTTGGTTATTAATGAAGACAGTTTATTTTCTTAGGCAAAGAAATATCCTCACATAATTTTGTTTGAGTAGAAGTTGCAGTGACTTACATTAATAGTCTTATCTAAGAGGAGATTCTCCTGTGGAAATAACCTTTTCCTTCTGGGGCACTCCTTGGTTTATGATCCAGGACTTGATTTACCATAATTAAAAGCAACTACAAGTGCTGTCAATAAAAACCTAAAGCTTGCCACTACATTTGTGAATAGTTTTAGATAGATTCTCATTATACTTCACTCATGGGAAGACACTTCTCATTGTAGTTCACATGCTAGAGACAAAAGAATAAAACAATGTCTTTTGAAGTCACTTATAGATCTTTCAAGTTCCAGATCAGTGGTTCTCAAGCTTCATGTGGCATGAGTCTCACTTGTAGTGACTGCTAGGAATACGAGTGTGTGGGTTGCTTTCCAGAGATTTGATTTGGTAGGTCAGCAGGGGCTCAAGATTCTAGTTTTATCAAATACTCCAGCTGATTACGATGCAGGTGTTGTCTGGATCAGACTCTGGAAAATCGTGATTTAGATGATTTCACACTAGCTTCTGAGTAGTGCCAAGAAATAAGAATTATGTATAATTAGTTCAAAGATTTGGAGTTGAATTATTATAATTTTGACCATGCAGATTATTTACTCTTAAACCACACTTCTACTGAAGTAGCTAAGAACTCTGTCATTACTGAAAATATTAGGTAACTTTGTTTGGAAGTTAATGATAAAGGAATTAAGAATTCTCTTAAATTCTAACTTTTGATGCATCTCATATATTAATAGCACATTTTAAAAATCATTTTCTTTTTTTAAGTTTATTTATTTATTGAGAGAATGAGAGAGAGAGAGTGTGTGCCTGTATACAGGAGGAAAGGGTGGAGAGAGGAGAAAAGAGAATTCCAAGCAGGGTCTGCACTGTGACGTGGAGCTTGATCTCATGAACTGTGTGACCACGACAATGAGCTAAAATCAAGAGTTGGACACTTAACTGTCTGAGCCACCTCGGTTCCCCAGTAGTACATTTTTTTTTTTTATATCAGGGTATTTCACTGTGAGTTAGAATGTTTAATTTTTTTTTCTTGTTTTTGTTTGGAATAAGTCAGTATTCTCTGATAAATACAGTATACTAGGTGCACCAAGACTGTAGTTGCATCTCATATTCCCTTGAAAGTTGTTTTTTCATGCATGTATTTTTTCTTCTGAAAACAAAGTGTCACGCCCCCCCCCCCGATTTTCTAGTAAAAACCTTTTTAATCACATCTGTTTCTCTCAACATAGGTGATTTGAGTTGTGATGTCACTTAAAAAAATTAACCATGAATGAAATTAACACTATCAGAGATACAATAAGAAGGAAGCCAGGAAGTCCAATTTCAATTGTCGAAGGCATTGAAGGTTGCATAAAAAGTTCTAGGAAGCAGTTAAACCAGGATGGAGCACAAAAATCAGACACAGAGTGCCTACATTTAAGTAAAATTATCAATTCTGCCATTCTCAGCATACAGCAGCTGGCTCTATAAGACAAAGGATGTGTTTTACTACATGTAAAATGGGAAAAATTGGTTACATACTTTCCTTTTAGTTATGCCTGAACATACATAGTTATAATCATCTGCAGAAGCATCCACATGCACAAATAGGCTAGATAGCGAAGGGCTTCACAGCTGAAATCTATATTTTACAAATTACCCCGGCCTTTGAAAAGTCTCAAGCAGGAAAAGCAAGCCTAGTAGGTTTTTTTTTTTTAAGTCTTTCAATTGAGCTAAAAAAGGTCCTCAAAGCAAGTTTATCTTTAGTAGCATGAATTCAGCAATAAGTGTTTACATTTTTTTGGTTCAAATTATTTAGACAAACTTCTGGATAATGTTAAGATTAGCTAGTAAATTTTAATGTAAACAAACTTTTTCTGATGAGGATCATTAACCCAGAACAAGAAAAGTTGAGATTTTTGTTGGAGGACACTTTGTTGCATTTTTACATACTGGTGCTCCAGTTTCAGAACCCTTGCATACTTGTAGATCCTATGACCTAATATATTCAAGAGTGTAAAAATATATGTTCCTAAAAAAAACTCAGCTGATATTTTATGATGTTCTTCAAGCTTTATAATTTTGTGAGCTATATTCTGCTAAAATATTTTAACATTTAATATTCAGTAATTCACAGTAAGCCAATCTTCAGTTTTGTATCTATCTCATTGATGTATCTATCTTCAGTTATGTAATTTCCATAAAAATGTGAGAGATAGATTGGAAAGAGTTTTACAAGTTCTTCAAAAGAATATGTGTATAGGGACACTCTGTAGAACAGAAGTAGTGACCTATTAAACTAAAAAATAAGGCACTAATTGGACTGCACGCTGAGGCATTGCTTAGTCTGCATTTATAGTCATGACACAAAACATGTTCTGGATTGTTTGGTAGTTCCAAGGTACCCCTTCCAGAGTAGTGCTTTCTATGGTGTTAAGTGATAGGATAAATTATATCCATATTTGTCCTTAGGATAAAACATTTCCAGCAGCTTTGCCTTCCTTCCCTTTTAAATTTGTAGACTTTTACCAGGAAGAATGCTTCAAGTATTTGATTCATGCATTTAACATCTAATAACTTCCCTTTAGATAAGCAGTGTGCTTTGAATTCTAGGGTCTGACAACTGCCAAAGTAAGAACTGGGATGACAGCAGGAAGAAATATTGGATATCAGAAATCATTCCTATGCAAAGTCTAGATGAGGAGAAATCCTTTTAGGTTTTGAGCTTTTTACATATGGGATCAAAATGGAAGGCTAATGTGTGACTGGTTACTGTTAGAACAGGTTATGTTTGGGTGTGTTTGAGTTGAAATATATAGAATCATAATTACCATTTTTAGAAACCAAATGGGAGAAGAGGGTACAGAAGGACAGAGGCCCAAGTAAGGAGGGAGGCCCATGGGCCCCCATTTGCCCATATTTCAGCTTTAAAGCACCTTTCTCACTCTGCTTAATATCTTCTCTCTTAGAAATGTCAGTGGAATTGAAAGTGATTAGGGCTGGTACCACCCACAGGAAAACCAATGACCTGTGATGTTAAGCAGTGTTGGTCTTGGTTGCTTGGATAGCTGTGCTGATTCTGGGAGGGGAGGGAAGTTTTATATCCCTCTACAGAGGGGTGCTTGTGAGGATGGACATCCAATGGGAAACAAGCATTCTCCAGACAGCGAAGGTTCCAGGGATCAGGCTGACACTAGTCCTGTCTTTCTGAACTTGAAGAAAGGTGAGCTCTGAATGCCATGGTCTTAACAATCCACAAGATGGAGTTATTTTACACTGGTAAAACATTTCCAAAACGAACATTTGTGTGAACAATGCTGCTTTCAGCCTGGTAAAGCCTGAAGTAAGAATGCTTGGTTTATTACATTCAAGGACATGGCTAGAAAACCACACAAAAGCTACTGCTTCAGTTGACCCCTTAACCATTCCAGATTTTATCAGTTCACCTTGCCAACCATGTAGGTTGAAAATTTCCTCTGTAAGATTAAGTACATATCTTTTTTAAATCAATGTTTGTAGAAGATACAACTGGATCTTGGGGGAAAGTCTAGCATTTCTTTTTATAAAATTGTAACTCATTTCAAAAGATTAAGTGGAAGGAATGAAAAAAGAAACACCTTTCCTATTATAGTCATTTTCGATCCTTGGTACTTAGCATAATGATTGGCACGTAGTGGGTTCACAGTATGTTTGTAGGTGAACCTTGCTTGCATGGGAAGAGGTAGAACAGAACTAGTGCTGTATTGAACTAGGAAATAATGTGCTGATTTGTCTCTATGCAAAATCCTTCCTATAGTGGATCTGGTTTATGCTTCTACCTTTTTTCTTTTTACTGTGCTAAAATACATATCCCAGGGAAAAGTCCCTTTCCCAGATTGTTTGTAATGTTCTCAAAATCTGTGTTGGCAACACACTGGATATAGGCTATTGTGGGAAAGGTGGTTTTTTTTTTTCTTTCTTTTTCTGCAGACAAAGAAATAATTGAACTGAAATGAATAGGTGTGATTGGATACTTCTCTAGTTATTTCTCTAGTTGTTTTGGAATTGTCATTGAATCACACATTGTAGCCTTGACTGCGTTTCTACAAAACAAAATTTTTAAAGCAGTTTGACAAATGATTTCCCTTTCTTTTTTTCCTTTTTGTAACAAAAGTTTGTGAATGTCACCTGTATTCTTTCCAGACACTATTTATGTTATACTTATATAACATAAAACTAAAAGATTATTAATAATGTAAATGTGACCTTTTTAGTTTGAGTAATAAACTAATTGTACAACTTTTTTTCTGGTTCTAATAATGAGTTTAGAAACTTACAGACTCATAGACAAAGTGCATGAAATTAAGACAGTTGTTCATATTTTTTCCTCACTTTGAATGTGCTCAAGAAAATAGATAAGGAAATGTCAAGGTTTTTACAAGTCAAGATTTATAAACTCAAAAGAATTCTTATTGCTAGAAGTGCTTATTTAGATTATGAAACTTTTTTGGCAGAGTAGACTCTTTACTAAATAGAAGTTGACTTCACAGTGATATTCTTTGGTGTATATGTAAAGGGAGAAAATTAAAAAAAACTGAATATGTAGGGAAAGGTACTGTTAATGAGAGTCATTGCTTAATATAAGACTGTGCCTTCACAGTGAGCCTGGAACCGAAGGTGATGGTTACAGAGTGATGTAACTGATGATCTGTGTGTGTCACCTGGGGAACACGGGTGGAAATGAGCATCTGTGTCCCTTAGTTGTGCCATTAGAAGTATGCTTTGCTTGTTGGTCCTGTGACTCTCTTCTTTCATCTAATGGGTTGCTTTTGGCTCCAAGCCACTTCTTAAGAAGGCCATTGATTCTTGGGATGGAGTGAGATTACTTGCTGCCACTTTAAGGACCAATTTTGGCACTGGCATCCTTTTTTCCTTCTCAAGGGAGAAGAAAAATCCACATTAGTGTCTTCGAAGACTTTACGAAGTCTTGTGTTTATTTTCCTGGACATTGAGCCAATATAATTTGTTAAAGTACATATTTACATATTTACAATGAATCCTTTTTTTGTGAAAAAGATAATCTAAGACTTGACATACCTTTTGTAAGGAACATAGCCTCTAGACCAACCTCTATGTGGCATATAGTGGGCACTCTGCTTCTCTTATGACTTTGGGAAAATATCAGCCTCTCAAAGAAAAGCATCTTTTTTAAAAAAAAATTCTCATCTATAAAATAAAAGTGGTGAGTGTAGATATGATCGTCCCTAAAATAAGCTCTTAAGTCTAAATAAGGATGAGCACAATTTTCATTAAATCTAGTTGATAGGTTATTGAGCATTTATTATTTAGAAGGCTTTATTTTCCTCTCCCCTTTCTAAACTAATGACACTGAAGGGGAATAAGGAGGTGATAGAGCATGAGAAGTGAAAAGCATCAGAGAGGGGATAAAGCATTCCATCCGAGCTGGCACACCAGCTGTTCTAAGTAGCACATTGACCGTCAGATGCCTAGATTCTTCCCTCAATTATGAACTTGACACTGTCTGTTCTTAAACTCTTTCCTCCATCTGGTAATTCAGTCTGTTTCAGAGAAGCAGCATTTTTTTCTCCTGTTTTTGATTCAACTTTTTTGTATCAGATATCTGCCTATTTAAAAATTTGGTTTTGGGGTGCCTGGGTGGTTCAGTCGGTTAAGCGTCTGACTTCGGCTCAGGTCATTACCTCAGAGTTTGTGGGTTCGGGCCTCTCGTTGGGCTCTGTGCCGACAGCTCGCTCAGAGCCTGGAGCCTGCTTCCAATTCTGTATCTCCCTCTCTCTCTGACCCTCTGCTGATCATGCTGTCTCTGTCTCTCAAAAATAAGTAAAAAACATTAAAAAAATTTTTTTTTGAAAATTTGGTTTTACTAGGTTTACTAGGTTGGTGCACTGTGAAAAAAAATACATGTCCAAAGTCTTGTGTTTATTAGTATTGGAAGAGGCCTTTGGTGCAGAGATTTGATGGAGGAGTAGGTTGTCAGTTGTTTTTATGAAATAGACATAGAACATGTAATTCAAAACCTTTTATTTGCAAATGGCAGCCAGATAGGTCTCCCTCTACTCAGCTAAGCAGAGATATAAGTAAAGTGCATGAATATCAAAATATGGTAATTTAAGTAGGCTGGTCTCAATACTTACCAGGATGATGAAGATAATAGGTATTAAGTTTTGAAGTAAATTAGAACTGGGTAAAGCATGGCTCTACCATCTAGAAACGTTATTACTGTGGGAAAATTTAATACATTTCTGCGGGTCATAGTTTCTTCTTGTATAAAGTAGGAATAATATTTACTATAGTTTTTTTTTTTTTTTGGTCTGGCTTAAACTAGAGAACATGTGTGAATCTTCTAAACATACAGTACTTTTATGAAGGCGGATACACAGTTGTTACTTCTGTTAGAAATTAGAAAGTGTAAATTTGGTTAGAATCAGCAAATGTATCTCTGGGGAGAAAGAAAAAAAATTAGGGGTTAAAAATCAGGGTAACGTAAACAGGGAAAATTGGGAAGAGAACAGGCAGAAAGATACTGCTTGAATGGTTTTATGTGAACGTATTGTTTCAGTGATCTTTAACAAAATCAATAACCTGTCAAACCAGAACACAAATAATTAATGCCTGAAGGTGATACAAGCAGAAAATTACTAACATTTGGTATTAGAATACACATAAAATTTATGATCTATATTCCATGATCTCAAATTTTTAACATTTGTATCAGATCTGAAAGAACTACTTGGTAGTATAAACTCTGAAAATTTTTTAGTGACTGTCCTTTGTGAATGAATCACTGTCATCAACACATCTGTAGAGGTTCAAGAAATGGAATAACGGAGTTGGAAACAAAATCTGCAAGAGCAGTGCAATGAATGATCTGGAGAAATTTTGGAAGATTGCATTTCTTTAAACTACGGATCTTGTTCCCTGCTTTAGTGTTTGTTGTCATGAAAATAATCACAAACCCACATGCCCAAGACTTAATGAAAACCTGGTGGCTGTAGAAATAATCAGAAGTATAACATGCTACATTTCTCGTTTTAACCCATTTCATCTAACCGAATGTTTCACACAGTATTTTCAGGAAGTTTTGGGCATTCTAGTCCCAAGTAGATACTCAGTTTTCACAATTTTTGTAGTGTGGGAAATAAAAGAATGAGAAGGAATTGAAGGGGAGTGGCCTTTATAATCCAGCATTTTTGCAGCTGAAGAGAATTTGGGGGGACCTTCTACTAGAATCCATCCCCCAAAGTGGTCTCTAGCCACCATTTGACTGCCTTGTCACCTGAGCATCTTTTAGGTGCCCGCCTGTAATCTGGGCTGTAATCAAAACGACAGCGAGAACCCCCCGCCCCCGCTTTTTGCACACTTCCTGCCATGCTGCCTGTTTTCAGCAGCAGCAGCAGCAGCAGCGATTCTCAATTTTTCCTAATAAAACTTGTGGACCTTTCCGATTTGCTGTGAATATCCTGGGAGATCCACCCCATTTCTGCTGAGGTGAGTATAGAAATTCAAGCGAATTGAATTTTCCTGGCCTCATCTCTGGTCTGGTGCAGGAATGTAGAGCAGATGCAATGAGTCAAATGTAACTCCATCTGTGCCTTAATGAGATTCAGACACACTCCTCTATCTTTTGGTCTTTTATTCTTCTGCTATAAGCCTGTTTTACTCAGGGAATGTTCTGGTAAGACAGAGGGTCTGATTCTTGAGTTTTGAAAAGGTAAAGGTAGTTGTTTGTTTAATGAATGATAGTGAGAATATATATACATATATATAGTTTATTTTTTAAAGTTTATTTATTTCTGAGAGAGAGAGAAAGAGACAGAGCATGGGTCGGGGAGGAGCAGAGAGAGAGAGGGAGACACAGAATCTGAAACAGGCTCCAGGCTCTGAGCTGTCAGCACAAAGCCTCGGTGATAGGCTTGAACTCAGGAACCATGACCTGGGCCGAAGTCAGATGCTTAACTGGACTGAGCTTCCCAGGTGCCCCATAAAGGAAGCCGGTAGCTTGCAAGACATCACTTGACGAATTTTGCACATACAAGAAACAAGACTAGTACCCTTATATGTAACATGCACTATAATCTAGTGTTAGGTTTCTAAAGATTTCTTCTTCTTTTTTTTTTTTTTTAACATGTCACAGTAATTCCAATGTGTTTAGGGGAGGAGAACAGGATTGGCTTAGATTGGGTGGGGAAGGGGATAAGGAGCCAAGGTTATTTTAGAATAGGAATGTGGCAAACAATAAATGCTGTCTTAATGAGATTTGGGTATTCCTTCCTACCCTGCTTTTATCCAAATCATTATATTCTCTCTCAGTGAGGATGGATACTTGGGGCAGTGTAAGCACTGTCAGCAACAGATAGTCCAAGGGTGTTATATGTCTACCTTGGAGCCACATGGAGGGTGTGCTCATTCATTGCGGAGGGACTGTTGTCATTCTTCTGGGAAGAAGACAAAGAAGAGGGAGAGGCTTACCACAAGCAGAAATGACACTAAAACACTTGTCATAGGATTAATTACTGATATTGCTCTACTCAAGACTAGTTTAACTTTAGAATTTTAAAAATCCGATTCATTGAGGTATTCCTTAGATACAGTGAAATTCCCCAATTTTAGGTGAGCCCTCTGATGAGTTCTGACAGTGTTCCATAGTCATGTGGCCCTCACCGCAATCACGGTATAGAAAAAACGTCCTCATGTTCTTTCATCCACCTCCAGCAGCCACTGATCTTTCTTTCACCTTAATTTTGCCTCTTCTAGAATTTTATCAAAAGAAATCATGCAGTAGGAATTTTGTGTGTCTGTGAATTTGGATTCTTTCAATTATCTTAGTGCTTTTGAGATTCAGCCATGTTCCTGCTGAATCCATAATTTGTGTATTTTTACTGCAGAATACTACTCCACTATATAGATAACATCAAAATTTGTTTATCCATCTACCAGTTGAAAGACATGTGGATTCTTTTAATTTTTTGGCAATTACAAATAAAGCTGCTATGAACATTAGGGTAAAAGTGTTTGTGTGGACAGGTTTTCATTTCATTTGGGTAAATATTTAGGAATAGAGCTGCTGGACCATATAATAAGTATATATTTAACTTTGTAACAAATTGCCAAACTCTTTTCTGCACTGGCTTCACCATTTTTCATTGCTCATATTAAGGTAAAAGAGTTCCAGTTCCTCTGCCTACTTGTCAACATTAGGTAATGTCAATCTTTTAATTTTAGCTGGTTTTGTGAGTATATAGAGACCTCTCATTAAGGCTTTGATTATTTTCATTGCTTTAGTGACTGTAATGATGTTGAGGATTTTACCCATGTGTGTACTTGTTATTTGTATATCTTCTTCTATGATTTGACTGCAAATTTTTTGCTAATTAAAAAAAACAAATTGTCTTCGTGAGTTTAAAAATTCTTTTTGCATTCTAGATAGAAATATAGTATTTTTTTATGTCTGTGGCTAGCCTTTTTCATTATTTTTTATTGTATTGTACTGTGTTGTATTTTTTAATATGTTTAAAAACATTTTTAAATGTTTTTATTTATTTTGAGAGAGTGAGAGAGAAAGAGAATGAGCATGAGCAGAAGAGGGGCTGAGAGAGAGAAGGAGAGAGCGAATCCTAAGCAGGCTCTGCACTTCAGTGCAGAGCAGGATACAGGACTTGAACTCACAAACTGTGAGATAATGATCTGAGCCAGAATCAGGAATTGGATACTTAACTGACTGAGCCAGGTACCACTACTTAGTTTTTTTAGAGAGCAAAAGTTTTTCATTTGCAGTCTAATTTATTGATTTTTTCTTTTATATTCATGCTTTTTGTGTCTTATTTAAGCAATCCTTGAGAAACTCAACATACTTTGTTTCCTAGAAATTTTCGTGGTTTTAGTCTGTGTACTCATCTATTTAGACAGGTTACTCCCACTTTACTGTTCTTTTTCAACATTGTTTCAGCTATCTCAAATCCTTTGCCATTCTGTATAAATTTAGAGTAACCTCTATCTCTATAAAACACGTTGCTTGGGTTTTGATAGGAATTGTATTGAACTTGTGTAAAAGTTTGGAGACAGTTGCTGCCTTTACTATGTTGAATGTTTAAGATCACAGTATGTCCATTTACTTAGATCTTTTTTTGACATTTATTTATTTGTTTTTTATTTATTTGTTTATTTATTTAGAGAACAATAATAAGAATGTGAGCAAGAGAGAGGGGCAGAGAGAGAGAGAATCTTAAGCAGGCTCCACACTCAGCAGGGAACCCGACACAGGCTCCGTCCCGTGGCCCTGGGATCATGAAGTGAGCCGAAATCAAGAGTCAGATGCTCAACTGACTGAGCCACTAAATCGCCCCAATCTGTTTTTCTTTCTTTCATTGGTATTGTGATGTTTGCAGCATACATGTCCTGTACACATTTTCTTAAATTTACACCTACGTGTATTTTGTCTTTTTTTCCCCCCTGATTTGATTGTAAATGATATTGTGTGTGTTTTAAATTTTAATGCCTATACCTTCATTGCTTATAATTGAAGTTTGCATGTGTATCTTATGTCATGGTACCTTGCTAAATTTACTACTTCTCTGAGTTTTTTTGATAAATTTCTTGAAATTTTCTACACACACAACCATATCATCTAGCATTAGGGATAGTTTTGTTTCTTCCTTTATAATTTGCACGTCTTTTATGTCCTTCTCTTGTACTGTATTAAGTAAGAGTTCTGAGAACTGACATATTTGCTTTGTTCTTAGCCTTAAAAGAAAAACCATTACCATTAAGTATAATGTTACTATTTTATCAAGTATATTTTATCATTAGGTATAATGTCATATAAAGGTTTTTTGAAGATATTCTTTTTAAAAATATTTTTAATGTTTATTTATTTTTTGAGAGAGAGAGAGAGAGAGAGAGAGAGAGAGAGAAAGCAAGGGAGGGACAGAAAGAGAGAAGGAGACACAGAACTCGAAGCAGGCTCTAGGCTCTGAGCTGTCAGCACAGAGCCTGATGCAGGGCTAGAACTCACAGACTGCAGGAGATCATGATCCAAACCAAAGTCAGGTTCTTAACTGACTGAGCCACCCAGGCACCCCTGAAGATACTCTATCTAGCTGAGGAAGTTCCCTTTGAATCCTATTTTTCTGAGCATTTTTATCATAAATAAGTATTGAATTTTGTTTAATGATTTTTTGCATCAATTGATATGATCATGTGATTTTTCCTTTTTATCCTGTTAGTTTGGTGGATTGTATCAATTGATTTTTTAAATATTGAACCATTTTAGGGCGCCTGGGTGACTCAGTCAGTTAAGTGTCTGATTTCAGCTCAGGTCGTGATCTTATGGTTCATGAGTTCAAGCGTCACATCGGGGCTCTGTACTGACAGCTTGGAGTGCAGAGCCTGCCTCAGATTCTGTCTCTCTGTCTCTCTGCCCCTCCCCCACTTATGCTCCCGTGCTCCCTCCCTCCCTCCCTCCCTCCCTCTCTCTCCCTCCCTCCCTCCCTCTCTCTCTCTCTCTCTCTCTCTCTCTCTCTCTCTCAAAAATAAATATAAACATAAAATATTCAACCATCTTGTATCCCTGTAATAAACCTTTCTAAGTCATGTTGTGAATTCCTTACATTGTCATATTGTTGAATCCTGTGTGCTAATATTTTGTGAAGAATGTTAATATCAATATTCATAAAGATATTGATGAGGCGGGGTTTTTGACTGTCTTTGGATTTGGTATCAAGGTAAGTAGCTTCATAAAATGAATTGATAAGTGTTCTTTTCCTCTTCCTCTTTTGTTTTTTGGAAGTGATTATATGAAATTAAATATTAATTTGACCATTTTGAGGAATTCTTCAGTAGAACTTTCTGGTCCTATAGATTCCTTTTGCGTGTGTGTGTGGGGAAATTTTTAAAGTTATGAATTGATAAGTTATGCCTTAATAGTTATAGGAATATTTAAGTGATATGTTTTACTTTGGATGACTTGTGATTGTTTTTTGAGAAATTAATTTATTTTGTCTAAGTTTTCAAATTTATGTTTATGCAGTTCATTGTATTCCCTTATTATCATTTTGATGTCTGTATGGTCTTGAATCAATCAGTCTTCCCATTTCATTCCTGATTTAGTAATTTCTATCTTCTCTTTTTTTCATTGTCTGTCTTTTCTAGAGACTTGTCAGTTTCATTGATATTTTCAAAGAACCAGCTCTTTGTTTCATTGATTTTTCCTGTTTTCCTCTTTTCATTTCATTGATTTTCTATTCTTGATTATTTCCTTCCTTTTACATTGTTTGGGTTTATTTTACTCTTCTTTTTCTAGGTTCTTTAGGTAGGAACTTAGATTATTGATTTAAGACTTTCCTACTTTGCTAATGTGTTCATTTTATAGTATAGATTTCCCTCTCTGTCTTGCTTTAGCTGAGTCCCACAAATTTTGAACTGTTGTATATTCATTCAGTTAAATGTATTTAAAATTTTCCTTGAGATTTTCTCTGTCACTCATGGATTATTTATATAATTTGTTTGTTTTCCAAGTGTTTGGGGGGGATATTCCTATTATTTTTAGTTTGATTTCATTGTAGTCAGAAAACTCAACCTGATATCAGTTATTTTACTTTTGTTGAGTTTTACTGGACTAGGATATGACTTATTTTAGTATATTTTCTGTGGGCGCTTGAAGGTTTATGTATTTAACTATTCTTGAGTGGAGTGTTGTATGAATTAGATCGTTTTGATTGATGATGTTGGTGATTTCTTCCATGTCTTTGCTGATTTTATTCTAGTTCTGTCAGTTCTTGCAAGAGGTGTATTTAAGATACCAGCTGTAATTATGGATTTGTCTATTTCTCCTTGTAGTTATATCAGTTTGTGTAACACATTTCACAGCTCTGTTATTTGCTGCATACACTTAAGATTGCTGCATTTTCTTGATAGGTCAATGATTTTATCATTATGTAGTATCTCTTTCTGTGTCTGGTAATCTTTGTTCTGAAGTATACTTTATCATATGTTAATATAGCCACTCTTGATTTCCTTTGATTGATGCTTGGATGATGTGCCTTTGCCTTTTTTTTTTTTTTTTTTTTTTTTGGCCTTCAACTTCCATATATTGCTATATTTGAAGTGAGACAGCTTGAAGTCAGCATATAGTTTGATCATATGGGGAGAGGGAAGGATGCTTCATTCTTTTGGGCAGGAGGTGGGAGTTTTGGCTTTCCATGTAATATTTACTGGTAACACAGGGGGAAGGGCTGGTTACTGACTAGTGGAGATGAAAGCCCTGGCTCTACACTTGGCTTTTCTTTACACATTAGCTGGAGTGTTGGGCTGACTCATTATAACATTGATAGAATGGAAGTCTAGGCTCCTTACTTGGCTTGTGTTAGTGTCGGGGTGTGGGGGGCCATGTTATTTTCTGTAGTGTTTGGCTACAGTAGAGCTGTTATTATATAAGGTTTTCTATCTTCCATGGCTTACTTTATCCTGGTCCTTTGGCTTAAGAAGCAGTCTTTTGTTGGGGCTTTTTCTTTTTTTTTTTTTTTTGGTCTGGGTCTGTTTTTTTCCAACTTGCTAGCTTTTCCACTCCAAGTCTGGAATATATGAGGCAAAAAGAAAGCCCAGCATCTCACCATGGGTCCTGAGGTCTCTAACCAGTTTCTCTTCTGTCCATCTCTAGAGTCTTATATTTGTTGTATATATAATGTCCAGTGTATTCAGTTATACTTTGTAGAAAGAATCCCTAGCTGGAGTAGAAGTATGTCCATCCTACCTTTCTGGATGTGGAGGTCTGTAATCTGCTTTTTAACAAGATCCCTCAGGATCCATTGCTTGGAATACACATGTTTGAATAGCAAGGCTCTACATAAGTTAGTTATCATTATATTTGTTCATAGTGACATTTCATTCTTTTTAGAAGTTTGGAAATGGAGGACCAAGTTACTTTTGTTTTAGATTACAGATTTTGTTTTGCTAAATTTTAGATGAATTTTTCCCTCACATATTATCCCTCATATATTCATGATCATCAAATATTACAACTAAGTTTGAGATACCTCAGATTGATGTTTTATTTTTTTATTTCATTTTTTAATTTTTTTTAATGTTTATTTAAAGAGAGAGACAGAGCATGAGCAGGGAAAGGGGCAGAGAGAGAGGGAGACACAGAACCGGAAGCAGTCTCCAGGCTCTGAGCTGTCAGCACGAACCCATGAGTGAGATCATGACCTGAGCCAAAGTCAGAAGCTCAAATGACTAAGTCACCCAGGTGCTCCTTGACTGATATTTTAATGTGAAAAAGATCATTAGCCAGTTTCCTGAATCACTTAAGTCATCCTAAAGTTGTTAGTGTCAACTATTTATAAATAAAGAATTACTTTTACCCCTCATGTTGACTGTTTTATGTGTGGCACATCCAGTAGTTATTCTGATGAAGGCACTTGGTAGCACAACTTCGATTTTTCTGTTATATGTTGGGGATTCATAGAAACTGCTGAATGAAAAAGGCAATACTCCCCTTGGATGGAATCCAATTTTCATATTTTTCCCGTACATATAGGGGAAAGGGCAAGATAACATTGTTAGAATCTTAACTTGAAAGAAATTTATAACATGAACTAGTAAGTTAATTAGCCTGTTTTGGCAGAATCAGTAAGAAAACAAACTGCTTTTCATGGAAGAAACTTATGAGTCAACTTTTATGTTCAAGAGCAGTGTTTATGTGTCCTTAATATACTATATAAACCTACAGCGATTTGCTTTGCATGTTGTTCAAAGATCTTTCACCAGGGAGCTTTCTGTTTTTGGCATGTATCTTGCCATAACAGAGGATAACATTTTATTTTCAGAAGAAAAATGGTCAGTATGTAGTTTGTTTTTTTTTATAAGCATCTTTTCTCCTATGGAGCATAAAATTTTGGCCTTGGCAAAAAACAAGAGATGTAATGGAACTGAGAATGCATGAATATCAGAATATTTATAAGAAGATTATTACTTCTTCTATTTGTCATTTGTATTGTCAAGCCTCATCTCATTTTTTCCTGGACCTAGGTTTCCAGATGTGATGAAATAATATCACTTTCAGAAACTCAGTTCTCATTTCTAGGTCTTGTATTTATTTTAGGAATTTTGAGTATCTGCTTTATGTTGCATAGTTTCTGGCATTCTAGCTTCAAACTGAGGGAAAAGTGATCTCTCCTGGTAGCCTTGGGTGGGTGCGTGCAGAATCTCGGTTTCTCTGAGGCCCTGGTTCTCATACATTGGACTTTGGAATTCTTCTACTCTGGAAAAGGATTGAAAACCTCAGAGATTTTGTTTATGTACATTATGTCTATCTACATTTACCATACTAGAAATGAAAGCTGAGAAACTTTTAAAAGACTGATTAATTTATTTGCAATAACAAAAATAAAGCTATTGTTATATTATATGATGACAGAAATAACTTTTTACAAAAAATAGCTTTATTTTCAAAAACAGAAGAATTGGAGAGAAGAATGGCACTGTTTTTCACTTGTGCAAACCTCTTTAAGATCTGTCTTAGTAAGACTGCTAGGTTTTTATATTTGCTTTTGCACTAGAAAAAATTTTTTTTTAAGAGAGAGACTGTGAGTGAGGGGAGAGAGGTGGAAGGAGGGAAAGAGAGAATCCCAAGCAGGCTCCATGCTGTCAGCCTGCTTTTTACAAGCATATCCAGTTAGAAAGAAGGATGCGTTTTAATAGCCTTTTCAGATAATTTAGGATATTCTTTTATCCGAACCAAAACTCAACAAATGGTAGCATTTTAAAGGTCAGTTGCAGTGTGGAATCTGAAACCATATCAAATGTTTTTGTCCTCTTAGGTATTACAATCCTTGCCTCACTTTCACTGGGTCATTTAGCTATGTATGATTTTGCAGTTTCATTTGAAACTTGTTGGTTCACTTAGTTATGAGATACTAGTATTTGTTAATATATTCACAGACCAATTCAGAGGAAGTCTTTTGGTGTTGGGAGGCTGTCTAACTCCTAGAGGAAGATAAAGGTACTGTAACATTTTCATTTTCACCTAAAAGCTTCTATTTTATCATTGGCAATGACTCCTGTCAGTTGTTTTCCCCGAAGAGGCAAGCTCACTTTATTCGTTTTCAAGATACTTTGCCAAATACCCAAGTTTGAATAACCATAATTTATGTGAGTCGTTATTTTAAGTGAAAACTGTGTTTCATGAAAAAAGTGGCTAGTTCAGGTCACACTTCAGACAATTGCATAAGTGATCTCTCTTGAGATATTTCTGATATTCTGGTATGCAGTTGAAGTGTGATATGGTTGTGCGCTTCCCATTTACGTCACAGAATATTAAAAATATTGCACTTCAGGCTAAATATTTAACACAATGAACTGGTATTGTTTTATCAGGACACTGTTATGTTCAAATGGCTCTTTAAAAATTATTATTATTACTCTAAGTGTGGTGGTAAAGAAGACCATGACTGCTAGTGCAGTTAGGTGCCATTACCTAGATTCATGCTACGGTGCCAGAAGTTTTCACTCACCATTGCTTTTTCACCATCAGTGCAAATATTAACACAATGAAAAAAGGCAAAAATATTTGCATATTGTGAGAATAGTTTTAACCTTGCAGAACCCCTTTAAGAGAATGGGTCTCAGGATCTTCAGGAGCTCAAGGACCAAACTTTGAGAACCATGGCACTAAATCAAGGATATACAAGAGAATGGATATATTGTTATACAATTATTATCTTTATTATTATTCACTTAGAAATGTAAAAGAATTTTTAAAAAATAGTCCTGATAATTCTAATTGTACACATGGGAAAGGTGGCAATTAGATTATTTAAGAGATGGAGAAATCAAGTCAGTGTAGCTAAGCCATTTTGCCTGTGACCAGGCAAAATAAGTCAGGGGATGTGCTGAAAAGGCTCAAACTGAATGATCAGAAAGAAGCCAGCGAGAGAACCAGTATTTGCCTGGACTAAAATGGTATTGAGCTTGAGCTTTTCTCAGTGTGCTGTTTGCATCTTGTATGCAAATTTGAAGTCTTCTTCAAGAAAGAGTATCGCAAAAGTTATGGCATGGAAGGAGAATACCTGGAAGGGGCACCTGAGAAACCTGTGTAGGCAGACATTGAGATGGGAGAGTGACCCAGCAAGGAGGAGGAAAGGAAGCTGATTTACTAGCGGTCTGCTGTGTGCCAGGTACTGCACAGGGCAATTCACGTACGTTGCTTCTTCATTTTCATGATAGACTTATGAGGTCGCTATTATCAGCCTCATTTTGGAGATGGTGAAGTAGAGTCTCAGATGTTAGAAAACTAGTCTGAGACTATGTAGCTCCTGTGGGTTGGAGTTGGAATTCAGACCATCTCTTTTGACTATAGTATGGCATTCTTCATGTAAATATTCATGAGTCTCTTGGACTATGCTGTTGATTAGTCAGTTTTTAGTATATCTGTCGTATAAGCATATTTCTAAATATGCATGCATACACTTCAGATTTGATTTTTACCTGAGTAAAACAAAATTTTGTGTTCACTCATCCACTAGGGGGGGCAAGAGTGCTAACTTGTTAAGTAGATAATGATTGATAAGTAGGGTTTATTTTTTTTTTCCCATTGGCAACTTTTTTTTTAATGTTTATGTTTTTTGGTAACTTCATTTTTTATTTCTTTTTTAGAATATAACACTATTTTTTAACATATGCAATTATTTTCCATCATTTACAATA